>NC_057801.1:657179490-657482761 GCF_018294505.1 Triticum aestivum | reverse complement strand
GGGGGGGGTTTGTTAAGAAGGTTACGTAGAGGGAGTACATAAGATTACATAGGTCTGGCATTTTCGGTCGGGCCCCTTCCTTCCCGTATTACCAATCCCACACTACCACATCAGCTTATACATAAAAATCCTTACGTAACAGTTTTTTGAACACAGTACAGATGCAAAGCGCTCATACACACACGCATACACTCACCCCTATTAACGCACACATCCACACCCTACCCCTATGAGCAGTGGCGGTTCTAGGCCCCAGGCAGCCAGGGCCTTGGCCTGGGGCGTGGTGGATTATTTCTTTGTTAACTTTAGCATACTGTAGCAAAAATTACACTGTAGATTACTGTAGTTACATTGCTTGCCTGGGGCGTATGCTGAACCTAGCTCCGCTACTGCCTATGAGCACCTCCGAAAGACTGAGCCGGCATATTCATCTTGAAATTTACGAATTCACCATAGGCAATTCGTCGTCAACGAAAACATCTCCTCCCACTGAAAGCATCGTCAGAAATTCTGAAATAAATCCAGTTAGTAGGTCTAGTATTGCTCCGGTTCTACACGGAGCCTAATTGGTGTCTCGTTCCAGCATTTAATCGCAATTGCATTGTGTGGTGCTCCCTGACAAACCGTGGCAACCGTGTAGTTGAGCAGGTGCAGCAGTCGGGTGGAAGATAAGCGTACCTGTCTTGCGTTTTTGGAGTACATCGATGAAATATTAGCAGTTAATTACTAGCAGAAAGCAGGCTTAAAGTCGACAGCCACATAGCAAAAAAGTAGCACCAGGGTTGCGTTTTGCCCTTGGAGCTGCTACAAATGCGCAATCCATCGGCACGTTCCGTTCTGGCACAGCAACCCGACGCAGCATCAACCGACCAACCAGGCGCAGCGTCGCCGATCCAGACCGACAAACGCGCGCGCTAACCCTCCGTAGCAGCAGCAGCAGCATGGATTCCGGTACCGGCATGGGCTCCGGAACCGGCGAAGCAGCGTGGCGCTCGCGCGCGGTGTGCGGCACGGAGTACAGCTGGTGCCGCGCCGCGCCGGGCGGAACCGGCACCACGCTCATCGCGCTCCGACTCTCGCGCGGCGGCACGGCGGCCGAAGCCGCGGTCCGCGCCCTCCAGAGCGCCCACCCCGTCCTCCGAGCCCACCTCCTCGGCCCCGCCTCCAACCCCACCCTCGCCTTCCCCTCCCCCGCACCGCAGCTACGCCTCGCGCCCCAGCCATGTGCGCTCGACTTCCACTCCCTCCTCGAGCGCGAGATCAACCGCAACCCGTGGGCGGCCGCCGCGCCCGGGCCTGACGGTGCCCCGGTGCTCTTCGCCGCGCTCTACGAGCTCCCGCCGCCCGCGGACGGGGCGGCGCTGTTCGTCCTGGTCCACACGGCCGTGTGCGACCGCGCGGCGTCCGAGGCGCTGCTGAGGGAGCTCCTCGCGCTGCTGGGCGGCGCGGGTGTTGGCGGCCCGGAGGTGAAGGAGGAGGCGGCGGCGGTGGAGGCGGGGTTGGAGAAGAGGATACCGAAGAAGGACGCGCGAAAGCCGTTGTGGGCGCGTGGGGTGGACATGGTGGGCTACTCCATCGACGGGCTCCGCGCGTCCACGCTGCCGTTCGAGGAGACCGGCACGGCCAGGTCGACGCAGATGGTGCGCCTCCGGTTCGGCCGTGAGGACACGACGCGGCTGCTCGCTGTGAGTTTGCTTCTACGGGACACACACACACACACACACACATTGGTACTGCATCATACATATCACTGGTTCGTTTCACATGATCATCTAGGCGTGCAAGGAGAACGGAGTGAGGCTTTGCTCAGCCATGGCTGCGGCGACGATGCTAGCTGCACGGCAATCGAAGAAGCTGTTCAACAGCGGCCAGCAAGAGACGTACTCCGTTGCAACCCTCATCAACTGCCGCGAGTTTCTTGAGCCACCTTTGAACGATCACAACGTTGGTGAGCCCTTGAAGCTAGAAGAATATATCTTATTACTGCGTTAATCGTTGCAACAGCTTGACACCGTTAATCATTGCAGGGTTCTTCTACTCTGCTGTCACCAACACCCACAAGGTAAATAGAGAGGGAGGGCTGTGGGCGCTGGCCAGGAGGTGCCATGATGCCCACAGCAACGCCAAGAACAACAAGAAGCACCTCGCCGACATCCGCGACCTCAACTTCCTCATGTGCCGGGCCATCGAGAACCCGCAGCTGACCACGGCCTCCGCGCTCCGGACAGCGCTCGTCTCCGTGTTCGAGGTGCCGTCGACCTTGGACGTGTCTGATCTGCAGAGCATGGCTGGTGTGGAGGACTATGTCTGCTGCGCCACCGTGCATGGCATCGGCCCGTCGATCGGCCTGTTCGACTCTATCAGGGATGGCAAGTTGGATTGTGCGTGCCTGTACCCTTCTCCTCTGCATTCCAGGAAGCAGATAGAGGGGGTGCTTGACAAGGTAAAGATGATTTTACAGGAAGGGAGCAACCCAAGTGATGACAAGAATGAAAACTGCACGTAGTCTTCCCTCCATTACACGAAGGGGGGAACGGAATGATGACCCCCACCTACGTTGCCAAATCACCAAAAAAATTCATGCATCATTATTTACACACAAGCCACATAAAAATGGGACTAGCTAGCAGACAGTCGACTGAAAATTTATTTGTGTCAGTCAATTGACCAAAGCTTGGTTCAGTCGATTTGTGTACTAGCCAAGTTTCTCTTGGGCCCGGTGCATGCTGCTCCTTTCACCAACTAATAACAGTAACGCTGCGTTGCCGAATACTTTAATCCCACAGTACTGTACCATAAGCAAGTTGTGTTATGAGAGACACGATTGGATTGAACACTGATTGGTGTATGGTATGAGATTTTATACATGCGTACAGAAAGATTGCTAATGCATACTTCCAGCTGAGATTACACCAAGTTGACCATAATCGCTAAACAAGATCTAAAACCAAAGCTAATACAAAACTAAAATCAAACCAGTTTTTTTCTCTAAGAAATAATGAATTAAGGACATTGGTATTACATAAAAGAAGAAAGAAAATGTATAAACACATAAAATAAACAATGAGAGAAAATTGCACATGATAGACATAGAAATTGAATTGTTTCATAATATGCAAAAGTAAGCATATAGTAATGCAACTTTTAGACAACGGTAAGAACCGCACACACATTGCATTAAAATTGAGTGAGTGTTTATCCATGTTATGAGGGCAATTATTTGATAGGCGCTTAGTTTTTTACAGCCTGGCTTGAACCCTAAAAATAAAAAGAAAATCATATAATAGTGGAATGATATCGGCATTGCCACTAAAGAAATAAAATAAAATACAATAAAAACAAAATCAAAATCAAAGTAATGAAGTTTTCTGTGAAAGAATGAAACCGTTTAAGAAGAAAGAAAATAAAAAAAACTACAACTAAATCAAAATAATAAAGTTTTCTAGGGAATAATGAACCCCTTTAAGAAAAAAAGAAAAAGAGAAAACAATTGCACACAAGTTTGCACTGAAATTGCACTTTTAGTAATATGCAAACAACGAGCTTATAATATTGCAATTTCGCACTCTACTATAATTTACACACATGCTGTATAGTACTTGCGTGTATACTTATTTAAACACACAAAATATAACATTTTCTATAAAAGAATGAAGTAGTGGCATCGGTACCACCCTTTGGGAAGAAAAGAATGAAAAAATAAATCGTGATACAGTTTCCACATAATTTACACATAAATTGCACTTTTTGCAGCTATGCAAGAACTAACATATACCAGTAGAATTTACAAAAAAAAAATAAGTTTCAAAGAAGGAATGAATTAGTGTCATTGGTATTACCCTTAAATAAGAGAGAAAGTGAAATAAAAACTTCAAACTAAGATTTCGTCAAGATTAGTACAAAATTGCACTTTTTATAATATGTAAGAAGAAATATATAGTAGTGAAATTTTCATACTCTAATATAATGTATACGTGTAGTACTTGTGCATATATTTACACACACTCAACATCCAAAAGAATGCATAAAGAAAAAAGAAACTCAACAAAGAAAAACAAAAAAACTAAAGCTAGAACCCACAAAAAAATACAAGGAAAGAAAAAAGGAAAAGGAAAAATGCATAGAAACATAAAACTGGAATAAAAAGATAAAGCAAAAATACCCACAAAAGAAAGAATGAATATGTGGCATTGGTATTACCATTTAAGAATAAAGAAAATGGGAAAATGAGTCTAAAACAAAGATAGACAAAATTTGCACGAAATAGACATAAAAATTGCGCTTTTAAAAAATGCGCAAGAATAAGCATATAAAAGTGGAACTTATGCAAAAACAAAATCTAAGAACAAATGAATAGTGGCTTTTGTATTAACCTTAAAGTAGAATGAAAATGAAGTAAAGACAAACAATATCAAAATAATAATTTTTTTCGTGAAAAGGAATGAATTAGTGGCGTTGGTATTTCCCTTAAGAAGAGAGAATTTTTTTGAAAATAAAACTTGCGTACAACTTTGCCCGAAATTGCACTTTATCATAATATGCAAAAATAATCATATAATCATGAAATTTTGGCACATATTATATAGTATTTGTACGTAAAAGCACAAAACTAAAAATAACCAACAAAGAAAAGAAAAAAAAACGAAAAACAAAAACGCAACCCAAAAGAACAAAACGAGCCCAAGAAGCAATTTGACTGGCCCAAAATAAGGGTCAATCGATTCCACACAGCCCAACCCAACAACAGAATTAAACAGAAAAACATGAAAGCTGCACAGATCTCAAAGCACATCCAACAAACAGAAAAATGACTGACCACAAAATGAAAAGTCAGCTGACTGAAATGTAGCTAAAATGCATAAAAATACATAAATTTGCTTGAATATCCATTTTTGAGCCCAGACTCATCTGCACCCGCAGCCTGGGCACAGAATAGCTGCTCTCTATGCTATATTATTAATGTGTGACCCATCTCTTTCTCTCACAAAGAATGTTGAAGCATGTGCTAGAGCCGGCTATAAGTTTTTAGCCCGCTTCCCCTCTCTCTCTTTCTTCATCTCTCTCCTCCAAATAAGCAAAAAATATGATGTAGCATCTCTTATAGCCCGCCTACATATCATATTGTACTTGCTCTTAACTGAGGTGCATGCATGGATCTATATCTATACCAATATAAAAAGACTCAAAGGGGCAGATCTAACAAATCCCGACCGTCAAATCAGGTCAATCCAACGACTCAGACTGCTCCAATGGTGAGCGCTCAGCACGTTTAGTGTGTAGTTAATATCATACTAAATATTACTTCCAATGCTAATCACATAATTAAAATATCCTACCTAATATTTACGTGTGATTAATATATTATCTAATATTAACGTGCATTGCACGTACACATTTACCAGTCTATATCAATAAAAAAAGACCCAAAGGGGCAGATCCAATTAATCTCGGTCATCAAATCATGTCAATCCAACGACCTAGACTGTTTCATTGTCGAACGCTCAACACGTTTAACGTGCAATTAATTTAATACAGAATATAGTGCTAATCACATAATAACACGTAAACAATATCGTACTTAATATCCGTATGCACTTAATATACTTCGAAATTAACGTGCGATCCCCCTCCCCCCCTCCCCCGATGGTACGGACCAATATTGATCTAGGTTAATTTTTGTTAATTTTCTCATTTCTGTGCAGTATAGTGGAAACGCTTGCATACATGATGTATATTCTGACCAAATTCCAACTCGTATCATACTACTCACTCCGTACCGAAATACTAAAAGATGAGGTACTGTCCAGAAAATGCTTGCATGTGCACATGCAAATTCTGACCAAACACAGTCTCATACTGTCATACACAGACACATCAACTCGTAGTCATAGATCAAATTTATTCTTGTTGAGCTTCCAAATTGAAACTCCTCATGTCCAGGATTTTTTGTCCAAAAGGACCCCCTGCCGAGATGAATTGCCAAAAAGGACTACCTACGGATAAAATTGACAAAAAGGACCCCCTCAGCGGTGGCGGCAGGCGACACGTGACACCTGCCGCCACGCCAGGAGGCGGCGGGCCCTGCCGCCACCGTAGGAGGCGGCCACCCCAGCCGAACGGCTTCTCCACAGTGCGTCGCGCCGTGACGTAATGGGCGAGGCCAGGTGGGCCACACCGCCACTGGGTGAGGCGGCCTCTCGTGCCCATGCCGCGCCCAGGCCGACATGCCAGCTGCACGCGCGACGAGACAGCGGGCCCGGCCGACACGGGGTGAGGCGGCCTCTCGTGACCAGGCCGCGCCCAGGCCGACAGGCCAGCTGCATGCGCGACGAGACAGCTGCATGCGGCCCGACAGCCGGTCCTATTGCAGACTGGGGGATGATTCCCACGCGCGCAATGACGACGAATTTCACGGGCTCGCTGTTGCAAACTAGACTGATTCCCACGCGCGGAGGACGACGAATTTCACTGACGGGAATCACTCTGGCTTTTGCTTTTTCTGCCTCAGCGGATACGACGGCACTGCGGGAATCCGATGCTGCGGGAACCTGTTGTGCCGACACTACAGGGATCCTAAAATATCTCGCCTAATTTCCTCTGTTCTCACTTATTTTCTCGCCATCATTTATCGTCTGAGCCTATAAAAGGAGACACCGAGGCTCTCGTCCAGCCATCCTCGAAATCGCCAGTGCGCAAAGTGTGTAACACATTTTTTCAGTCGGTATGAGTTTGCCTTGTTCGGATTAAAGCATTAGGCTGAGGAAAATGAAGAATGCAAGTTTGCCTCCGGGGTTGGCAGTCCTGCAGTGTTGGTGTGGCGATCTTTGCAAGGTGAAGGAGGTGATGGATTTTTCAGATTGGTTGGGCATGAAGTTTTTCATGTGCGCCAATTATGAGGAAGATCCTGCCGTAGCTATTTCAGAGTACGACAAGCCTCCGATATGCTTTAACCATCACGAATAGATATTGTTGGTATTTTGATTGATTCTTTAGTAAGATTCTTGTTTATTATTGTAGTCTCCTCCGCCTCTGTGCATGTACTATCATTGGATTGACACGGAGAAGCCGGCTTGGGCAGCGACTGAGATTCGTGAAAGAAGTCGCCGTGCCTGGAATAGTTTCTTTGCGGAAGTGCGACGCGAGAAGGCGGAAGCTGAGGAGAAAGCAGAGCAAGAGAGAGAGTTAAAAGAATACTATGCGGAGCAACACCATTTTTTTAGGATTTAGGAAGAAAAACAGGGAAGAGGCTCGTCGCATGGAGGAGCAGGAACGACAGCGAAAGGAGGGTCGTGAGGCGGAGAGGCAGAGAAAGAAAGAAAGGGCTCCTGAGGCCAAGGCAGCAGAAGAAGCTGGCGATGGAAAAGGAAAATATCCACGCTGGACTCAGTAGATTTCTGTGGTAGTATTTTAAATTTCGCAATCATTTGTATCTTTATTTCTGCACTTTAATGTAGCTTTATTTCAGGAGTTAAATGTAGCTTTATTCCTACGATGTATCTTATTTTCAGTTGTACCGTGTCGTAATGGAAAAAATATAGTTTTAGAATAAAGTAGTGGCATTTTCTTTCCCTCCACTAATATCGAACATCGTGCAACAACTACAAAATAAAATTAAGATAGAACATAATGCCCTACAATAAGAGAGTACAACTAATAATGCAAGTACATCCGAATTAAACGGTAGAACTGGAATATAGCTTAAAAACTACATGAAGGCATCATCGTCATCCTCCATTGATGCAGAACTCTTGCCCTTCGAGGATGCAGAACTCTTACCCTTGGACGATGTAGAACTCTTGCTCTTCGAGGATGCAGTACTCTTGCCCTTAGACGATGCAGAACTCTTGCCCTTTGACAATGCAGCACCCGGAAACGGCAGCATGAAAATATCATCTTCATCCTCGCTCTCCCCAGTCCATAAAAATGGATGATTTTCTGCAGTCCTTCTGAAAGTTTCACTCTTCGGCTCCACTATATTCTTCCACCTTGCATGCAACCTAAGAAGTTCTTTACATACCTCCTCATAGGTCATTTCAGGCCACCCAGACCTAAGTAATTGGTGAGCCAACTCATTCATTATGGTGTCACTACCGGTGACTTCGTCCCATGGAACTATCCTATTGTTCATCCTGAAATCGGTAGCTAGCTTCAGAAGAGTCCTGCTCATACCAGGGTGAAAACTACGATCGAAAGGATAATGGGACATCTCGACTACACTACACTCGAATGCTTATCCACCTCCGCCTGAAGGGGGTTTTATAGGTAGAGAGGAGAAAATGGCGGGAAAGAACGAGTGCAGTATGGCGCAAAAGGGTTGGCGGAACATATGGCGGGAAACAAGTGGTGGGAATATATGGAGGGAAAGCGTTGGCGGGAAACGGGTGGCGGGAACATATGGAGGGAAAGCGTTGGCGGGAAAATATTGAGGGGAAAGGGTTGCACGAAAACATAAGCCGAAGAGTGTAGCGGGATAGTATGGCGGGAGATATAGGCGGGAAAAATTGTTCCTGACTGGTGCATTTTTATTTCAGCATACATAGATGTTCAAATCGAAAAGTCTGATACAGACATATGTAGATACAATAATGGGTCGCGCACATGGATAGATGAATCATTGTAGTCGACGACGGCCACATGGCCTTCCCTTCGGGCCGGAAAACTCCAAGCGATTAGGTGGTCGAGATACACGAAGACCGCGATCGTACTCCAGTTGGTCTTCCTGTGTCTGCGACTCTTGCATAGGTGGTGGAGTCTGTAATCCTTGTTGCGAACCTGATGCGTAATTGTAGGCCTATGATTGTTGTGACTCCTCAGGGATAAAAGATGGGCCAATAACGTCCTCTCTGAAGAAATCCGTATCTACTGCGTTAACATTGTCGCCAGGTTGGGTGTACTCATCGTTCCAATTTACATCAGGTATGCCCTGCACATAGAAACATTGTAAACAAAAACTGTTAGAGGATAATATGTAATATCACTGTAAATGCATTAAAATGTAAACATGACTACCTGATCAGATCCCTTGCATGTACTGTCTGGACATTCTACCTGGTACTGGTTTAAATCTGGGACACGAGTCTCCTCGGGCATGGAGATCCCTCGCGTGGAGAGATACGGCTGAGATCCCTCACCTTGAGTGTATGTGGCATATCCTGTGTATGCATATGGGTTTGGGGAAAGATACAGCTTGGGCATCGAATCCAAGCCCATGCCATGGTCCTGCGATGTCTGCCCCTGACGAAGCAGCACCGAATAAGAGCGATGTAGTGGCAGAGAAGAGTCATGTCGTGGCAATGTCGTTGTAGTACTCGGACCCTCCCCCCGCTGCCCATGGCTTGTACGCGCCTCGCTCGGTCTGGACGATGGCGCCGCACTCGGTCTGGCTGACCTCAGTACTGGCATGTTGTACGCTCCAGTGACAACGTTGTCGCCTCTACCACAGGCCGCAAATCCCAATGGGCAGCTGTCCCATCTTTTGCTCCGTCAGCGACGAAGGCCTCCATTGTCATTTTCCCCCTGCATCCCTGGGTCAAACACCGCTCGGATGCACCTTCTGACAGCTGCGTAACTCACGTTCACCATGTCTCTAACTACAACTGTAGTCGACTCGCAGAAGGACACATCCACCCCGAAAGGACCGTCCCGTAAGATGTTTCCATAGTACACTACTAAATTTTCCATAATACCTAACCAAAATACATGTTTATATTTCAAGCAATTAGTAACTGAACATTTAGTAGTAGTATGATGACAACATTTACATATCAGATGACTAAAATAATAATCGTATTTTCATTATAAATATTCATTTTGTTTTTAGAATCATTTGCTTAGACTTTTCGGGGTTGTTTGGTTAACGGGTATTTAGAGATGTTTTTTTCTCAAACTCGTCTACGAGCGTCACAAACTAAAACTCTCTTTGCTTTTCTCTAACTACCACAAAAATATCCTAAATTGATTCTCATAACATGCAAAAACTGAGCTTTTGAAAAAATGACTATTAGTAAAAACTATTTTTCTTACAACAGGTTATGACAAAACCCATGGTAATTACTCGCTATCCAAACAACCAGTAAACATAATAGTACGATAATAACATTTTAATATCATATGAGTAAAACATTTAATTTCTTTCGGCTTTATATAATTTTTTCATATCATACGATAACAATCATTTATCTACAAATAATAATATTTGCAGCGGCATGCACATTATTCACAATAGTACATCAATACAAAAAATATTAACAAAATTACAGTGTCATTTTTTACCTTAGCTCCAATATGGATGTGCTTGTGAATGCAATTAAGCGTCAAAATAGTTCCAATAAATATCCGTCACCAATACTATATGAATGGAGTCAACCTATTATCACATTAACATCAATATTACACATGGATTTTTCTTCCTGCTAACAAAAGTATGAAAATAGCACTTCCATGTATGTGTTCATCACCTCAAAATGGGACAGTGAAAATGGAAATACAATTCTTCAATCACGTCTTCTCCTTGTTTGCTACTAAGATGAATTATTTTACCTAATTACATACATCATTAAGTACATTAGCACCTAATCTTAACATATAAAATTTAGATTATTGCGACATAACAAAGTAGACCTACGGTTTCCTAACTATAGACTTATTAATAAACATACCACATAAAATAACATACCACATGAAATAACATACCGCATGCAATAAACAATTATAGTACAATTTTTTCTTAATTACCGTATTAAGATTTCCCGCATGTCAATACTAATGGACACACCTAACATTGATGCAACATCTTCAACCTACTATTTTAAAAAATAGTTTCAATGCTACATCTCTCATCTGAAATTATTTCTTACCTCTAAGCACTACCATCGCATAGCTAATAATGAGTTAAAGGACAAACTAATTACCACCCTGCATGCACAAATAAATAAATATATTGCAAAGCTCATACCTTGATCTTCAACTTCGTAGTTCACTTCGCTACACAAATCCTACTCCTGAAGCACTAAATGACTCCAAAAATTGATGAAATAATATCTAACACAACAGAGAACACATAGTTATGAACTAAACAAAAATAGTACAAACTGCATGCATGTGAACCAAACCAACAAAAATGGATAGATCTTACCTCCGTCTATCTTTTCTTCAACTTCAACATATTCAAAATCCAACTCTAAATCACCCTAAATCACGAATGAAAATGTGTGATGAGTTTTGCTTTCTCTTTGTTCTTACACGCAGAGAGTAGAAGAGGAGGGCAGAGTGTGCTTGCGCACGGAGCATACGCATACTATATAAAGGAGGAGCATCCCTGTAGTGTCGGCACAACAGTTCCTACAGTGTGTGAGTGACTCCCACAGTGCCGTCATATCCGTTGAGGCAAAAGAAGGAAAAGCCGGAGTGATTCCCGGGCAGCAGCATCGCCAAAATTCATGGATTCCCGCACGTGGGAATGAGGGAAGTTTACGTCGGAATCAGCGTCGTCAGCGCATGCATCGTCGGGCATGCAGGAAGAAGCCGCCAGCAGCAGTGGCGGCGGGGCCCGCACCTCGCCTTTCGTGCAGTAGTCAGCGTGCACCAGCAGCTGCTGTCGGCAGGGGTGGCCGCCTCCGGAAGTGGCGGCGAGGCCCACTGGCGGGCCCCGCACGCAGCAGGGCCTGTCGCCCAGCCAGCGACCGCGTCAGGGCTAGCCGCCTGCGGCGGTGGCGGCGAGGCCACCTGGCCCGCCCTGTTCCGTCGTGGCGCGACGCACTGTGGAGAAGCCGTTCGGCTGGGGTGGCCGCCTCCTGCGGTGGCGGCAGGGTCCGCCGCCTCCTGGCGTGGCGGCAGGTGCCACGTGTCGCCTGCCGCCACCACTGAGGGGGTCCTTTTTGTCAATTTTAGCCGTAGGTAGTCCTTTTTGGCAATTCATCTCGGTAGGGGGTCCTTTTGGACAAAAAATCCATGTCTAGATGACTGTCGTCGAGCTTCTCACTGTATGGCCCCAGCTCACCCACGAGATCTTCCTAAAGTCCCACTACCCATTCCTTCTGGCTCTCAAACTACATGTAGTAGGTCATGCGCTCGTACATTTCACTGAACTTCATAATCGATGGCGACACCGTCTCCTTAGCCCAGCCGGCGCAGCTACCCTCGCCCTGTAACTCTCCGGATGCACTGAGACCTGGGCTTGAGAATCGATGGAGACACCGTCTCCTTAACCCCTGACTGCGCAGCTACCCTTGTCGTGTAAGTCTCCGGATGCACTGAGACCTAGGCCGAAGTGGCTGTCCCCATCAGGGATGCCTAGGGGTGCTGGGGGGCGATGCCCCCCCCCCCCCGCGGTATGGATCAATATTGATCTAGGTTAATGATGTTATATAGTGCTCTTGTAAGCCATCACCCGGGATAAGTTGATCAGTTGTGAACCCCCACCGTTTTAAACCTCCCCCGATATAGTGAACATTTGCAAATTCTGACTAAACACGATCTCATACTGTTATCTATACCAATATAAAAAGACCCAAAGGGGCAGATTCAACAAATCCCGGCCGTCAAATCAGGTCAATCCAACGACTCAGGCTACTCCAATGGTGAGCCTCAACACGTTTACTGTGCAATTAATATCATACCAAATATTAATGCGAATGATAATCACATAATTAATACACAAATAATATCCTACCTAATATTTACATGTAATTAATATATTACCTAATATTAACGTGCATTGCATGTACACATTTACTAGTGACTACTAGTAAATGAGTAGAATAGAATGACTGCATGCATTTGGTCAGTTTTCTTTCAATGCATCTCAAAACTAAACCAGTAATGAAGGTGAGTGGAAATGAGACTAACAAAATGGGAAAACTGAAAAAATGAGATAGAACCAACAAACTGGAAAGGATTACTTTACATATACAAGTTGGATTATTTTCATGTGAGTATCTGCGTTTGTGTTTCCCACCAAAATAAAATAAAAATTGACACACGCTATGGATCATGGGCCTTATTCTACTGCACTGGTTTGGTACTTCAAAACTCAGCATTGCCCTACTTGAAAGGTCGAACGAACCCAATGCAATGCATACGCCACCATGATTGCGCTAGCAAACAGGAGATGAGGGATACCCGCAAAAAAAAAAAAAAAACAGGAGACGAGGGATAGAAAGTAAGGCGAGAAATGAGGACACTATCTTTTTAGATATGCAGCACGCTACGCAGTAATAGTCTCATGTTAAACTCATTGAGATTAGGCATATCATAGTGAGAAGTAACTTAAACTACTAACATGCATATGTTATTATTCTAAATATGCTATTATCTTTATAGTGTGTAGTTGCATATGTATGATATTATGAAAGTTTTTATTTATTTAGGATGTAGACTTATTTTACGTTGGGTCTATTATGTTACCGTAATATATCATGTTATGTTATCATAAACACCTATTTTTTTCATTAGCTACTTATCTCTTAACCATTATCTTAAGGTGTGTTGCGTTACTAGCTAAGTTGCCGCCAGCCTTAGGCAATCCTGTTATCCTGTTTCCTAACCATGTGTCGTTATGTTTATCGCAAAAAAAAAAAAACCATGTGTCGTTATGTAGAAGTAACAAATCTCGAGTAGACAACGGCTAGATAGCTTGACGACAGTTCAAAGTCCTCTTTTATTAGAAGTCAGGATACGTCTCTCTCATCGATCGTCTCAGTTAGACAAAGGAAGCAGTTTCACGTACGTACGGCACAAGGTGGATTAATTGCCAAATTTCCATGGAAACCATCTACAAGACTAGAACCATTTCCAATCCAGACACAAACCACCTGCATATATTCGCACATCAACGAGCATCTCTCGATTTCACCGCACGACAATGCATTCCGTCGCAGCTCTCCTCCAGCTGCTTTACCTCCTCTTGTCACTTCATGGGAGCCAGTGCTCCGGCGCGGCGGCCACGTCGAGCAACTTCTCCTCCTGCCTCGTCTCCAATGGCGTCATCAACTTCTCCCTGCCCACGTCTCCGAGCTACGCCGGGCTGGCGGGCTGCTCAACTCCTCCATCTTCAACCTCCGGTTCACGCTCCCGAACGTCGCTGGGCCCGCCGCCAGGCACACGGCCATTTGACCTTGATGGATGACTATTTTTCCTCGATTCTCTATTCGCTGACAATTTTCGCCGGCATTTTAGGATGCGAAAAATCCTTTTGATCGTCTCTACCATGGCGTCTGGTCTTTTGATGATAATTTCATCTTGAAGAAGGATGTCGTAGGAAGGATTAAATTCTTGGGTCATCAGAAGTGCATGAACACATTGCGGATGCTTGCATATGGCACGACCGCTGATTCGTACGATGAATACCTACGGATATCTGAGAGCACATGCAGAGACGCCATGATAAGATTTGCTACTACCATGGTCTCGGTGTTTGGACCTCAGTATCTGAGAAAACAACCTGTCGCAGACACCGAGATGATCTTGGCAATCTCTGAAGCATGAGGGTGGCTAGGTTTGCTCGGATCTCTTGGCTGCATGTATTAGAGATTGAAGAACTGCCCAAAAGCTCTATAAGGGCAATATCAGGGTCATGTTAAGAAGCCCACCATCATGCTTGAAGTAGTTGCATCACAGAATCTCTAGATTTGGCACGATTTTTTTCACATGCCCGGGTCTCACAATGACATCAATGTGCATCAATGATCACCATTGTGTGCTAGGATGACTGAAGGGAATGCCCCTCCTTGCAATTATACTGCCAATGGGCATGAGTACAACATGTGCAACAATCTGGTTGATGATATCTATACACCATGTGTTGAGGATATAACTGCTGAGTGTAAACCGCCCAGGAGGGGGCAGTTTACGCTCAACTATATTGAAGCCCATGAAGACAAAGAAGATGACGCTTTACGCATGAAGTTTAGAGGCCCAGAGCCCAAAGGCGGATTAGGGCCCATAACGGTAAACCGCCATAGTAGTACAACTTGTATTGTAAGTTAAGGAAAGGGAGAGACCGAGTCGGACACTTGTATGAGCCGGACTCGGGACTCTGTAAACCGGTCGGGCGTCAACCTGTGTATATAAAGGGACGACCCGACGGCGGTTCAGGACAAGAAACAACAACTCGAGACTCAGGCAAAGCGTATTCGCTCCCTGGTCATCGAAACCCAAGCAATTCCATCACAACTAGACGTAGGCTTTTACCTTCATCGTAAGGGGCCGAACTAGTATAAAACTCTCGTGTCCCTTGTCCGAAAACCCCTTCAAGCTAATATTGTTGTGATGGCTCCACGACTAAGTCCTTCCATTAGGACATCTGACGTGATATTTCCACGACAGTTGGCGCCCACCGTGGGGCTATCGCACGATGGTTTCGGGTTCTTGAAGGGCAATTTTGAAGGGCTCAAAGGATACGTGGTTGGCCGGATGACCAAGAGTCGTCGCGGCAAGCTCTACATCGACGATGCGGGATGGGCCCCCGAGGCCGGCTCAATTGAGTATGGGTACCAGGTCCCCTTTGGCGGAATTCACGTCTTCATCGGCAAGATCGGCGAACCGGGCCCTGAGCCGGACATCTCCACCGACTCGTCGAGTCGGCTCAGCGTGCAAATCCTGCCCGGGTTCAGCCAGCCATGAAGCGTGCGTTCGTAGGATTCATCCACGGTGTGGGATCTGAACCGGTGTCCGATGGCGAGACGGCTATTTACTCAGATGGTGAGTCATCCACTGGTGAAACCGAGTCACGTACCAATTGCAGGATGACTGGATTGGGGGCTATTCCGATGGCAACATTATTCCGGACCCCTTTGAACCACCGAACCGGGTCGCAGTCTTCATGGCCGGAACGCAACCCACCTTGCAGTCTTCGTCCACAACAGCAATGATGTCCGGGTCAGCAGCCGTGGCAGGAGGCCCTGCGCGTCGACCGGCTCAAGTTGTTTCCGGTTTGTTGGATGCCTGGGCGACCTTGTTAACCACGACAGTCACCCCGGAGACACAAGAACGGCATAGTGCAGAGGTTACTAAGCTAAAGGACCAAATAACACAGGCCAAGGAGGACCTAGCAGCTGAGGAAGTTAGGATGGCTGAGGAATGGGCCGCTTTAGATGCCCAGTCACAGCAGATCCAGGCGCAGAATTACCGGCTTATGTTGGATCAGAACGCGTCAAACGAAGTGTTGCGAAGGAAGTACCGATCTCGTCTGCCGCCGGTCTACGAAGGACTGAATCTCTTCAATACGCCGGGGGCCGGGCCGAGTAATCCAGCAGCGGTAAACCGGACCAAGGCACCTGGGGCAGTGCCGGATCAACCACAAACAACAGACCCACCCCGACGAACGGATAACCCGCCGCAATACGTATCGACACCACCGGGTCATTTTTCTAGCCCTTTGGATAACATGATTGCTGCGGCATCTCGCCTGGCAGCTATTCCGATGGAGGGTGATTCACTGGCGGCGGTTGAGACGCGACGGGCCAGGGATCTTCTTCAAACCGCTGTTGTGCAGCAGCAGGCTTATTCCTATAGTCGAGACAGAATCCATTCAACCCCCCGTCCGAGCAAAAGTTATAGCAGGCACATGGACGAGCCGGAGGTATCAAGCTGCGTGCAGTGCCATGTCGCCCCTCGAGGACCTAATCCGGTGCGTGAAGGTGCAAACGCTCAGGACGTAGTGGATAATGGCAGAGCACGAAGGGAGCCGCATTGGCAGCACAACACACATGTCATCATCAAACCGCCCCGGTTCAACCAGCGGCGTCAGTGGAAAGAGGACTTGCCTTCAGCTCCTGGGGAGTATCGTGTCTTATCCCGGCTCTCCGTAATGTGAGATTGCCCAAGGATTTCAAGGGTCCGCGTAAAGTGCCTAATAATACCGCCGATCAACCCCCCGAGGCGTGGGTTGAAAGTTATGAGATGGCAATGGAGATGCTGGATGTGGATGAAGCGGCATGTGCAAAATATTTCACCATAATGTTAGAAGGGACAGCCCGCACTTGGTTAAAGAGCCTACCCGCCAACTCCATTGGGTCATGGGACCAGTTGAAGGCCCAGTTTATAGCGAATTTCAAGGATATATGCAAACAAACCATGTCTATTGTGGATCTAGATGCCTGTGTTCAAGGAGAAAACGAGTCAACAACTCATTGGGTATGCCGGGTTTCAGAAGTCTTGCATTCGTCGGACCGCATCAATGCTGACACGGGACTGTAACATTGGAGTGTAATTGCCGGTTTAAGTCACTGAAGATGAAGTTGGGACGACTCAAACGCCACTGCAATGACATGGGAACGCTTATGGAAGCCCTGGTTAAGTATGCCGATTTTGATAATACCAAGGATCCCGATTCTGATGAGGAGAAACCAAAGAAGGGAAAGAAGAACGACGGTTCAAAGAGACAACATAACCAGGCAGGTCATGGAAACAATGGTAAGCGTAAAGCGGATAATTCGGACTTTGTGGCTAATACCAATGTGCAGGGTAATGCGCAACACCGTAAGGGTAAACCGCCACAGCGAGGTGGAGGCATGAATCTGGAGCATCTGTTAAACCAGCCCTGCCCGAAGCACGGGACAAAGGAGACTCCGGCCATGCACCTTTGGAAGGATTGCTTCATTATGAAAGAGTTCAAAAATTCTGATCTGTTCCAGTATGATTAGGGTCCATCCGGCAGTTCAGGTCCAAGTTTTCATGGGCCGGGTTACGGTGGCGGCGATTCAAACTCTGGATTTCAAAATAATCAGGGCAACCAGAACAACCAAGGTGGTCATAATCAACAGAAGAATCAGGGGAATCAGCAGCAATCAGGCTTTCAGAGTCACCCAAAGCAGTTGAATGGTGGGCAATATCATATTTTCACCACTAGCTTGTGTAAACGTGATCGGAAGCTTCACAAGAGGGCAGTTAATGCTGTTGAACCGACAGTACCCCGTTACTTGCGTTGGTCCGAGCAGCCCATTGTGTGGAGCAGAGAGGATCATCCGCCCCGAGTTGATAATCCGGGTCATTTGGCTTTGGTAGTGGCACCTCAGATGGGAGGTTATAAATTCACCAAGGTACTCATGGATGGAGGGAGCAGCATCAATATCTTGTATTATGAAACTGTCCGTCGCATGGGATGGACGGGTAAGAATCTTAAACCGTCGAACACTATTTTCCATGGTGTAGTACCAGGTAAATCGGCATACCCTGTTGGCAAGATAGCTTTGGAAGTTGTGTTTGGTGATGAGCATGATTCCAGGTCTGAAACATTGACCTTTGAGGTGGTGAAAATCCAGAGCCCGTATCACGCCCTGTTTGGACGACCGGCTTACGCAAAGTTCATGGCAAGGCCCTATTATATTTACTTGTAGCTCAAAATGCCAGGTCATAAGGGGACCATCACAGTGCACGGGAGTCATAAGGTCGCTTTGGAATGTGAAGAGGGTGATGCGGCATACGCCGAGTCGGTCTGTGCAACAGAAGAGCTAAAGTTCTATAAGGACAATGTTGATCCGGCAGATATGACTCCTTTGAAGAAGCCCACCATAGAGCATGACCCGACCCTGAAGTTCAAACCGGCTGATGAGACTAAACTTGTTGATTTTGTTCCTGGCGATTCATCCAAATAGTTTAGTATCAGCACAAATCTGGATCTGAAATAGGAAAGCACGCTCATCGAGTTCATCCGTGAGAACCGGGACATTTTTGCATGGAAGCCTTTTGACATGCCAGGTGTACCGAGGGAACTCGCTGAGCACACTCTCAATATTGATCCCAAGTTTAAACCGGTCAAGCAGTTTCTTCGCCGCTTCAACGAGGAAAGACGCAAGTCCATTGGTGAAGAGGTAGCCCGACTGTTGGCTGCTGGGTTTATCATCGAAGTTTTTCATCCGGAGTGGCTGGCCAATCCGGTGCTAGTGCTTAAAAAGAATGGCACTTGGCGTATGTGTATGGACTACACAGATTTGAATAAAGCGTGTCCGACAGATCCTTTTGCTCTCCTGCGTATTGATCAGATCATCGATGCTACGGCAGGTTGTGAGCGTTTGAGTTTCTTGGATGCTTATTCTGGCTATCATCAGATCAAAATGGTAGTTAAGGACCAGGAGAAGACAACCTTCATCACTCCCTTTGGAGCCTTCTGCTATGTGTCTATGCCCTTTGGGCTCAAGAGTGCCCAGGCGACTTATCAACGCTGTGTGCAGAATTGTCTGCATACTCAGATTGGGCGCAACGTTCATGCCTATGTGGATGACATTGTGATAAAATCCAGGAAGAAGGAGACATTGATAGATGACCTCAAGGAGACCTTTGACAATCTTCGGGTTTATAAAATAATGCTCAATCTAGACAAATGTGTTTTTGGTGTTCCGGCAGGCAAACTCTTAGGCTTTCTGGTATCTAACAGGGGCATTGAGGCTAACTCGGAAAAGATCAAAGCGATTACATCTTTGGCTAAACCGGTGTGTATCAATGATGTTCACCGACTGGCGGGTTGAATTGCAGCCCTAAGTCGGTTTATCAGCCGCTTAGGAGAAAAGGCGATCCCTCTGTATCAGATGTTGAAGAAAACAAACACTTTTATCTGGAGTGACGCAGCTAATGCGGCGTTTGAGGACTTGAAGAGACAGTTGGTTGAACCGCCGGTTCTGGCTGCTCCGGTTGATAAGGAGCCGCTGTTATTATATGTGGCTGCTAATGCTCGGGTTGTCAGCGTAGCTGAGGGAGTCCTGGATTAGGGGGTATCCGGATAGCCGGACTATACACATCGTCTGGACTATTGGAGCGTGAAGATACAAGACTCAAGACTCCGTCCCGTGTCCGGATGGGACTCTCCTTCGCGTGGAAGACAAGATTGGCGATCCAGATATTGTATTTCCTTCCTTGTAACCGACTCCATGTAAACCCTAGCCCTCTCTGGTGTCTATATAAACCGGAGAGGATGGTCCTTAGAAGGCCGATCACAATTACAATCATACCATCATAGGCTAGCTTCTAGGCTTTAGCCTCTATGATCTTGTGGTAGATCTACTCTTGTACTACTCATATCTTCAATATTAATCAAGCAGGAAGTAGGGTTTTACCTCCATCGAGAGGGTCCGAACCTGGGTAAACATTGTGTCCCTTGCTTCCTGTTACCATCAGCCTAAGACGCACAGATCGGGACCCCCTACCCGAGATCTGCCAGTTTTGACACCGACATTGGTGCTTTCATTGAGAGTTCCTCTGTGTCGTTGCTTCGAGGCTCGATGGCCCCTTCAATCGTCAATAGCACGGTCCAGGGCGAGACTTTTCTCCCCGGACAAATCTTTGTGTTCGGCGGCTTCGCACTTCGGGCCAATTCGCTTGGCCATCTGGAGAAGATCGACAGCTACGCCCCCTGCCACCAGGTCAGGTTCGGAAACCTGAACTACACGGCCGATATCCGCGGAGACTTAATCTTCGATGGAATCTGGCCTGTGCCAGGAGCGCCAGACAGTCACAATGAGCACGGCCTAGACCCGCTGTCGGACATCGCTCAGGATATCACCCCCGCAGTATCCCCGTACCTAAATCCGGAGCAGACGGCGTGGCCCAAGGACGGGTGGATGGACTCCGCCCCGCAGGCCGCACACTCATCGGCGGTAGAGCCGAACTCAGGCCTCACCTCTAGGGACGCCTGTGATGCCGGACCCCCGGACTTGTATCCGGTTGTAGGTTCCAATCAGCGTGCTCCTGAACCCTCCGAGCCTGGTTGGGCTCCGGTATGGAGTTTACCGCTGCGGATGTCACTCTCCCTTTGGCGACATGCTGAATTCATTAAAGTCTCTCTCTTTGTCAGGAGGCTCTCGGCCGAACTATGTCCGGCTCGAGTGGGAGGCTAGCGACGAAAGAATTCATTGCCCACCCACCACCACTTCATATCCAGGTCAATGATTTGACCGACGTGCTTGACTTCGACTCTGAAGACATCGATGGTTTGGACGACGATGTAGGAGAAGAACAGGAACCACCACCCACGGGGCGGTGGACAGCCACCTCTTCATATGACATATATATGGTGGACACTCCGAAAGAAACCAATGGAAATGAGGCAATAGAGGATAACCCCTCCAAGAAGAAAGCAAAGTAGGGGCGTCGCCAGCGCCTCTCCAAGCCCCGCCATAGCAATACTGGCACCGGAGACGAAAATAATCCGGACGGTGCCGAAGATGAATACAACCCCGATCAGCCTGCCTTCGAGCAGGCCGAGCAGGAAGATGGGCAGGACAGCCCAGATGAACAGGCGACTGACGGGTATTCGGAGGAGGACAACTACATGCCCCCCTCCAAAGACGAGATTAGCCTCGGAGACGACGAGTTCGGCGTGCCTGAGGACCCCGCGGAGTAGGAGCGCTTCAAGCGCCGGCTTATTGCCACTGTGAGGAGCCTGAAGAAGAAACAACAGCAGCTTCAAGCTGATCAAGACCTGCTCACAGACAGATGGATAGAAGTCCTGGCAGCCGAGGAATATGGACTCGAGCGCCACACGGCTGACCGACCACCTCGAGGTCGGGATAAAACGGCATATCAGCCCGAATACCAGCCCTTACCCCCGCGTCAGTTTACTATGGCCCGGGGCAATACTCAGGACCTGCGCGATAGATTGGATAACACCACAGGACAACCAAGATCGATCTACGGATCACGGGGGCACGCTGCAGCACATGACGATGTCCAACATACCGGATACACTAACAGTAAATCTGGCCGGGCCGAACACAACCAGCCAGACTTAGTCGGACTGCGTTGCGACATAGCCCGGCACAGAGGCGCCGCACACCCCCTCTGCTTCACCGATGAAGTGATGGATCATGAATTCCCAGAAGGGTTCAAACCCGTAAACATCAAATCATACGATGGCACAACAGACCCCGCAGTATGGTTTGAAGATTTCCTTCTCCACATCCACATGGCCCGCGGAGACGATCTACACGCCATCAAGTATCTTCCCCTTAAGCTCAAAGGACCCGCCCGACACTGGCTAAACAACCTGCCCGCAATTGCGTTGGCAGTTGGGAAAACCTGGAAGACGCATTCCTTGACAACTTCCAAGGCACATATGTGCGACCTCCGGACGCCGATGACTTGAGCCACATTACTCAACAGCCCGGAGAGTCAGCCAGGAAATTCTGGACTCAGTTCCTAACTAAAAAGAACCAAATAGTTGACTGTACGGACGCCGAAGCCCTGGCGACCTTCAAGCATAATATCCGCGATGAGTGGCTCGCCCGACACCTCGGCCAGGAGAAACCCGTCCATGGCAGCTCTCACGACACTAATGACCCGCTTTTGCGCGAGCGAGGACATCTGGTTGGCTCGCAGCAGCACTATGCCACATTCTGGCACTTCAGACGTCCGTGACAATAATGGCAAGCTACGGCACAACAGACACAAGCGACGGAACAACGGCGACAACACCGAAGACACGACAGTCAACACCGGATTCAGCGGATCCAAATCCGGTCAGCGGAAGAAACCGTTCAAACAAAACAATCAGGGACCGTCCAGACTGGACCGCATACTGGAGCGCCCGTGCCAAATTCATGGCACCCCAAACAAGCCAGCCAAGCACACTAATAGAGACTAATGGGTGTTCAAACAGGCCGGCAAAATAAACGCCGAAAACAAGGACAAGGGGCTACACAACTACGATGACGAAGAGCCCCGGCGTCTGAACACGGGGGGACAGAAGAAATTCCCCCCCCAGGTGAAAACGGTCAACATGATCTACGCTACTCATATTCCCAGTCGGGAACGGAAGCGAGCACTACGGGACGTCTACGCGATGGAGCCAGTCGCCCCAAAATTCAACCCATGGTCAGCCTGTCCGATCACCTTTGATCATAGGGATCACCCTACTAGCATCCGTCATGGCGGTTCGGCCGCATTGGTTCTAGACCCAATCATAGACGGATTTCACCTCACACGAGTCCTTATGGATGGAGGCAACAGCCTGAACCTGCTTTATCAGGACACAGTGCGCAAAATGGGCATTGACCCTTCAAGGATCAAGCCCACCAAAACCACCTTTAAAGGTGTAATTCCTGGAGTAGAGGCCCGTTGTACAGGCTCTATAACATTGGAAGTGGTCTTCGGATCTCCGGATAACTTCCGAAGCAAAGAGTTAATCTTCGATACTGTCCCTTTCCGTAGTGGTTACCACGCATTGCTTGGACGAACCGCATTCGCTAGATTCAATGCGGTACCACACTATGCATACCTCAAGCTCAAGATGCCAGGACCGCGCGGGGTCATAACAGTCAACGGAAATATGGACCGCTCTCTCCGTACAGAAGAGCATACTGCAGCCCTCGCAGCGGAAGTGCAATGCGGCCTCCTCCGACAAACCACCAATCCGGCGACGACAACCTCGAGCACCGTCAAGCGAGTCCGGAGTACCCCGCAACAGGATCACCAGGCGCGCCAAGAGCGCGACTAGCAATACAGCCTCCGCTCAAGCCCTATCAAAGCAGCAATCGTGCCACGCATACACAATTACACACTCAAGATACCATGGGCACAGGCGGAGGCTCAGCAGTGACTAAGTCAACAGTGCGGTATCACCGCAACATACTTTCGTAACCCTCCCTTTTTATCTTTCAGGACATTGCTTTAGGGCAGCCTCTTCAGAAGATCTGGATTGTCAGACTTACATAGGAGAGAAAACCAGGGAGGTAACAGGCTTTGCGCATCAAAGGAAATACCCAGGTGGAATCTGTTCATGATCGTTATACCTGTTTTATATACCTACATGCAGCCTGCCCTTGGATAGGACATGTTAAATAGTCCTATTTAATTCTGCTTAAATGCACCCATTGTAAACATACGCTTAAACGTATTATTCATCAATCGGAAATTATATATAGCGTCAGCTTATTATTCCTATCTGCACATTTTTTCTATAAATGTTTATTTACTATTGCATCCGTACACTTCGGTATGTTTATTTTGCCAGGGGCTTCTTATGGCGCCCCGCAATGCGGCAAGCAAAGTCCGAACACTTTCAACAGTGCGGCACCCCAAACTTATAGCATTATATGCATCAGCTCCGAATCGTGTCTTGGGTCTACAGTTGGGTTAGCCCGGCTCCCTTGATTTGGTACCTTACGTTCCGTTATATCGGCTAAGGTAGCGCAGGGAGAACTACTGCGATTGTGTCCCGGTTCTTCCGGACAAGCACCTTAGTAGAGAAAGCCGAAAACTGACCGGCATGATGTGGCGAGAGCTGGTCGTTGTTCGAGAGGTCTTAAAATCCTTAAAGATTTTCTCCGCTTTAAGCGAGGAATCGGCCTCGTCCGATTTAGGCGTATATAGCGCCGCAGTTCGGCCTTCCGAACTTTAGGGGCTTCATCGAAATTTCAAATTGTAGACTTCTATGGCTAAGTGAAAGTTATAAAGCCGCATAGTCCGATTGCCTTGTTCGCTGCGCTAGACACCTCCTTTAGGGCCCAAGTATTAGGATAAAGAGTGTCTGGGTTTTCCATGAACACGCCAGTACTAGTTGCATGGGGTGGGAAGTCGATGACTGGCCTACTTTTAGAATTTTATAAACAGCCGCACAGAAGGTAATATTTTAAATCAAAAAGCGCTACATAGCGCAAGTAACTTTGTCCTTATATTACAAACATGACAGAAGTGAATTCATTCTAAAATTGTGTCCTTGGTACATTCATCAGCCACGAGACGAGCGCCCTTCATAACGCCTTCATAATATTTCTCGGGATAGCGATGCGCCTTGCCCTCCGGCGGCCCGTCCTTCACCAGCTTCTCCGCATCCAGCTTGCCCCAATGCACCTTCGCACGGGCAAAGGCCCGGTGGGCACCCTCAATGCACACGGATCGTTTGATCACTTCAAGCCGCTGACAGGCATTCACCATCCGCTTAATCAGGCCGAAGTAGCTAGTGGGCAGGGGCTCACCGGGCCACATCCGGACTATGAAATCCTTCATAGCCACTTCGACCGCCCTCTGGAGTTCAACCAACTGCTTTAGTTGGTCACTCAGAGGCGTTGGATGTTCGGCCCCAACATACTGGGACCAGAACAGCTTCTCCATTGTACTCCCCTCCTCGGCACGGTAGAACTCCGCGGCATCCGATATGCTGCGTGGTAGATCTGCGAATGCCCCTGGAGAGCTCCGAATTCGGGTAAGTAAAAGAAACGCCTCCTCCACATGCTTGCTTTGCATAAAGAATTTCTTACCCGCCGCTACCTTCTTGGCCTCCTAGATTTCCTGTTGTGCCTTCTCGGCTTCGGCCTTGGCCTCTTTTATACTAGCAAGGGCCTTCGCAAGCTCGGCCTCTTTCATCTTAAGCTCATGCTCCACGGACTCGAACTTCTTGCCGAGCTCCTGGAGCTCTTGCTGTACCTCACCCACTCTAGCATCTTGCTTTTCGCGCTCCTTGCGTTCCAAGGCCGCCTTGTCTTCGGCCTCGGACAGCGCTTTCTTCAGAGACGCCACTTCGGTGGTGGCCCCTGTTACAAAATCACGATGCTCCGTCCTCAGAATAACTAATTTTATGAGAGCGGGGAATCACTCACCTTTGTTCTCTTCGAGCTGCCTCCTCGTGAGGTCGAGCTCTCCCTGCGCCTGCTCCAGGTCCTGTTTTAGTCCGGCGATCTCAGCTGTGCAGGCAGCAGCGGCAAGTAGCACAGCCTGCTTATTCACATTCAAACCTATTGTTAGACTCCTGCGGATTATAATTGACCCTCCGTTTGGTCTTTCTTTCCGAACACCAAACAGAGTATCAAGGGCTACTACCTATCGGGTGGTAATTTCACACATTTTTATTATTTACCTCAAAGCCTGTCAGGAGGCTGGTGCAAGCTTCGGTTAGTCCGCTCTTGGCGGACAAAACCTTCTGAATCACCGCACTCATAAGAGTACGGTGCTCTTCATCCATGGAAGCGCCTCGAAGCACTTCCAGCAGACAATCCGACGCCTCGGGCGTAGCAGAAGTCCTCGGCACAGACGGCTCGCCCTCTGTCGTGGAATTGTCATGTCAGATGTCCTCGTGAAAGGACTTAGTTGTGGAGCCATCGCAACTAGGAAGCTTGAAGGGGTTAAACGGGACAAAGGACACGAGAGGGTTTATACTAGTTCGACCCCTTACGGTGAAGGTAAGGCCTACGTCTAGTTGGGTTGGTATTGATGTTTCAATGACCAGGGAGCGAGATACGCTATGCCTGACTCTCGATGAGTTGTTTCTTTCCCTAAGCCGCCAGCGGGTCGTCCCCTTATATACACGGGTCGACGCCCTGCGGCTTACAGAGTCCCGGCCGGCTCATAAACAATGTCCGGCTCGGTGACTAGTTAAGCCTACCTTATGATACAAGTAATATTATTACAGTGGGTTACTACAACGGGCCTTAAGTCGCCTGTGGGCCTTAAGCTCTCTATGAACCGCCATCTTCATACTTTGTCTTGGGCTTCTCTCTGGTGAGTCCTCTTTGCGTAACCCGGCCCCTCCTGGGCGGCTTACACAAATAGTTATATCCCCAACATTACGCCCCAGATTGATTTGAACCGGTTCATGTCAATCTTAAAATACCTTATGAACCGCCCTGCAGTCTTTATCTTGCACGAAGGATTTTAACCCGCCGTGACGTCATCATCTAACTCCGGGTTAAATCTCTGTGATGTCATCTTCATTAAAGCTTTATTTTTTATGCCGTCACATCTTCAACGGATCTTTGTCTTTATTGATCATCCCGAGAATCGAGGCGCCAGAGCCGCTGGATAATGAATGTTATCTCCTCGTTTTTCGTGCCCTCTCGGTCAGTCTTTCCTTATAAGTAGAGCGACCTAGGTCTTTCCCCTCAGTCATCTTCTTCTTCTCGCCTCCTCCCGAGCTTTGCCGCCGCCATAGTCGAACCTCTCGTCTTCGTCGACTCAGGCCGCTGCATCGACCTGATACTGACCAGAGACCGTCGGCGACCCTCCGCGGCGCATCCGCATCTGTGAGTTCTTCGCATTCCCCTTCTTAGATCTGCATTAGGTCGTTGGTGAGTTCGTCGGTGTTCATCATGGTCTGACACCAAACCCTCGCTAGTTCCTTCCAATGCTCTGTTTTAGATCGTCAGGACCATGTAGAACTGCTGCGGTGCTTGTCTGTGTTGATCTTGCATGAAAATAGATCTCATTTCCTTTGTTCAGAAATCCTCTTCAAACCTATGAACTACCCTGCCCTATTTTAGGTCTAGAAAATTTCCCTTTCAGAGCAATATTTTGATCCAGAATAATAACTGTTATCTGTGAAACTTGTTTTTATCACCCGGAACACCTCTTCTGGTAAACACCCTGAAACATAACTGTCAAGGCGTCCGGATTAAATATATGACGCAGAACTTTAATTGTTCCTCATAACCCGGAAATTTTTTGAATTACACTTTGATACTTGTAGCGGCTTAAATATTGTTGCACAGTCATCCTTATGTCATTAGGCCCCTCATTAAGCCGCCACTTTAATCAAGATTTTCCTCCCGGGTTAAAATTGAACCGGATCTTCTTGTTTTTCCATAGGCCAATTTCTGTGATGGCTCCTAAGACTACCAAGGCCCCTGTAACTTGCAATTGGGTTCCATCCACAGTGACCAATAACAAACTAGCTGAGTTTGTAAAGTCTGAGCATCTGCCAAAAGAGGACATCATATCGTACCGTGCCCCTGACCCGTCTGAAGTAAAGCCTCTCCCTAAAGCAGGGGAAGTAATAATTTTTACGGATCATATGATCCGTGGATTTGCTCCTCCCGGCTCAAAATTCTTCAGAGAGGTTTTAAATTTCTTTGACCTTAGACCTCAAGACATCGGACCCGATTCCGTGTCAAATATCTGCAATTTTCAAGTCTTCTGTGAGGTGTATCTGGGAGAGGAGCCAAGTCTGCTTTTGTTCAGGGAACTTTTTTACATGAACTGGCAAAATGAACGTGCCAACGGGCCCAGTCTTGAGCTTGGCAGCATCTCAATCCAGCGAC
Source organism: Triticum aestivum (assembly GCF_018294505.1). NCBI lineage: Eukaryota > Viridiplantae > Streptophyta > Magnoliopsida > Poales > Poaceae > Triticum > Triticum aestivum. Next base: position 657,454,802 of record NC_057801.1, on the reverse strand, counting down.
GGAGAGACTGTCTTTTCCCTTATGCTGAGCTGCTGAGTCACCCCAAATCTTGGAACCAGACGTGGTTCTACTGTCAGGACACTTCTCCGGCTGATGAAAAGCCTCTGCCCGGCTTTCGTGCCCTGCTCCTTGAATCTAACCATCAGTTACCAGACAAGCTGACAACACTTGAACGCGTGCCTCTCAATCCTACCATCAGGAAGATTAAAGCTCTCTTGGGAAATGGGTTAAACGGCATCGATCTGGTCTGAGTCTGGGTTGCTTGGTGAATACTTCCATTAAGCCGCCATCCCGGCTTAATGTGTACTTATACCGGAGAAAAGACTGATCCGCAACGTCATAGCCCTGACGACTTACCAGATGACATTGTGGATGCTACAACCCATTCACTGCTGAAGGAGGGCACTGTGACGAGCAATGCCTTCGGTTTACTTCCATTTTACAAAAATAACCTGGCCCCTGTAGTAAGTTATCAATCATAACAAATGTTTACATATATATGATACTTTTCTTGATACTCATGATTCCTTAACTTTTGCCACAGGCTGGTGATAACTTTTGGAAAGCCAAATATGATCATGAAGCTGCCAAACAAGCCAGGACAACCAAGAAAGCTGAAAGGAAAGCCGCCAAGGTAGGAACCTCAAAGAAAAAGAAACCCAACACCTCCGACTTACTCAGATTGGAGGATAGCTCTTCGGATTAGGAAGAGATAATCTTTAAATTTTCTTAAGTCCCTTACTATCACCTGTCTGACATTTTATCCCTTCAGGAGGATATGAGGAACATCCGAGCAGCCACTGAAGAGGTAACTATAATCTCCTCCGACTCAGAGCCTTTGCCAAGGCAAAAGACCCGAAGGGTGACCCGGAAAGTAAGATTTTCACATGCACTTGCTTATCAAGATCCTCAATTTATTTTGAAGCAACAACAGCTTGAGAACCGGAGGCAGACCCGGAACAACAAGGATGCAGAACTCTCCTCTGGCTTACCTGATGTAACCAGGAGACGTCGGACTGAGGTTATCTCCGATTTACGCTCTGTCTTACCTTTAGCAGGCTTAATTCGTCAACCTCTCAATTCATCTGACTCCAATTATCAGGATACCTCTCCTTCTTCTGGTGAATCCATGCAGTCAAATATGCCGACTTTCAAAACTGCTCCCGGGTAATGTAAACTTATGCACTTTTTACCTTACCCGTGCTTGCGTATTCATCCTTCTGCTTTTGTTAACAGTATGCAAGTGAAGCCCAGCAAGCGGGCAAAGAAGAATAAGCCGTCCGAAGAACCGGTCGTGGCTGAACCGGTGATTAATGCTTCTGCTCCAGACAACGCTACCCATCAGCCGCCACCTGACCCGGCTTCCGATATTCCTGTGCCAACCTCCGATCCACCTACCAAAGACATTATCCACATTAGTGACCCGGAGAGTCCTAGCCCGGTGAAGAGAAATGACCCAGAAGTTGAGATTGTGAAGTCCCAATTTGTTGAACCAGGGCGACCTACAGTCCTTGCCAAATGTACTGCCAAGGAAGAGTTTGCCCAAAGCCGAAAAGCCAAGCAGGACATTGCAGATTATACTCACCTATGCATTGGTGATATAGTCTTAGGCTATCTGAATCAAGTGCATAATAGCCGTGACCTGGAAATTGACATGGTGAAACAAATACAGCATAAATCTGAGGTATAAACTTATACTTATATCTGAGCCTTATATATACTGTACCAGCCCCCAAGTCTACTGTTTATGAACAAATACGCTGTAGACTTAGAAATCTGCTTTTACTTGTTAACTTATCCGGCTTAAAAAGAATTTATTTAACCCGGTATAACATAAGGTCTTTAAATTTGCAATACACATTAGTCCCCAAGTGTCAAGTATCCTTACTTGTAAGGTGCTTGAGACTTAATATGTTTGACCCGGCAGGATAAAGTTAAAATTTCTTTCAGCATATATTAGCCCCCAAGTGCCAAGTATCTTTACCTGTAAAGTGCTTGGGACTTGAATGTTTACCTTACTAGAATCCTTACCATTACCCGGTGTCAATTGCAGGCTGCCATAAGTCAATTTGAAACAGAGCTCGCTGCCCTGAAGAGTTGTCTGGAAACTCAAGAGCTTGAGACGCAAAAAGCTAACTCCAAATTTGAATTTAGTGTCTCTGAAAATGAGAAACTAAAGAAGAATTTTGAGTCGGAAAGGAAAATTTGGGCTGATGAAAAGGCTTCCCTGGTGACTCGGGCCGAAACAGCCGAAGCATCTCTTGCAGAGGCAACAACTGAGCTGTCAAACTTAACACAGCAAATATCCCAAATGGTCCCAGCCATCTTTGGTAAGTTATTGTGACATAGTTTTAACATGGCAACCGTACAATGACTATTGTAATAAATACTTCCGGCTTACCGTTATGCTTGTGCACATACAGGCTCCAGGAGTGTCAATCTGAACCAGAACACGCTGATCAAGCTTAAAGCAGTTTATACGTTAGTGGAACAGCTATACTCTGGTACACAACGTGCCCTGGCCGTTGTAGCTTTATCAACTCCACACCCCCGCCTTTTGCAAGATGTTTTGAAGAGCCTCGCCTTCCTACCTCAACGGATCCAAGACTTAAGGCGTTCATCTTCAAGAGCCGGGGCCGTAGCTGCATTGAGCCGGGCAAAAGCATGGCTCCCAGAACTAGACCCAGCAGACCTTGCTCTTGGATATCCGAGTCTAAAGGAAGACGACAATGCCTTTGATGATCATGACTTCCATGCCTGTGTTAAGGCCATACGTCCGATGGCCACCCTTATTGGAATTGATACTGACCTCAGCAAGTATGCGTCGGCTTATGACAGCAACAACCGGAAAATCCCAAACGTTCCATATGATCAAATCAGCCTGATCCCTCCAATTCGTAAGCATACTTTTGCCCCTGAAGTGGACCCGACCGGTTTAATAGATGATGAAGCTGAATTTGAAGCTTTGAGCGACATTGATTGGGCTTCATCAACTTTCCAGGAAACAACAACCGACGGAGAAGCGGAGAAGGGTAACCCAGAGCCTTCAAGCCCACCGAAGGTGTGAATCACCGAGTGTTTAGCCAAAATACAATGCTTCACCTATTCAGACTCGGGGAGTCATGTAATAGGGTAGAAATAACTTCTTAATGCTCATCATGCCTTCATGCATGCTTTTATCACTTAACGCTTTTCGTAAGCCGCCATGGCTGTATATTTCTGGCTTTCACTTCCTTGGCGTGTTAAATTTTGCTTGCCTTATTCTGCAATTCTTGAATGATCTTCCCGGCTCATATAATGTTCACCCGGTACTTAAATAACCTGGGGTGACGAATATTAAACCGGCAAGACAAAAAACACCTTAAAATGCTTTCCACAAGCTATCAGAATAATTAAAATACTTTTACAGGCCTCTGATTCGGATACGATCAGTAAACCGTTCCAAAGGGGTTAAGCTAAGATTCGGATACGATCATATAGCCCCCAGTGGCATGGCGATGCCAATCAAGTGGGTATCGACAACTATGTTCTCTTTGGTTCGAATACGACCTATGTTTGAACAGGAAGCCCCCAAGTGACCATAGGATTTGTTTAATGACACTGATTTGTATACAATCCACGTCAGACCTAAAGGGTTTAAGCTATGATTCAAATATGATCAAGAAGCCCCCAAGTAGGTTTGGCAAGTATGCCGATCAAGTGGGTATCGACAGCTATGTTCTCTTTGGTTCGGATACGACCTATGTTTGAACAGGAAGCCCCCAAGTGATCATGGCTACATTCAGATATGATCATAAGCCGGACCAAAGGTAAACCGGATTCAGATTTGATCCGATCCCTATTGGTTGTTTCCACCACCTGACAAAAAGGACAAATACACTTTTTTGAGGGTGAAAAAAGGACAGAGTTCCTGCTTTATTACTTTATATAATATGTAGATTGTCAAAAAACATATATATATCATAAGAGCCGGTGGCTCGAGTATAGTAAAACCGAAGATGGGTTATATCCCAACATCCGAATATCACTTAGCAAGGCCGCCTAGACTCCATAGACTATGAAGAAAGGTGTATAACCCGCCAGATCGAGGCCACTTACCCTTATGCCTCTGATTGTTACCTTGTGTATTAACGTTAGCCACAAGTTCTGGGTTGTCATCCGCTTTACGCTTATTGCTATTTTGTTTCTCCGGGTGGTGCTGCTGGCCCTTTCTACTGTCATTCCGTTTTCCCTTTTCTGTCTTTTCACCGTCAGACTCGGGATCCTTAGTACTATCAGAATCGGCATATTTGACCAGAGCTGCCATTAGCGTACCCATATCCTTGCAGTCACGTTTAAGGCGCCCCAATTTCTGCTTTAGCGGCTTGAAACTACAATTCTTTTCCAATATAAGGGCTACAGATCCGGCATCCATCTTATCAGATGAATGAATTATCTCCATGACCCGGCATACCCAATGGGTGGTAGATTCACCTTCCCCCTGCTTACAATTTGTCAAGTCCACGACCGTCATAGATTGCTTACAGGTGTCTTTGAAGTTCCGGATGAAACGGGCCTTTAACTCCTCCCACGAACCAATGGAATTAGGTGGTAAACCTTTTAGCCAAGACCAGGTCGTTCCATCTAACATCATGGTGAAGTATTTAGCCATTGCCGCGTCACTAACCTCCAACAGTTCCATGGCCATCTCATAACTCTCGATCCATGCTTCAGGCTGTAAGTCGGCCGTGTAATTCGGCACCTTTCGAGGTCTCTTGAAATCTTTGGGCAGGCGCACATTGCGCAAAGCCGGTACCAAACAAGAAAAGCCACCGGCTCTGGTGGCTATTCCCATCTCAGTTGGAGTCGTTGGATATTACGGCATATCCTGTCGTGCCGTCTATTGAGCCGCCAGCTGAGCCGCTCACTCTTTCTCCCAACGTACTCGATCTTGCACCGGGTTATAGCCTCCACGTTGGTCATGACATGGGACTTCGCGTGACAAAACTTCAGATCCTATGTGCCTGCTATAATTCTGACTCCGGTTCTGACGAGGTGGTGCCATCCAAGGCGGAGGAGCTGAATGAAACCTATCCGGATTATAAGAATAGATCTCTTGCTGAGCCAAGGCTGTCTGAATGAGTTCCCGGATCCTCCGGGTCTCCACCACTGTTGGGTCATCGCCATCCACTGGTAGAGCCGCCAGACGCGCTGATGCTGCGATTAAATTCTCCATGGGGTTGGAAAAGTGTCCCGGCAGTATTGGCACATAACATGACGGTTCCGTGCTCCTATGAGGAGGTGGCATCTCCCGATGCTGAGCCGGTTCTCCCGCTCCGAGTGTCATAAACTGATCAGCATCGGGCGGGTTACTTGGGCCGGCTCCGGGTGTAGCAAAAAGAACCCTAGGGTCATAACTCAGAGGCAAACATGATTGGGTCTTTTGGTGTCTCCTCCTCATTACCTCATTAGACGCGTTTAAACTCATCGTAAACTGGTAAGCCTCTGACTGCAATCGCTGTGCCCGGGCGTCGAGACCCGCCCGCTCCGTGGCTAGCCTAGTATCCTTAGCTGCCAAGGCCTCCTTGGCCTGAGCTATCTCCTCACGTACCCGTGCTACCTTCGCGTCATGCTCATCTTTGTTCGCAGGGATAACCGTGGCGGTTAACAGGGTCGTAAGCTTATCCATGAGGTCTATCAGTACTTGAGCCGGCGGGCGCACAGGGCCTCCTGCCCCGGCTGCTCCTAACCCGGAAGTGATTGCGACCGCTGCTGTAGAATTTTGTCCGGGTTGAGTCCCAGCCATAAAGACTCTTGCCCAATTTGGCGACTCACAGAGGTCCGAAATACTAAGGCCATCGGAACAGCCCCCGAGCGCACCATCTTGAACTTGATACAAAGAATCTGTTGAACCGGTGGACGAATCACCGTCAGAGGGGACGACCGTCTCACCACCATCTTCAGGACCTTCAGAAAACTCTTCTCTGTGGACGCAGCCCACAAAGACACGCTTCCTGCCGGGTTGAACTCGAGCGGGTTTCGCACGCTGAGCCGTCTTGACGAGGTCGGTGCAGTTGTCCGGCTCAGGCCCTGGCTCACCAATCCGGCCAATAAAGACATGGATCCCTCCAAAGGGGACCCGATACCCATACTCAATTGAGCCGGCTTCGGGGCCCCAACCTTCGTCGTCGGTGTAGATCTTGCCGCGACGACTTTTGGTCATCCGGCCCACTACGTATCCCTTGAGCCCTTCGAAGTTGCCCTTCAAGAACTCAAATTCACCGTGCATTGGCCCCACGGTGGGTGCCAACTGTCGTGGAATTGTCACGTCAGATGTCCTCGTGAAAGGACTTAGTTGTGGAGCCATCACAACTAGGAAGCTTGAAGGGGTTAAATGGGACAAAGGACACGAGAGGATTTATACTAGTTCGGCCCCTTACGGTGAAGGTAAGGCCTACGTCTAGTTGGGTTGGTATTGATGTTTCAATGACCAGGGAGCAAGATACGCTATGCCTGGCTCTCGATGAGTTGTTTCTTTCCCTAAGCCGCCAGCGGGTCGTCCCCTTATATACACGGGTCGACGCCCTGCGGCTTACAGAGTCCCGGCCGGCTCATAAACAATGTCCGGCTCGGTGACTAGTTAAGCCTACCTTATGATACAAGTAATATTATTACAGCGGGTTACTACAACGGGCCTTAAGTCTCCTGTGGGCCTTAAGCTCTCTATGAACCGCCATCTTCATACTTTGTCTTGGGCTTCTCTCTGGTGAGTCCTCTTTGCGTAACCCGGCCCCTCCTGGGCGGCTTACACAAATAGTTATATCCCCAACACCCTCCCTAACGAGGGGCTGCCCGCCTGAGTCCGGAACCACGGGAGGTTCCGGAACAGTGTCGGCTAAGAGTCCGGCTTACTGCAGCTCTCATCAACACGATCCGCGGGGATCTTGAACCCCGCGTGTCTGTCGTCTGGAATGCCGCTTTGGAGCGCCTCCAGAGCCACCCCCCCACTCTGGGAGCCTTTGGGACAACACCTCCATGTCATCTGCAGGCTTAGGAGTAGTGGCCGTCGGGAGCAAGTTCATCGCTGAATCGCTCAAGGACCCATCCGAAGATGACACCTCGGGATGGACCCTAGCCGGACTATATACGAGTTCGGCATTATAACAAAACTATGAAGAAAAATTATGATAGAGTGCGGATACTTACGATCGCACTAGGGGCTTCTTCCTGGGCAGCCACCCCTCCTCGCTATCGGCGGCGGTGGCGGAGTAGTCCGGAAGGGACACCTTTCCCTTCTTGGACGTCCCAGCCTCCCCCTCCGGGGCGGCCTTCCTCTTCCCCCCCCAGTACGGGGAGGTAGAGTTTCTTCTTGTTTTCCCCTGCCTCCGTGGGAGGAATCTGCCTCGTCGTCATCGGACGACGAGGGTATGACGGCCTTGCACCGGGGGCCTCTCCTGGCCCCCTGGTCCGCCCTCTCAGGCCCCCCGTCCTCTCCGGATGGGGCGGCCTCCTCCTCTTCTTCTTCTTCTTCCCCTTCGGGGGAGGAGTGTGCCTCGTCGTCTTTGAACGAGGCCTCCGGTACGACTTTACGCCGAAGACCCTTCCTGATCCCCGGGGCCTTCTTCTAGGCCTTCTTCTCCGGTGCCTTGTAGGGCGCAGGAACAAGCATCTCCGTCAGGAGAGCATTGGCTGGACCTTCGGGCAGTGGAGCCGGACAGTCGATCCGCTCTGCTGTCTCCACATAATCCTGATCAAATATGCACAATCACTTAAGACTCCCCCACGAATACATTAAACTGAATCCGGTGGTAGTCAGAAAACTCACCGGACGAGGAAGTCGTGCGGCGTGAAGTCCACGGTCCTTCGGAGGACTTGAACAGTGCCTTCCACGCGTCTTTGTGCTTCATGCCATAGAGCTTTCGAAGGGTCTGGTGTTTGGACGGGACGAACTCCCACAGATTAGACACCCGCCTTTGGCACGGAAGAATCCGGCAAACGAGCATGACCTGGATCACGTTGACAAGCTTGATGTTCTTGTCCTTCATATTATTGATACAGTTTATGAGTCCGGTCAGCTCCGCAGGTTCGCCCCAGGCCAGGCCCTTCTTTTCCCAGGAGGTGAGCCGCGTGGGGGTTCCGGATCGGAATTCGGGGGCCGCCGCCCAGTTGGCGTCGCGCGGCTCGGTGATGTAGAACCACCCCGATTGCCACCCTTTTACGGTCTCCGTGAAGGAGCCGTCAAGCCAGGTGACGTTAGGCATCTTGCCCACCATGGCCCCTCCGCACTCCGCTTGTTGGCCACTCACGATCTTCGGCTTCATGCAGAAGAGTTGCAGCCACAAGCCAAAAGTGAGGCTGGATGTGGAGGAAGGCCTTGCATACGACGATAAACACTGAGATGTTGAGAACGAAGTTTGGGTCTAGATCATGGAAATCTAACCCGTAGTAGAACATGAGCCTGCAGATGAAGGGATGAAGCGGAAATCCCAGTCCACGGACGAAGTGGGCGAGAAACATGACCCTCTCGTGGGGTCCTGGGGTTGGGACCTGCCCGTCGTCCGGTAGCCGGTGCGCTATGTCTGCGGCCAAGTATCCGGTCGCCCGAAGATTCGCGATATGCTTCTCCTTCACGGTGGAAGCCACCCACTTGCCTCCTGCTCCGGACATATTCAGCTGTGCGGAAAAGACTTGGACTAGGGCGCTGGAGCTCGAGGAAGCAAGGAGAAGCAAAGGAGGAGGAGAGCGTGGGCGAAAATGGGGATCCTTTATCCCTTTATAGAGGCGACGAAAGCGGTGCGCCTCCTCACTTGCCCATTGAGAATCGCTTACTTCCCAAGCGTCATGATTAATGGCGCGGTTGGATTACCCATACCTGTATTGATGAGAATCCCGTGATAAGGGGACATGATCTCTGCTTTGACAAGACGTGTCAAGGAAACCGCCTCGCAATACGCGTTGTGGCTGGTTGTGGGAAAACGGTTCGAATAATGACCCGACCGTAATGACATATCACGTCGTCTAAAAAGTTGTCAGCTGAAGTATCATTCTCTCAACGGTGGTATGTAAAGATCATTTTTGCAGATCCGGACACGGTCCACGTGTTCAATAATAACTTTGGAGTATTCGGAAGAAGGAACCCGCCTTGCAATGCCGAAGACAAGACTGCGCGCCGGACTCATCGTCATTGAAGCCTGGTTCAGGGGCTACTAAGGGAGTCCTGGATTAGGGGGTATCCGGACAGCCGGACTATACACATCATCCGGACTATTGGAGTGTGAAGATACAAGACTCAAGACTCCGTCCCGTGTCCGGATGGGACTCTCCTTTGCGTGGAAGACAAGCTTGGCAATCCGGATATTGTATTTCCTTCCTTGTAACCGACTCCATGTAAACCCTAGCCCTCTCCGGTGTCTATATAAACCGGAGAGGATGGTCCTTAGAAGGCCGATCACAATTACAATCATACCATCATTGGCTAGCTTCTAGGGTTTAGCCTCTATGATCTCGTGGTAGATCTACTCTTGTACTACTCATATCTTCAATATTAATCAAGCAGGAAGTAGGGTTTTACCTCCATCGAGAGGGCCCGAACCTGGGTAAACATTGTGTCCCTTGCTTCCTGTTACCATCAGCCTAAGACGCACAGATCGGGACCCCCTACCCGAGATCCGTCGTTTTTGACACCGACAGTAGCCATTGTGGTGGAACGCAAGGAGGCTCGGAAGGAATATCCGGTTCAAAGGCCGGTTTATTATATTAGTGAGGTACTAATTGAGTCAAAGCAAAGATATCCGCATTGACAGAAGCTAGTGTATGGAGTTTTTATGGCAAGTCGGAAGCTTAAGCAGTACTTCTAGGGCCATCCCATTATAGTGGTCAGTTCCGCTCCTTTGGGGGATATAATCCAGAACAGGGAGGCAACTGGCCGGGTTGCTAAGTGGGCTATTGAGCTTCGACCACACGGTTTGAAATATATGCCTCGCACTGCCATCAAGTCTCAGGCTCTTGTGGATTTCATCAATGATTGGACAGAGTTGCAGGCACCGGAAGACAAACCGGACAGCACATACTGGACTATCCACTTTGACGGGTCCCAACAATTTGAGGGCTCGGGGGCTGGAGTTGTCCTTACTTCCCCTCGAGGTGATAAAATTTGTTATGTTCTCTGCTTAATGTTTCCTTGTACTAACAATGCAGCTGAATACGAGGCTTTACTACACGGTCTCCGTGTGGCCAAGGAAATGAACTTAAGCCGGGTTCGATGCTTTGGAGATTCTGATCTGGTGGCTCAACAAGTTTCTGGCACTTGGGATTCTAAGGATCCCCTTGTGGCGGCTTACAGACAAGAGGTGGATGTTGTGGCTGGTCACTTCAAGGGCTATCAGGTTGAGCACATTGATCGGCGTAAGAACAAAGTAGCAGATGCTTTAAGCCGGCTGGGATCTCAGCGTAAACTTCATATATTTGGCGTATATGAACCGGGGCGAGTTACCAGAAGATGAAGTTCTGGCCAGGAAGATAGTACGAAGGTCCAAGTCCATGGTTATTCACAATGGCGAGCTACATCACTGCTGTGTTTCAGGCGTGTTCCAGCGGTGTGTTTCTCCTGAAGAAGGCCAAGAGATTTTGCGTGAAATCCACGAAGGAGATTGTGGTCACCGCGCCGGTTCAAAATCCCTGGTTGCTAAAGCTTTTCGTCATGGTTTCTATTGGTTGACGTCTCATGCTGATGCCGAGGACCTGGTAAAGCAGTGCGACGCTTGTCAGAAGTTTTCACGCCGAGCTCATGTTCCAGCTCAAGAACTACAGATGATTCCAATCACTTGGCCATTTGCTACTTGGGGGCTTGATATGGTGGGTCCTTCTAAGCGGTCCAAGGATAAGAAGACCCACCTGTTGGTGGCGGTTGACAAATTTACTAAGTGGGTTGAAGCGGAGCCTGTAAGCAAGTGTGATGCCGCCACGACGGTTCAATTCATTAAGAAGGTGATCTTCCGTTTTGGTTTTCCACACAGCATCATTACAGATAATGGCACCAACCTTTCCAAAGGTGAGATGGAGGAATTTTGTCAACGAGAGCACATCTGGCTTGATGTAGCATCCGTGGCTCACCCCCAGTCTAATGGTCAAGCTGAGAGAGCTAATCAGGAAATCTTGAAGGGCATCAAGCCTCGGCTTATGATTCCTTTGAAGCGGATGCCGGGTTGTTGGGTGGAGGAATTACCATCTGTCTTATGGAGTATAAACACCACCCCAAATCGGTCTACGGGTTATACACCTTTCTTCATGGTTTACGGGGCAGAGGCAGTCCTCCCAAGTGATATTCGTCATGATTCTCCCTGAGTTGCCAATTATGTTGAAGCGGACAATGAGCAAGCACGGCAAGAAGCACTGGACCTATTAGATGAAAAACGGGACATGGCTCTAGCTCGTTCGGCGGTTTATCAGCAAGACCTGCGGCGTTATCACAGCCGCCGGGTTAAAACAAGAACCTTTCAAGAAGGCGACTTAGTGCTCCGGCTCATCGAGGATCAGACCGATATGCACAAATTATCCCCACCTTGGGAAGGGCCCTTTGTGGTCAGCAAGAATCTGCACAATGGATCATACTACCTCATTGACGTTCGAGAGCACAAAGACTCACGCAAGTCTGAGGAGGAGACCCGGCGGCCGTGGAACATAGCTCTCCTTCGGCCTTATTACACCTGAGCCATAGGCTCCTCTCATGTATATATTTCAACAATGTATATATTATGATCAATATAATAAACCGGCATCCTTGCTATAAGCGGGGCCTCTGTCGTTTTTCCAATCTCTTTTGATTACATGGGGGCTTCAGCTGACAAAGCGGAGTTCTGCCTGTTGAACCGGCTATCACGCCGCAATACAGCCTGGGAGCCTCACACCCAAGGGGCCAAAGAGAGTCTGGATGCTATGCACAGCTCAAACATAGGCACCCATTGAGCACAGCTCACAAAGTTACTTGGGGGCTCTTTGTGCACTACAACAAAGAGTTTGAAAGGACCCTTGTAATATGCTATCAAGCACGGCTTGGAAGCCTGGTGTCTTCACCTAAAACCCTGGGTTAACCTGCCTTTATCAAGTAAGCCACTCCTATCCAGGTAATCCTGGCATGACCCGCCGAACATTTGACAAGTCAATCTTTTACGGACCCTGAACTTGTCAAAGTTAAAATGACAATTGGTTAGTTGGAGGCCCATCTTGGAAGGCTTTGCAAAATGGTTTAACTCAGCGGCCTGGCAGCCCATGAAAAGCCTTGAATTTGGGCCTGGCAGCCCTTGAAAAGCCTCGACTACATGGTTTTATTTGCTTTTGTCAAGTTTTTTATCCTTTGATAACATCTTATGTTGCATCGGTGTTTATTAACCCGACATGGCTATCAGTCATCCTAATAACTCGGTGTTTCTTAATCCGGCTTGGCTGTCAGCTACAAGCTCAGACCATATTCATTATTAAACCGGTGTTTCATAACCCGGTCTGGCTTTAACTACAGGTTGCCAGTATGATCATCTGGTGTTCATCACAACCTGGTATGACTTATTATACACCAGCACTGCATGGTGGGAGTTATCAACACTCAAAGATTTGGGGTTTTACCCTTACTACATCAAGTTGGTAAACCAACAACATAATTTCATATCACAGGTATGATCTATTTTCGATATTTTTACAACCTTGGTTATCTGCCAGGTTTTGTATTGGGCATTATGATTCGTTCGGCAGTAAACCGCCAGGACACATCTTTTTCATGTAGACACAAGGATTGCATAAAATTATCAAGATATACAAGCAAGCACAACAAATATCATGAAGGATCAAACAGCGTCATGTAGCAGTGCACGATGGCAGCAGATCAAAGTATTTCAACTAGCCTATTACAAGGCGCTTTGAGGCCCAAAATAACGATTGTTCTTTACATAGAACACAGTCTGTGAAAACCAACCCAGTTGCCGAGTTAAGACTCATCACCAGGTTGACATGAGGTTGATGGATCTTCTGGCGTCGGTTCAACCTCCTCCTCCCCACCCAGTGGATGGAAGTTAATGGTGGTCCAGTCAATCCGGGTTAAAGCTTGGAAGACATCCTCTTCACTTATAAGATTGGACGGTTCAACGTCAGGGGCATAAGTGTGCTGACAGATTGGCGGGATAAGATTCTGCGCTTCTTCCACAGCAGTATCAACCCGTTGGTTGTTTGCGTCATAGAAGGACCGATGAACAAACAAATTAACCTCTTCAGCCAATTGGCTCGCCAGCGGACGCATCTCCTTTGTCAGGGGCTTTGAGGGCTTCATTATCAAATGCTGACCCGTTTTCTTGTTCACCGGGATAGCCCTTTGCGATATCAATTGGATCCAGGTCAGCTATCCACGCTTTGGCCCGAGTCAGTGCTAATAAAGCGCCAGCCCTTGCAGCAGATCGCTTCATTTCTTCTATTTGGGCCGGTGACATCGACAATTTGGCCAGTGTATCCTTGATCAAAGTTGGTGCTGGTTTGTTGTACGAGGCCGCACAGATAACTCGTTGGGCACCGGTATACAGTTGCTCTATCAACATATATACTGCCTTTAGCTTCATCCACATATTCGAGCCCAGATGAGCAACACGGCTACCTGTAACGGTTTAAGAGTTTGTTGTTAAACCGGCAGTTTCAAAGATGGTTATTCAAGCTTTTTACAATGAGTACTTACCAAATATCGCAGAGGTCATAGCATTTACTTGATGCTTTAACCCAGTTAGCTCTTCCGCCACCGGTTTAAGAGTTGCGTCGGCGTCTTCAGCCTGTTTCAGCAAAGCAGCCTTTTCAGTTTCCCAGCTGGCACGTTCATCCTTGAAGCCATCCTTCAGTTGTTCCATGGCTGTCAAAGCACCCTTTAGTTCATCTTTGGCCTTAGAGGTCTCTGATTGCTGGGACTTGATATTCTCTTGAAGATCGGCAATTTGGGAATCTCTGTTGCTTATATCAGCCTGCAAAAGTCAGATGATGAAGATGTTAATATTTTTCTCAAAGTCCCAACCATATAACCAGTTATACACTTGGCACTTGGAGGATAATGCGGATTGCTTCTTTTTTGCCTATTATTTAAAGTCACAAGGCTCAATACAAGTATTAATCTTGGCACTTGGGGGCTAATGTGTATTTGATCAGAAAATCAAAAGCAAAGGAGTTCAACAAGGACAAATTTTTGAATATAAAGTCTCGTTCATCTTGATAAAATAAACCGGCCCTTGGGGGCTACACAGTTGAAGCCTTTTTTATCTCAAAGTCCCCGTTCATCTTCAAGAGACAAACCGGCCCTTGGAGCTGCAATGGAGTTAATATAGAGTACAAGAAAATTTACAGTGTTTGGAAGTTACCTCATGGCGCTCCTTCATCTTGTTGACTAAGTCGGCTTCATAGTCACGGCTGGTGAACAGGCGGTTTAAAAATCCGGAATGGAGCTCCTGAGCACTGAGATGATCATAGCTTGTCAAGTCAGTCTTCCATTTGACTTTCTCCACAGCAGCAGCTTCTACCTTGGCACTATGCTTGGACAAAGCGACTGGGTTGCCAGGAGAAGTATGGCCAAACCCAGTAATCACAACATCATCAGTTGCTGCATTTGGGCTTGCCGGTTTATCTGAGGTTCTGGCCGGGCTAGGCGGATCAACAGCTGGGCTTGGAGGATTAGCTTGCGGGCTCGATGGATCTGTTGGGGAATGTTGCAGAAAATAAAAAAATTCTACGCATCACCAAGATCAATCTATGGAGTCATCTAGCAACGAGAGAGAGAGAGAGAGGAGTGCATCTACATACCCTTGTATATCGCGAGCGGAAGCGTTCAAGAGAACGGGGTTGATGGAGTCGTACTCGTCGTGATCCAAATCACCGATGATCCTAGTGCCGAACGGACTGCACCTCCGCGTTCAACACACGTACGGTTGGGAGAGCCGTCTCCTCCTTCTTGATCCAGCAAGGGGGAAGGAGAGGTTGATGGAGATCCAACAGCACGACGGCGTGGTGGTGGAAGCAGCGGGGATCTCGGCAGGGCTTCGCCAAGCTCAGCGAGAGGGAGAGGTGTTACGGGGGGAGAGGGAGGCGCCAGGGGCTTGGGTGCGCAGCCCTCCCTCCCCCCTCTTTATATAGGGGCCCTGGGGGGGTGCCGGCCCCCTAGAGATCCAATCTCAGGGGGGGGGGGAACTTGCCCCCCAAGTCAGGTGGGGCACCCCCACCCCTAGGGTTTCCAACCCTAGGCGCAGGGGGAGGCCCATGGGGGGTGCACCAGCCCATCAGGGGCTGGTTCCCTTCCCACTTTAGCTCATGGGGCCCTTCGGGATAGGTGGCCCCACCCGGTGGACCCCCGGGACCCTTCCGGTGGTCCCGGTACAATACCAGTGACCCCCGAAACTTTCTCAGTGGCCGAAACTGGACTTCCTATATACAAATCTTTACCTCTGGACCATTTCGAACTCCTCTTGACGTTTGGGATCTCATCCGGGACTCCAAACAACTTTCGGGTTACCGCATACTAATATCTCTACAACCCTAGCGTCACCGAACCTTAAGTGTGTAGACCCTACGGGTTCGGGAGACACGCAGACATGACAGAGACGACTCTCCGGTCAATAACCAATAGTGGGATCTGGATACCCATTTTGGCTCCCACATGCTCCTCGATGATCTCATCGGATGAACCACGATGTCGAGGATTCAAGTAATCCCGTATACAATTCCCTTTGTCAATCGGTACGTTACTTGCCCGAGATTCGATCGTCGGTATCCCAATACCTCGTTCAATCTCGTTACCGGCAAGTCACTTTACTCGTACTATAATGCATGATCCCGTGACCAACTACTTGGTCACATTGAGCTCATTATGATGATGCATTACCGAGTGGGCCCAGATATACCTCTCCATCATACGAAGTGACAAATCCCAGTCTCGATCTGTGCCAACCCAACAGACACTTTCGGAGATACCTGTAGTGTACCTTTATGTCCACCCAGTTATGTTGTGATGTTTGGTACACCCAAAGCACTCCTACGGTATCCGGGAGTTGCACGATCTCATGGTCTAAGGAAATGATACTTGACATTAGAAAAGCTCTAGTAGACGAACTACACAATCTTGTGCTATGCTTAGGATTGGGTCTTGTCCATCACATCATTCTCCCAATGATGTGATCCCATTATCAATGACATCCAATGTCATGGTCAGGAAACCGTAACCATCCATTGATCAACGAGCTAGTTAACTAGAGGCTCACTAGGGACATATTGTGGTCTATGTATTTACACATGTATTACGATTTCCGGATAACACAATTATAGCATGAACAATAGACAATTATCATGAACAAGGAAATATAATAATAACCATTTTATTATTGCCTCTAGGGCATATTTCCAACAGTCTCCCACTTGCACTAGAGTCAATAATGTAGTTACATTGTGATGAATTGAACACCCATAGAGTTCTGGTGTTGATCATGTTTTTCTCGCGGAAGAGGTTTAGTCAACGGATCTACGACATTTATATCTGTGTGCACTTTACAAATATCTATGTCTTCATCTTGAACATTTTCACGAATGGAGTTGAAGCGACACTTGATGTGCCTGGTCTTCTTGTGAAACCTGGGCTCCTTGGCAAGGGCAATGGCTCCAGTGTTGTCATAGAAGAGAGTCATCGTCCCCGACGCATTGGGAATAACTCCTAGGTCGGTAATGAACTCCTTCATCCAGATTGCTTCATGTGCTGCCTCCGAGGCTGCCATGTACTCCGCTTCACATGTAGATCCCGCCACGACGCTTTGCTTGCAACTGCACCAGCTTACTGCCCCACCATTCAAAATATACACGTATCCGATTTGTGACTTAGAGTCATCCAGATCTGTGTCGAAGCTAGCGTCGAAGTAACCCTTTACGACGAGCTCTTCGTCACCTCCATAAACGAGAAACATATCCTTAGTCCTTTTCAGGTACTTCAGAATATTCTTGACCGCTGTCCAGTGTTCCATGCCGGGATTACTTTGGTACCTTCCTACCAAACTTACGGCAAGGTTTACATCAGGTCTGGTACACAGCATGGCATACATAATAGACCCTATAGCCGAGGCATAGGGGATGACACTCATCTTTTCTCTATCTTCTGCTGTGGTCGGTGATACATCTCCAACGTATCTATAATTTTTGATTGCTCCATGCTACTTTATCTACTGTTTTGGACTATATTGGGCTTTATTTTCCACTTTAATATTATTTTTGGGACTAACCTATTAACCGGAGGCCCGGCCCAGAATTGCTGTTTTTTTGCCTATTTCAGTGTTTCGAAGAAACGGAATATCAAACGGAGTCCAAACGGAATGAAACCTTCGGGAACGTGATTTTCTCACCGAACGTGATCCAGGAGACTTGGACCCTACTCCAAGAAGTAATAGAGACGGTCACAAGGGTGGGGGGCGCCCCCCCCCTAGGGCGCGCCCCTACCTCGTGGGCCCCCTGTTGCTCCACCGACATACTCCTTCCTCCTATATATACCTACGTACCCCCGACATATCAAATACGGAGCCAAAACCTAATTCCACCGCCGCAACTTTCTGTATCCACGAGATCCCATCTTGGGGCCTGTTCCAGAGCTCCGCCGGAGGGGGCATCTACCACGGAGGGCTTCTACATCAACACCATAGCCTCTCCGATGAATTGTGAGTAGTTTACTTCAGACCTTCGGGTCCATAGCTAGTAGCTAGATGGCTTCTTCTCTCTTTTTGGATCTCAATACAATGTTCTCCACCTCTCTTGTGGAGATCTATTCGATGTAATCTTCTTTTTGTGGTGTGTTTGTTGAGACCGATGAATTGTGGGTTTATGATCCAGCTTATCTATGAATAATATTTGAATCTTCTCTAAATTCTTTTATGTATGATTGAGTTGTCTTTGCAAGTCTCTTCGAATTATCTGTTTGGTTTGGCCAACTAGATTGGTAGTTCTTGCAATGGGAGAAGTGTTTAGCTTTGGGTTCGATCTTGCGGTGTCCTTACCCAGTGACAGAAAGGGTTGCAAGGCACGTATTGTATTGTTGCCATTGAGGATAACAAGATGGGTTTTTTTATCATATTGCATGAATTTATCCCTCTACATCATGTCATCTTGCTTAAGGCGTTACTCTGTTTTTAACTTAATACTCTAGATGCATGCTGGATAGCGGTCGATGAGTGGAGTAATAGTAGTAGATGCAGAATCGTTTCGATCTATTTGTCTCGGACGTGATGCCTATATACATGATCATACATAGATATACTCATAATTATGCTCAATTCTGTCAATTGCTCAACAGTAATTTTTTCACCCACCATAGAATATCTATGCTCTTGAGAGAAGCCACTAGTGAAACCTATGGCCCCCGGGTCTATTCTCATCATATCAATCTCCATCACTTTATTATTTGCTTTGTTTTTACTTTGCTCTTTACTTTTCACTTTGCATATCTATATCAAAAATACCAAAATTTTTATTTATCATCTCTATCAGATCTCACCCGTGTAAGTGACCGTGAAGGGATTGACAACCCCTAATCGCGTTGGTTGCGAGTAGCTATTGATTTGTGTAGGTATGAGGGACTTGTGCGTGGTCTCCTACTGGATTGATACCTTGGTTCTCAAAAACTGAGGGAAATACTTACGCTACTTTGCTGCATCATCCTCTCCTCTTCGGGGAAATCCAGCGCAGTGCTCAAGAGGTAGCAAGAAGAATTTCTGGCGCCGTTGCCGGGGAGGCTCACGCAAGCAAGTCAACCATACCAAGTACCCATCACAATCCCTATCTCTCGTATTACATTATTTGCCTCTCGTTTTCCTCTCCCCCACTTCACCCTTGCCGTTTTATTCGCCCTCTCTTTTTTGTTCGCCTTCTTCCCGTATGTATCTTTGTTTGAGTTTCCTTGTGCCTTCTATATGTTTGCATCTTTGCTTGCTAAAAATCTATTGATATGGATCCACTTAAAGTGTTCTACTTGGATCATCTTCGATCCTTATGCGCTCGTGCTGAAACCCCAACTAGCCTAGTTGATGGGAAATCTTTAGATGAGCATGCTCATTTTGTGCGTCATCGTTTATCTGAAAAAGGGAGACTCTTACGGTATCATATAAATAGTTTGCTATGCTATGCTTGGAATCTTTGTGAAATGTGTGATTTTACTTGTTGCTCTAAGAACCCTAAAAAACACCTTCCCTACCTATGCGAGGTCAATGATAATGAAATCTTATCTTCTTATGCAAAGGGTGTTTATAGTTACTATGATATCGAACAAATTGAAGAATTTGTCGTTTTTAAGGGTGCTCATGAAGTTGCTTCTTTGATTGAAAATTATGGATTTTACTCTCGACAAATCTGAAAATCTTGTCATACTTAAATATTGCATTGAAAACCTTGCTCATAATGTCTATGTCCAAGAATTTATTGAAAGAATGACCGTTGCTTTGGAAGAAAATAATGATATGCATGAATCTATATATAATGATGATTCCGATAATTTATTGAAATATCCCTTGATGAACATGATGCTTGCTATTCTTGTGGCCATGAAGCCAATATTTATGAAGACAAATTTGATATAGTTCCTTATGTTAAAAATGAGATCGTTGCTATTGCACCCATGCTTGATAGCTCCCTCAACGAAAAGAATGATTTAAATTATTTTACTATAAATTCTCTTGATGTCAATTGTGCTAATAATATGCAAAACCCTAAGCTTGGGGATGCTAGTTTTGCTATGTCTACTACTTGTTGCAATGATCATGATTGTGGTGATTCTTCTTATGATCTTGAAAATTTATTTAATCCCCATGATGAATATGAGATTGATAATATTGTTTGCAATAATATTGAAAGTGGATTTGGAAGAGTGTCAACTCTAGATCCCACATATTTGGAGAATGTTCAATCTTATGAAATTTTTGATAAAAGTGGGTTTGGAGAGGTCATGACTTTAGTTAATGTTAATCCCACTATTTCGGAAGAGTGTCAACTTTGCATGCATGTGGATCATGTTGAAAATATTTTATGTGATAGCTATTTTTTTGAATTTGCTTATGATCCCACATGTAATTATTATGAGAGAGGAAAATATGGTCGTAGAAATTTTCATGATAACAAATTACCTCTCGTTATGTTGAGATTGCTATTGTTTCTTTCTGCCTCCTTGCATATGCTAGTTTTTGCTTGCCTTAATAATTTGTTTGTCTATAAGATGCCTATGCATAGGAAGTATGTTAGACTTAGATGTGTTTATCACGTGTTTTATGATGCTCTCTTTGTGCTTCAATTCTTGTCTTTCTTGTGAGCATCATTGAAATATCAATGCCTAGCTAGGGGCGTTAAACGATAGCGCTTGTTGGGAGGCAACCCAATTTTATTTTTGTTTTTTGTTTTTACTTATGTTTAGGAATAAATAATCCATATAGCCTCTGGTTGGATGTGGTTTTATCTTTTAATTATTGTTTGTGCCAAGTAGAACCTATAGGATAACCTACGATGATAGTTGATTTGATTCTGCTGAAAAACAGAAACTTTGCGCTCACGAGAAAAAATCCAATGAATCACAGAAACATGATTTTGCATTGATTATTTTTGCTTCTAATCAATAGACAAATTTTACAGTACTTCCTATTTTGTTAGAATTTTTAGAGTTCCAGAAGTTTGCGTTAGTTACAGATTGCTACAGACTGTTCTGTTTTTGACAGAATCTGTTTTTCGTGTGTTGTTTGCTTATTTCAATGCATCTATGGCTAGTAAAATAGTTTATAATCCATGGAGAAGTTGGAATACAGTAGGTTGAACACCAATATAAATAAAGAATGAGTTCATTACAGTACCTTGAAGTAGTCTTATGTTTTCTTTCTCTAACGGAGCTCACGAGATTTCTATTGAGTTTTGTGTTGTGAAGTTTTCAAGTTTTGGGTGAATTCTTTTGATGGATTATGGAACAAGGAGTGGAAAGAGCCTAAGCTTGGGGATGCCCATGGCACCCCCAAGATAATCCAAGGACACCAAAAAGTCAAAGCTTGGGGATGCCCCGGAAGGCATCCCCTCTTTCGTCCACTTCCATCGGCAATTTACTTGGAGCTATATTTTTATTCACCACATGTTATGTGTTTTGCTTGGAGCGTCTTGTATTATTTGCGTCTTTGCTTGTTAGTTTACCACAATCATCCTTGCTTTACACACCTTTTGAGAGAGCCATACATGATTTGGAATTTGCTAGAATACTCTATGTGCTTCACTTATATATTTTGAGCGTGATAATTTTTGCTCTAGTACTTCACTTAGATCTCTTAGAGCACGGTGGTGGATTTGTTTTAAAGAAACTATTGATCTCTCATGCTTCACTTAGATTATTTTGAGAGTCATTATTAGCATGGTAATTTGCTTAATGATAATATACTAGGTATTCAAGATATGTGAAACTTTCTTTTGAGTGCGTTGAATACTAAGATAAGTTTGATGCTTGATAATTGTTTTGAGATATGGAGGTGATAATATCAAAGTGATGCTAGTTGGGTGATTATGAATTTAAAGAATTCTTGTGTTGAAGTTTGTGATTCCCGTAGCATGCACGTATGGTGAACCGCTTTGTGATGAAGTTGGAGCACAATTTTATTTATTGATTGTCTTCCTTATGAGTGGCGGTCGGGGACGAGCAATGATCTTTTCCTACCAATCTATCCCCCTAGGAGCATGCGCATAGTGCTTTGGTTTTTGATGACTTATAAATTTTTGCAACAAGTGCATGAGTTCTTTTGATTAATGTTGAGTCCATGGATTATACGCACTCTCACCTTTCCGCCTTTGCTAGCCTTTCTAACACCGCGCACTTTTCACCGGTATCATACACCCACCATATACCTTCCTCAAAACAGCCACCATACCTACCTATTATGGCATTTCCATAGCCATTCCAAGATATATTGCCATGCAACTTTCCACTGTTCCATTTATTATGACACGCTCCATCATTGTCATATTGCTTTTTGCATGAACATGTAGTTGACATTGTATTTGTGGCAAGGCCACCTTCATAATTTTCATACATGTCGCTCTTGATTCATTGCATATCCCGGTACACCGCCGGAGGCATTCATATAGAGTCATATTTTGTTCTAAGTATCGAGTTGTAATTGTTGAGTTGTAACAAAAATAAAAGTGTGATGATCATCATTATTAGAGCATTGTCCCAGTGAGGAAAGGATGATGGAGACTATGATTCCCCCATAAGTCGGGATGAGACTCCGGACGAAAAAAAAATAAAAAAAGGAGGCCATAAAAAAAGAGGAGAAAAGGCCCAAATAAAAAAATGAGAGAAAAAGAGAGAAGGGACAATGCTACTATCCTTTTACCACACTTGTGCTTCAAAGTAGCACCATGATCTTCATGATAGAGAGTCTCATATGTTGTCACTTCATATACTAGTGGGAATTTTTCATTATAGAACTTGGCTTGTATATTCCAATGATGGGCTTCCTCAAAAGTGCCCTAGATCTTCGTGAGCAAGCAAGTTGGATGCACACCCACTTAGTTTCTTTTGTTGAGCTTTCATAAACTTATAGCTCTAGTGCATCCGTTGCATGGCAATCCCTACTCACTCACATTGATATCTATTGATGGTCATCTCCATAGCCCGTTGATACACCTAGTTGATGTGAGACTATCTTCTCCTTTTTTGTCTTCTCCACAACCACCATTCTATTCCACCTATAGTGCTATGTCCATGGCTCACGCTCATGTATTGCGTGAAAGTTGAAAAAGTTTGAGATTACTAAAGTATGAAACAATTGCTTGGCTTGTCATCAGGGTTGTGCATGATTAAATACTTTGTGTGATGAAGATAGAGCAACAGCCAGACTATATGATTTTGTAGGGATAACTTTCTTTAGCCATGCTATTTTGAGAAGACATGATTGCTTTGGTTAGTATACTTGAAGTATTATTACTTTTATGTCAATATGAACTTTTGTCTTGAATCTTTCGGAACTGAATATTCATGCCACAATTAAGAAGATTTACATTGAAATTATGCCAAAGTATCACTCCGCATCAAAAATTCTTTTTTATCATTTACCTACTCGAGGACGAGCAGGAATTAAGCTTGGGGATGCTTGATACATCTCCAACATATCTATAATTTTTGATTGCTCCATGCTACTTTATCTACTGTTTTGGACTATATTGGGCTTTATTTTCCACTTCTATATTAGTTTTGGGACTAACCTATTAACCGGAGGCCCAGCCCAGAATTGCTATTTTTTTTGCCTATTTCAGTGTTTCAAAGAAACGGAATATCAAACGGAGTCCAAACGGAATGAAACCTTCGGGAACGTGATTTTCTCACCGAACATGATCCAGGAGACTTGGACCCTACTCCAAGAAGTAACAGAGGCGGTCACGAGGGTGGGGGGCGCCCCCCAAGGGCGCGCCCCCTACCTCGTGGGCCCCCTGTTGCTCCACCAACATACTCCTTCCTCCTATATATACCTACGTACCCCTGATAGATCAAATACGAAGCCAAAATCCTAATTCCACCGCCGCAACTTTCTGTATCCACGAGATCCCATCTTGGGGCCTATTCCGGAGCTCCGCCGGAGGGGGCATCTACCACGGAGGGCTTCTACATCAACACCATAGCCTCTCCGATGAATTGTGAGTAGTTTACTTCAGACCTTCGGGTCCATAGCTAGTAGCTAGATGGCTTCTTCTCTCTTTTTGGATCTCAATACAATGTTCTCCACCTCTCTTGTGGAGATCTATTCGATGTAATCTTCTTTTTGCGGTGTGTTTGTTGAGACCGATGAATTGTGGGTTTATGATCCAGCTTATCTATGAATAATATTTGAATCTTCTCTGAATTCTTTTATGTATGATTGAGTTATCTTTGCAAGTCTCTTCGAATTATCTGTTTGGTTTGGCCAACTAGATTGGTAGTTCTTGCAATGGGAGAAGTGTTTACCTTTGGGTTCGATCTTGCGGTGTCCTTACCCAGTGATAGAAAGGGTTGCAAGGCACGTATTGTATTGTTGCCATTGAGGATAACAAGATGGGGGTTTTATCATATTGCATGAATTTATCCCTCTACATCATGTCATCTTGCTTAAGGCATTACTCTGTTTTTGACTTAATACTCTAGATGCATGCTAGATAGCGGTCGATGAGTGGAGTAATAGTAGTAGATGCAGAATCGTTTCGATCTATTTGTCTCGTACGTGATGCCTATATACATGATCATACCTAGATATACTCATAATTATGCTCAATTCTGTCAATTGCTCAACAGTAATTTGTTCACCCACCGTAGAATATCTATGCTCTTGAGAGAAGCCACTAGTGAAACCTATGGCCCCCGGGTCTATTCTCATCATATCAATCTCCATCACTTTATTATTTGCTTTGTTTTTACTTTGCTCTTTACTTTTCACTTTGCATCTCTATATCAAAAATACCAAAAATATTATTTATCATCTCTATTAGATCTCACCCTCGTAAGTGACCGTGAAGGGATTGGCAACCCCTAATCGCGTTGGTTCCGAGTTGCTATCGTTTTGTGTAGGTACGAGGGACTTGTGCATGGTCTCCTACTGGATTGATACCTTGGTTCTCAAAAACTGAGGGAAATACTTACACTACTTTGTTGCATCATCCTCTCCTCTTCGGGGAAATCCAACGCAGTGCTCAAGAGGTAGCAGTCGGGCATTGAGCCGAGCTCAATTTCACACCTTGCAACACAGGCAAGAATCCCTTCTTGGACTGATCCATATTGAACTTCTTCAATATCTTATCAAGGTATGTGCTTTGTGAAAGACCTATGAGGCGTCTCGATCTATCTCTATACATCTTGATGCCTAATATGTAAGCAGCTTCTCGAAGGTCCTTCATTGAAAAACACTTGTTCAAGTAGGCCTTAATGCTGTCCAAAAGTTCTATATCATTTCCCATCAATTGTATGTCATCCACATATAATATGAGAAATGCTATAGAGCTCCCACTCACTTTCTTGTAAAGGCAGGCTTCTCCATAAGTCCATAAACCCAAACGCTTTGATCATTTCATTAAAGCGAATGTTCCAACTTCGATATGCTTGCACCAGCCCATAGATGGAGCGCTGGAGCTTGCATACCTTGTTAGCATTCTTAGGATCGACAAAACCTTCCGGCTGCATCATATACAATTCTTCCTTAAGAAAGCCGTTAAGGAATGCCGTTTTGACGTCCATTTGCCATATCTCATAATCGTAGAACGCGGCAATTGCTAACATGATTCGGACGGACTTAAGCTTCGCTATGGGTGAGAAGGTCTCATCATAGTCAACCCCTTGAACTTGTCGATAACCCTTGGCGACAAGTCGAACTTTATAGATGGTAACATTACCATCCGTGTCCGTCTTCTTCTTAAAGATCCATTTATTTTCTATCGCTTGCCAATCATCGGGCAAGTCTGTCAAAGTCCATACTTTGTTTTCATACATGGATCCTATCTCGGATTGCATGGCTTCAAGCCATTTGTCGGAATCTGGGCCCGCCATCGCTTCTTCATAGTTCGAAGGTTCACCGTTGTCTAACAACATGATTTCTTGGACAGGGTTGCCATACCATTCTGGTGTGGAACGTGTCCTTGTGGACCTAAGAAGTTCAGTAGAAACTTTATCCGAAGTACCTTGATCATCATCATTAACTTCCTCTCTATCCGGTGCAGGCACCACAGAAACATTTTCTTGAGCTGCGCTACTTTCAGGTTCAAGAGGCAATACTTCATCAAGTTCTACTTTCCTCCCACTTACTTCTCTCGAGAGAAACTCTTTCTCCAGAAAGGACCCGTTCTTGGCAACAAAGATCTTGCCTTCGGATCTGAGGTAGAAGGTATACCCAATGGTTTCCTTAGGGTATCCTATGAAGACACATTTTTCTGACTTGGGTTCGAGATTTTCAGGTTAAAGTTTCTTGACATAAGCATCGCATCCCCAAACTTTTAGAAACGACACCTTAGGTTTCTTCCCAAACCATAATTCATACGGTGTCATCTCAACGGATTTAGACGGAGCCCTATTTAAAGTGAATGTAGCTATATCTAGAGCGTATCCCCAAAAAGATAGAGGTAAATCGGTGAGTGACATCATATATCGCACCATATCCAATAGAGTGCGATTACGACGTTCGGACACACTGTTGCGCTGAGGTGTTCCAGGCGGCATGAGTTGTGAAACGATTCCACATTTCCTTAAGTGTGTACCAAATTCGTGACTTAAATATTCTCCCACACAATCTGATCATAAGAACTTTATCTTTCGGTCACGTTGATTCTCTACCTCACTCTGAAATTCTTTGAACTTTTCAAAGGTCTCAGACTTGTGTTTCATAAAGTAGACATACCCATATCTACTTAAGTCGTCAGTGAGAGTGAGAACATAACGATAGCCTCCGCGAGCCTCAACGCTCATTGGACCACACACATCAGTATGTATGATTTCCAATAAGTTGGTTGCTCCCTCCATTGTTCCGGAGAACGGAGTCTTGGTCATTTTGCCCATGAGGCATGGTTCGCATGTGTCAAATGATTCGTAATCAAGAGACTCCAAAAGTCCATCAGCATGAAGCTTCTTCATGCGTTTGACACCAATGTGACCAAGGCGGCAGTGCCACAAGTATGTGGGACTATCATTATCAACCTTACATCTTTTGGTATTCACACTATGAATATGTGTAACATCACGTTCGAGATTCATTAAGAATAAACCATTGACCAGCGGGGCATGACCATAAAACATATCTCTCATATAAATAGAACAACCATTATTCTCGGATTTAAATGAGTAGCCATGTCGTATTAAACGAGATCTAGATACAATGTTCATGCTCAAAGCTGGCACTAAATAACAATTATTGAGGTTTAAAACTAATCTCGTAGGTAACTGTAGAGGTAGCATGCCAACGGTGATCACATCGACCTTGGAACCATTCCCGATGCGCATCGTCACCTCATCCTTCGCCAATCTCCGCTTATTCCGCAGCTCCTGTTTTGAGTTATAAATATGAGCAACCGCACCGGTATTGAATACCCAGGAGCTACTACGAGTACTGGTAAGGCACACATCAATTACATGTATATCACATATACCTTTGGTGTTGCCGGCCTTCTTGTCCGCTAAGTACTTGGGGCAGTTCCGCTTCCAGTGTCCGCTTCCCTTGCAATAAAAGCACTCAGTCTCAGGTTTGGTCCATGCTTTGGCTTCTTCCCGGCAACTGGCTTACCGCGCGTGGCAACTCCCTTGATGTTCTTCTTACCCTTGCCTTTTTTGAAACTAGTGGTTTTATTGACCATCAACACTTGATGTTCCTTTTTGATCTCCACCTCCGCTGATTTCAGCATTGAATATACCACAGGAATGGTTTTCACCATCCCCTGCATATTGAAGTTCATCACAAAGCTCTTGTAGCTCGGTGGGAGCGACTGGAGGATTCTGTCGACCACCGCGTCATCCGGGAGATTAACTCCCAGTTGAGATAAGCGGTTGTGCAACCCAGACATTTTGAGTATGTGCTCGCTGACAGAACCATTCTCCTCCATCTTACAACTGCATAACTTGTCGGAGACTTCATATCTCTCGACCCAGGCGTGAGCTTGGAAAACCATTTTCAGCTCTTGGAACATCTCATATGCTCTGTGCTTCTCAAAACGCTTTTGGAGCCCCGGTTCTAAGCTGTAAAGCATGCCGCACTGAACCAGGGAGTAATCATCACTACGCAACTGCCAGGCGTTCATAACGTCTTGAGTTGCTGGGAAAACGGGTGCTTCACCTAGCGGTGCATCTAGGACATATGCTTTCTTGGCAGCTATGAGGATGATTCTCAAGTTCCGGACCCAGTCCGTATAGTTGCTGCCATTGTCTTTCAGCTTGGTTTTCTCTATGAACGTGTTGAAGTTGAGGGCAACATTAGCGTGGGACATTTGATCTACAAGACATATATTGCAAAGATTTTAGAGTAAGTTCATGATAATTAAGTTCATCTAATTAAATTATATAATGAACTCCCACTCAGACATACATCCCTCTAGTCATCTAAGTGATCCATGATCCGAGTCAAGTAGGACGTGTCCGATCATCACGTGAGACGGACTAGTCATCATCGGTGAACATCTTCATGTTGATCGTATCTTCTATACGACTCATGTTCGACCTTTTGGTCTCTTGTGTTCCGAGGCCATGTCTGTACATGCTAGGCTCATCAAGTCAACCTAAGTGTTTTGCATGTGTAAATCTGGCTTACACCCGTTGTATGTGAACGTTGGAATCTATCACACCCGATCATCACGTGGTGCTTCGAGACAACGAACTTTCGCAACGGCGCACAGTTAGGGGGAACACTTTCTTGAAAATATTATGAGGGATCATCTTATTTACTACCGTCGTTCTAAGCAAATTAGATGCAAAAACATGATAAACATCACATGCAATCAAATAGTGACATGATATGGCTGAGGGAGTCCCGGATTAGGGGGTGTCCGGATAGCCGGACTCCTAGACTATGAAGATACAGGATTGAAGACTTCGTCCCGTGTCCGGATGGGACATTCCTTGGCGTGGAAGGCAAGCTTGGCGATACAGATATGTAGATCTCCTCCCATTGTAACCGACTCTGTGTAACCCTAGCCCTCTCCGGTGTCTATATAAACCGGAGGGTTTTAGTCCGTAGGACGAACAACAATCATACCATAGGCTAGCTTCTAGGGTTTAGCCTCTCTGATCTCGTGGTAGATCTACTCTTGTACTACCCATATCATCAATATTAATCAAGCAGGAGTAGGGTTTTACCTCCATTGAGAGGGCCCGAACCTGGGTAAAAACATCG
Organism: Triticum aestivum; assembly: GCF_018294505.1. Classification (NCBI taxonomy): domain Eukaryota; kingdom Viridiplantae; phylum Streptophyta; class Magnoliopsida; order Poales; family Poaceae; genus Triticum; species Triticum aestivum. The sequence continues at coordinate 657,425,934 of NC_057801.1, read as the reverse complement.
TGTCCCTTGTCTCCTGTTACCATCCGCCTAGACGCACAGTTCGGGACCCCCTATCCGAGATCCACCGGTTTTGACACCGACATTGGTGCTTTCATTGAAAGTTCTGCTGTGCCGTCATCATCAGGAAGGATGCCTCATGCCGTCTTTAAAGACGGCACTGTTGCCAAAGGAGCTTTGGCTATCGGCCAAACTCTCCGACTAGGCGATTTTCTTATGACCGCCTGTTCGGCCACCGCGCCGACGATGACTTCTCAGGTTATCAAAAGCAATCTCCACGTCAACTTGGAACTCGCCGAGTAGCTAGATCCGATGGAGCTCTCTTCCTTAAACGAGCTCTTGGATCGCATCGCAGCCCTGGGAGTCGCTACAGACTACGATCAGATTGGGCTTAAACCCGATCCGAGAGAGATTAACTCTCCCCAGGTCACCCACCATGTTGCAGTGGTGGAGGAACAATGCGGCAAGCCTTCATCTATCTTAAGGACTAGTTATGTCCAAATTCCCGATCCATCCAAGCCGGATACCCGCGGAGGGGAGGACGTCACTCAAGCCCTGAACCTAAAGTCAGGCAGCGGGCCAGATTCATTGGACAACATCCAAGAACCTAAGCTTCCGAGTTCGGAAACTCCTTGGCCCCTGAGCCTCAGATCGGGCGAGGTTCCAGATTTATCTCCACCCGCCCACCCAAACATAAGGGATCTATCCCAAATCCGGCAAGAGCCCACGGAAACAGTACACCATTAGTGGGCCAGATTCCTACTGGTTATGAACAGGATAGTGGACTGTCGCGAGGAGGATGCAATTTCATTCTTCTGCAATAATTGCACGGACATCGGAATCCTCAACGCCATAAGTCGCCGTGAGATTACACGCTTCGCTGACTTGGCATCCATACTATGAAAATACTATGCGATGGAAAGTGTCCGGAAAACCGAAATAAAATTCTGGGACGATCCGGCCCTGAATACAACCCCAGTCCGAAATAAAACGGTGCATTATCGCCAGGCACCTGGGTCAAACACCAAAAAGCAAAAACCCTCTATAGGGCATGGAACCGTACTGGAGGGATGGCTTAATGGACCCTGTAAAATTCATAGTACAGAGGGCGCCGCACCAACTCACAACCTTAGAGCATGTTGGATACTCCGGCAGGTGGCCAGAAGTGGCGAGGAGCTTTTAACTCCAGAATGCATAGAGTACCACCCCAGGGATACCAGTATGGTATTCACAGTCTTCGAGACTTTCGCATCAAATAATATGCGGAAACGAACACTCCGCAGCCTTGCCGAAGTCTACCAAGTAGCAACAATAAACCCATGGAGTGACACGGCTATTACCTTTAATGCCAATGATGAACCTAAATTCCGAACAGCCCGAGCACCAGCCGCATTGGTCCTCAGTCCAATAGTGGACGGCTTTCGACTTACCAAGGTACTCATGGACGGTGGTAGTGGATTGAACCTCATTTATGAGGAAACCCTTCGAAAAATGGAAATAGACTGGAGCCGCATTGAGCGAAGCAACACAACCTTTAGAGGAATAATCCCCAGTCGAGAAGCGTGCTGTATAGGAAAAATCACACTGGATGTGGTGTTCGGCACGCCGGATAATTATAGATCCGAGGAGGTCACGTTCCAAGTGGCCCCGTTCAGTAGCGGATACCATGCTCTATTAGGGCGAGAGGCATTCACAATTTTTCAAGCTATACCCCATTACGGGTACATGAAGCTCAAAATGCCCGGACCCAATGGGATCATCACTCTTGCTAGTGACCCGGACATAGCACTCCGCGCTGAAAACAAGACAGCCGCACTGGCCCTTGAGGCACTATCCGAAGCCCTAGCGGCCAAAGAACTGACTGCACTGCGCGCCACGGTGAACAGGGACGACGTAATACTCGATAAAAGATCCAAGTCCACCTCCTTTAAACCAGCGGATGAAATAGTCAAATTCCAAGTCCATCCAACGGACCCTACAAAAACGGCCTCCATCGGGGCGCAATTAAACCCTGATGTAGACTCCGCACTACGAGAATTCCTACGCGAAAATTGGGACATTTTCGCCTGGCACCCTTCAGACATGCCAGGAATCCCACAAAGGCTGGCCGAGCACAACCTAAACATCCTAAAAGGATTCAAGCCTGTCAAGCAAGCTCTTCGGCCTTTCTCTGAACCTAAGAGACAAGCCATGGGAGAGGAGCTAGCCAAACTACTGGAGGCCGGATTCATCAGAGATATAAAACATCCGAATTGGATAGCAAACCTGGTGATGGTACCAAAGAAGGACAAATCCTGGCGCCTATGCGTCGATTTCAAGGACCTCAACAAGGCTTGCCCAAAGGATCCCTTCCCCCTCCCCCGCATCGATCAAATTATCGACGCCACCGCAGGACACGATTCATTGTGTTTCCTCGACGCATACTCCGGCTACCATCAAATCAAGATGGTAGAGCCAGACCAAGCCGCAACGGCATTCATCACCCCATACGGCCCATTCTGCTTCAACACAATGCCCTTCGGGCTCAAAAACGCCGACGCAACATATCAACGCATGATTCAGACATGTCTGGCAAACCAGATCGGCAAAACAGTGGAGGCATATGTCGATGACGTGGTCATCAAGACCAAGCATGTCGAAACTCTAGTAGACGACTTGAGGCTCAAATTCGATAACCTCCGGACATATGACATCAAGTTTAATCCGAAAAAATGCGTTTTCGGTGTAGTCCCTTGTTGGCAGTCATTGCCCCATGGACAGAACCATTCCTAGCCTACTTAACTAGGCAGGAACTTCCTGAGGACCAAAATGAGGCACGCCGCATAGTGTGGTGATCTAAAGCCTATAAAGTCCATGAAGGAGAGCTTTATAAGAAAAGCACCACCGGAGTCCTTCAAAGGTGTATCTTTGAAGAGGAAGGGCGGAACCTTCTGGCTGAAATTCATGCCGGACTCGACGGGTACCACGCCATAGCCCGGGCCCTTGTAAGCAAGGCCTTCCGTACTGGATTTTATTGGCCGACGGCCCGGGCAGATGCTCAGGACTTAGTCCAACGATGCGCCGGTTGCCAATTATTTGCTAACCAAAGCCATATGCCACCCACCGCCCTCCAAACTATACCCATCACCTGGCCCTTTGCGGTCTGGGGGCTTGACATGGTTAGACCCCTTAAAGGGGGAACCCACAAGCAAAAATACTTACTGGTCATGGTGGACAAATTCACCAAATGGATAGAGGCCAAGCCTATTAAGACGGCCGAATCCGGACTAGTGATAGACTTCATATCAGGGGTCGTACACTGTTACGGCGTCCCCCGCAGCATCATCACTGATAACGGCACGAACTTTACGGCCGACAAGGTAAAACTCTGGTGCACAAACATGGGCATCAAGCTCGACTACGCTTCAGTCTATCACCCACAAACTAACGGTAAAGTCGAGCGAGCAAATGGTCTAATCATGAGCGGCATCAAACCCAGACTAGTGCGATCCCTCAAGGAATCTAACATGCACTGGGTAGAGGAGCTCGACTCTGTACTCTGGGGGCTGCGGACCACGCCGAATCGCACTACCGGATTCACACCATTCTTTATGGTATACGGTGCAGAGGCAGTTCTGCCCTGCGACATAATTCATGACTCACCTCGCGTGCGCATGTACGAAGAAAGAGAAGCCGAACTCGATCAGTAGGACAGTTTGGACGCCTTGGAGGAGGAGCGCGACGTGGCAAAAGCCCGTTCCGCATTCTATCAATAGCAGGCTCGAAGATATCAAAGCAGAGAAGTACGGGCCAAAACTTACAATGTTGGCAAATTAGTTCTACGTCTGCTGGACAAGAAAAAGGAAAAACTCAAGCCCAAATGGGAGGTCCCTTCATAATCGACCAAGTCCTGACTGGCGGAGCGTACCGTCTGCAAAATGCATCGGATAACCGACTCGAGCCGAACCCATGGAACATAGCCCGTCTAAGAAGATTCTACGCCTAGCGCCGGACTCTGTGTTCGTCTCCTTCCTCTATCCATTTTTTTACATATTAGTTGTCTTATATTTCTCTCCTTCTCCCTCCTTTTTTCTTACAGCCTTTGAGGGCTCGTTTGCGCCTTGTTCGCAAACAATTGACGCGCTATCCGCGCTCATTATACCTGGGGGCTTCTTTAACAGAAGCTTGATTCTACGGGCCTCATGCCCAACACATGTGTCACACTTCCGCATGTACCTTTTATTCACCATTATATGCATCGATATGACTTAAGTTTTGGCCAAGCTGGGTTGCCTGGCTCATGTGCTTACCCCTACGTTCCCGATTGTTTGGCTAGGTGGTAAAGGGAGCACCTCTGCGATTGTTACTGTCGGGTCAGCCGGATGTGTACCTCAGACTGGATGAAGCCGAAAGCTAGCGTTCTTAAGGGAATATTCGGTCGGTGAACTAAAAGATGATTTTTACCTCGTTTATTTATCCGCCCCCAGATGCTTTTCTGCTTTTTTCGCAGTCCGGACATGCACTTTAGGGCATGCCTCCCAGGGAAAGGAACCTCTAACGGAACTATTCTCCCTGGAAGATGTTTCTTACTAACCATGTAATATAACATAACTAGTTGGGCACTTGTCTGATAAAGCACTAATGACCCCTACGCCTGGTCTCCACGCATGCCCTGGTTCTTACATAACCGAGAGGGTATTCGGACACACTCCGTACTATCGGGTCCCGAGGTTGAAGAGAAAAGGTCCGCCATGACAAACGATCTACAATCCGGCTAGAAGGCATTTTACATGTCATTTTAAATTACACAGTCAATGTGACTGGGTATATTCCTCTTCAATACCATCCAACAGGCTGTCTAGTTTACATACCTATTGGGAATATTTTGCGGCCAACTCTACCTGGCCGTACACTAAACTGACAGGGATCTCCTTCCCATCGGGCCCTACAGGTCTGACCTCGGCCATGTGGTTTGGGTCAGCCTTCGTGTACCGCGTCTTCACCATGGCCCAGGCCTCCCTGGCGCCTTGACGGCAGGCCGATATCTTCCATAATCGGAAGCGCCGCCGCACTCCCTTCAGCTTCTCTGCAAGCTCTCCAAGGCCCTCAGGCATGGAGACGTACGGCCACAAGGCCTGGGCGACGCCTTGCATCACCTGCCGAACTCGTTCGTGCAGTTGTGAGAGCTCAGGAAGAAGGTCACCGGTAGAACCGGGCATTTCCTCCGCAGGTCGACCTATCAGCATACCTACAGACATAACTCTGTCAATCGACTTCCTCGCCGAACTCTTCTTTTTGTAGTTCGTTCAAGCACTTACTAAAAATGCCGCGTAGAAGCCGCCGATTCTCCTTCACGGAGTCCGACAGCTGAGCACGAATGTCATTTAGTTCCTCGCCCAGCTGGTTGTTGGCATCTTGGAGCTTATTCTTCTCTTGCCTCACCCTTGTAAGCACGCTCTCACCGGCCTTTCACCGGCTTAAGAGTTGTTGTTTGTCCGGATCCACTCCGGCGCCATCTGCTATGTTTTTGTCAGATTTTTACACATGCCGCACTTCGCAACATACTTATCTTTTGAAGCATATATTACCAGAGGGGGTTTCCTTGGGCTCCCCCGCTGCGGCTAGTGCGGCCTCAAGTTGGGCTTTGCACTCTTCCAGCTCCTGGGACAATTGGGTATTCTTCTCTGTAAGATCCTACATAACAAATGATCCTTAAATCAGTTATTCTAACTGTTTCAAGTCTTGGGGGCTACTAACATATATAACCATCAAATTTTCTCACCCGTATGTGTTTTACATACTGCTCTGTGGCTCTGGCTAGACCATTTTGAGCGGCACGGAGGTACGCATCTCCCGTATTGAAGGCATCTAACGCCTCTAGGGAGAAACAAGCGTCACGAAGAACTGCCCGACGATGCATGTGGTTCATGGCACTCTCCACCTCTGAATTGGTGGCAGACAGCCCGTCCGCATCCTCTGTCGGAGGAGCGTCCGGTGCACTCCTCGTGCTCGCCTCCGCTTCCGGACCCGGCCTTGGAGCCTGGCCGGTGGAGGCGCAATTGGCAACCTCTCTGGATATAGTCTGGCGAGCGCTCTTTTTCCTGAAGAGAGCACGAGCATTGATACGCCTCGAGGGAATAAAACCTGGGAGTAAAATGGCATGACATACCGTTGCACCGGCGTCTCAAACCGGACCGTGCTTCTTTTCAGCCTGCCGGACCTTGATGCCCCTTGTTGGCTGGCCACCGCAGGGTCGGCCCTCCGCCTCAAGGACTTCCCCTCCATTGATAAACGAGCTAGTTAACTAGAGGCTCACTAGGGACATATTGTGGTCTATGTATTCACACATGTATTATGATTTCTGGATAACACAATTATAGCATGGACAATAGGCAATTATCATGAACAAGGAAATATAATAATAACCATTTTATTATTGCCTCTAGGGCATATTTCCAACAGGATCAACATGAGTAGCCGGGTCAGCTTCCGGCGGATCAACATCAGTGTTCTGACCTTGTGGGAAATGATCATCCATAGCGATGTCAACATCTCCACCAGCACCTTCAGAGGTCCTCTCCGGTTCAACTTCATCAGTAGGGGCATTTGTTTTTACTTTCTTGCTCAGTCGGGCTTTGGCGCTGCAAGATCAAACAGAGGTTTAAATGGTAAACCGGCGCAAGAAGGCAAAACTAAAAGGCAGTTTACTTACCCAGGGACGGTCTTGAGGGGAGTCATTTGGGTTGTTGATGAGTCGTCAGACGAAGAATTAGAAGTCACCTGATAATTTGAATCGGACGGATTGAGTGGGTATCAGAAGAAACCCGCCAAAGGATAAGATTTATTAGAAGGACAAGACACCTCTGGATGACGTTTCCGGTTTGGGGTGTCTGGTAAACCGGAGGAAGTGACTTGCTGGATGTTGTGCCGGGTTGTGCGACGACCTTCATGTTGTTGTGTCTTCAAAGAAAATTGTGGATCCAAATGAGCAAGAGGATGTGAGCGTTTTACTTTCTGAACTGCACGACGAAGTTTTTGAACCGGCACATGATCTGAATCGGAGGAAAGGGAGATTACCTCTACATGGTCAGCACGACTGGCTTCCGCATCATCCTGGTAATAGTCATTGTCAATAAGGTGTCCGAAAAATGAACCAAGGGAGTCAAGTTCTACCTCTTGTTCCGAATCATCGACATCTTCGGGCGGGTCAGAGGACTCAGCGGTTTTCTTCTTGGCTGGCCTCTTTATGACCTTGCTCTTGGCATGAAGAGCCCTCGCCGGCTTGTCTTGAGTTTTTGCCGGTTTGTCTTGAGTTTTCCTTTTCCAGAAAGGATCTTTGGCCTGTAAGAATAAACAAAGGATTATCAGAACAGTATTAAAGCAGAGACGGATCAAAAAGGCACAAGGATAAAATTTTACCGCTGGCGGTTTTTTGGAGGCATAAAAGGGACGCAACCCAGTTTTGCCGCATTCATCGATCGGTTCATCCAGCATCTTCTTGACAACCTCAGTGACTTCATCATCAGATATCTCTATTTCATGATACCGTTGAGGGTCCTTGATGTCCCCGGTATACTCATGCATCAACCTGGTGCGGCGGCTTAAAGGCAGGATACCCCATGAAACCCAGCAACGAACGAGGTCAATGTCGGTTAAGCCGTTTGCTAGGAAAGCCCTGAGCTTAGCAAGTTGAGGTGCATAATTTTGTCGTTCTTTGGCAGTGAGCCGTTGAGGCAGTGGATGGCCATTACTGAGCCGGTGAGCACGGTAACCCAACAGAGGGTTTTCATCAGCAGGAGCGGTGTTCTGACAATAGAACCATGTTTGATTCCAGTCTTTAGGGTGGCCGTGATGTTTGGCATGAGGAAAATCGACTTCTTTCCTCTTCTGAATCGATACTCTGCCAAGTTCAGTATTGGGGCCGTCAGAGAATTCAGTTCGGTGGTTTAAGTGGAAGAAGTCCCGGAAGAGCTCAACAGTTGGTTCTTCTTGAAGGTAAACTTCACAAAGTATTTGGAAATTGCATATGTTGGACACAGAGTTCGGTCCAATATCTTGAGGATGGAGTTGGAAGTTAGCAAGTACATCCCGGAAAAACTTTGATCTGGGAGGGCTAAACCCCCGGTCTAGATGCTGCATAAATACAACTACTTCTCCATCTTGAGGTTCAGGAGGGCACTCAGGGCCAGGGACTCGCCAATGAAGGATATCCTTCTTGGCCAAAGCGCCAGTTAGAACATATCCATTGAGTTGCATTTCTGTGATCCGGGAAGGAACTCAGTTGCAAGAGGCGAATTGCTTGGCCATTTTGGAAGACAAACTGTAAAAGAAGTGCAAAAGTCGGTTCACGGTTCAAGAATGATGTGCACAATCGGTGTTAAACCGGGGGATTTATTTCAAACATATACGCACTATAAACCGGATATTGATGCTCAAGTTTAGGTGGCGGTTTATATAAGGGCTAATGGTACCTGGCGGATTATCATTTTCTAAAGGTTAAACTGCCTACAAATGGAAGAAGCACATCTGAAATTTACCAAGTACTGAAGAAACAGGTTCACAAGATGGTATTATAATTTTGGGTCTACCGCAACCTAGTAAAGAATATTTTCTGAGCCCTAAAAATGGCAACAGAAAGACGTTAACAGTCCAGATGAGATTTATCCAGGAACAACGAGATGCTACGGCAGGACAGATTAAAACTACGGCTTCGACCACGAGAAAAAACTGCCAGGCCTAGCTAGATTCAGTAAGGTGCTAAAGGAAAAGCAGATGAGCACTGATGAACGCTGATGAACACGAAGAACTTCGAAACCCTAATGCAGATTTGATAAGATGAGGAAGGGAATATTTACCAGGGCCACGTAGCGGCGGAGGAGTGTCGCAAGATCTCTGGTACGGACAGGTTGATGCAGCAGCCTAGTCGGTGCAGGTTTAAGGGTCGATGGCGGCGGCGATGCTTGAGCTCTTCGGGGTCGCGAGGAGGAAGAAGATGCGAAGAGGCAAGGGGAAAAATGGAAGGACCCCCGGTCTTATTTATAAAGTCAAGGGAATAAGCGGCAGGCGCGAGAATCGAGGAGCATGAAGCGGCAAGAGGGGGCGCAGCTGTCGCCTCGATCTTCGGGAGTTAATTAATGAAGGGAATCTTTATAATCTTTTTATACAGAGATGACGTCATGATGATTCACTGCAGTTTTAGAAGGTGACATCATGGCGGTTTACCAAAGTTTACAGGGAGAAGACATCATGGCGGTTTACAAAAATCGTTAGAAGATGTTCACGGAATCTTTTCTGAGTATAGAAGATTGACATGAACAGGTTCAAATCAATCTGGGGCCTAATGTTGAGGATATAACTGCTGAGTGTAAACCGCCCAGGAGGGACCGGTTTACGCTCAACTATATTGAAGCCTATGAAGACAAAGAAGATGGCGCTTTACGCATGAAGCTTAGAGGCCCAGAGCCCAAAGGCGGATTAGGGCCCATAACGGTAAACCGCCATAGTAGTACAACTTGTATTGTAAGTTAAGGAAAGGGAGAGACCGAGCCGGACACTTGTATGAGCCGTCCTCGGGACTCTGTAAACCGGCCGGGCGTCAACCTGTGTATATAAAAGGATGACCCGGCGGTGGTTCAGGACAAGGAACAACAACTCGAGACTCAGGCAAAGCGTATTCGCTCCATGGTCATCAAAACCCAAGAAATTCCATCACAACTAGATGTAGGCTTTTACCTTCATCGTAAGGGGCCGAACTAGTATAAAACTCTTGTGTCCCTTGTCTGGTTTAACCCCTTCAAGCTAATCTTGTTCCGATGGCTCCACAACTAAGTCCTTCCGTTAGGACATCTGACGTGATATTTCCACGACACCATGGGTTACCTTTGTCAAGACCATCTCTGAGTCACTTGGTCAAGGAAAAGTCTCACTTTGCCCCAAAACAAGAAGCAGTTAGAAAGGATGTTAAGAGGGCATTTGGAGTTCTGCGGGCACACTTTTCATTAGTTTGTGGACCTGCTAAACAATGAGATTCAGAGACCTTGTAGGAGGTGATGACATGTTGTGTAATCATGCATAACATGATCATGGAGGATGAGGGTGAGGTTGCTGCCGCAACTCTTGAATTTGAGAATATGAGTAACCCTATCAAATTTCTAGAGCAGAACCTGGCCACATTCCACATTTGATGAGTTTGTTAAAATGCATCAACACATTGGATATCGAGCAACTCATGGAAGATTCGATTAATCATCTGTGAGCGGTTAAAAAGAACAACTAATACATATATGCTAGTTAAATTCAAGTTTGAACTATTATAATTTAAATATTTTGTTGGATTGTAATATTTAAATTATAACTACTACTGCATTTGAACATATGTACATTTTTTAGCTAAATTGAAATTAGATATGCGGTTATTTTGAGCGCGCGGGCTTAAATAAATGGGGACGGACGTATGCGGCTATGGTTGGATGGCCGGTTCCCGCATCAGTGTCTACGGATTGGTCCCCCAAGTCTGAGGATAGATGATGCGTCCAGTTTGATGGTCAGCGTTGGAGATGCCCTAACTCTTCAAAATAAGAAAACGAGTGAATTTGAATGTAGGTGATGCATGCCACGAAGAATTGAGGAAGAAGAATACACAAAAATAGTGGCAGCTTGTAGGAGGGTGCTTAAGGAGAGGGAAGGAGGGGGAAAGGTCGTTGTACCCTGTATGGCCTCTCGCCGACCAGGCGCCTTCCGCCACCTCTCGTCGCATGCTCCGCTATGCAACGATCCGGGTCGAAAGTACAGACAAGGTGGGTGACCCGCACCCGAATGAATCTCAACGAATAAAGGAGCCCGACACACATTGAGATTTGTTAGATCAGACGGTCATAAAATTCAACCTGAAGCCAAATGAAAAACAAATGACTGGAACTTGGGAAAAGTGTAAATCATCAAAGACTAAAAATTAAGGCTCGACTTATAAGCCCAACCGAACCAAGTATACTAAATCTCATGTCAATCTAAAGAAAAAATAATCACATGTCAAACTCTCTAAGATTAGGCAATCTCGATTCCTAAACCATTTGTCGTCGCCTACTCGAGATTTGTTACTTCTGCATAAAGGCAGAAAGTACCCAGCTGCTAACTTTCAAAGGCCTCTTTTATCAGGAGGCACGATACGTCTCTCTCGTCGATCGTCTCAATTGACCAAGGAAGCAGTTTCACGTACGTACGGCACAAGGTGGAATAATTGCCAAACTTCCATGGAAACCATCTACAAGACTACAACCATTTTCAATCCAGACACAAACCGCCCGCATATATTCGCACATCAACGAGCATCTCTCGATCTCACCGAACGACAATGCATTCCGTTGCAGCTCTCCTCCAGCTGCTTTGCCTCCTCTTGTCACTTCATCAGAGCCCATGCTCCGGTGCGGCGGCGGCCACGGCGAGCAACTTCTCCTCCTGCCTCGTCTCCAACGGCGTCACCAACTTCTCCCTGCCCACGTCCCCGAGCTACGCTGGGCTACTCAACTCCTCCATTTTCAACCTCCGGTTCACGCTCCCGAACGTCCCCGGGCCTGCCGCCGTTGTCCTCCCGGAGTCGAGGGATGGCCTGCGGCAAGCCATCCTGTGCGCGCGCACCAGCTCGCTGGCGATCCGCGTGCGCAGCGGCGGGCACAGCTACGAGGGGCTGTCCTACACGGGACCTCCTATATGCGGCTCTTTGCAGCAAGTAGTCGCCCAATCGCACAGGGGGCAATCTACTTGGGCCGGCCCATTGCGGTGCGAAGGTAAAAATCGCAAAAAAAAGGTTTGCGTTACGTTGGGATCGATCCTGCGATGGCGCGCTGCAGAGTCCTCGATCAAAGCCACTAGGACGAGACTACTCCTGCGCCTAACTTGCATCGCGAAACTAGAAGAACTACCGACGCATCAAAGTTAACTCTTGTTGAAAAAATATCACGAACAAATTTTGAAATTTTCTGAAATTGTGAAATCATCTTGAATTTCACAGACTTTTTCCAAAAACATGAACATTTTTAAATTTTGAACAAAATCTGGAAACATGAACAATTTTTGAGAGCACCAACAATTTAAAAAATTAAGAAATTTTTTTGAAATTGAGAACAATTTTGAAATTACCGACAAAATTTGAAATTGTGAACATTTTTTCAATACGTGAAAGACTTTTGAAAACCGGACATTTTTTGAAAACTTTGACCATTTGTTACAAAACACGAACAATTTTTTGAACTTAAAAATCCATACATTGTTTGGAGACACAAACAAATTATGATTTTTTTTGAACACTTTTGGAATTTGTGAACACAATTTGAGAATTAGAATCAATTTCTGAAAGCCTGAACATTTTTATAAATGTGAGAACAAATTAAGACTTGATACTGTATGAAAAATACCCTTTACAATTTTCCAAATTTTCAACGTACGATTTTGTTTTCACAACAGCAAACAATTTTATGATATCACGTACAAATTTTGGATTTTGAACATTTTCAGAATTTGTGAACAATTTTCTAAAGCACGAACATTTTTCTAAATTCGAGAACAAATTTTGAAATAGAGAACAATTTCGAAAATCCCGAACAAATTTGGAAGCACAAACATTTTTGAATACGTGAACAAATATTTGAAATCCAAACATTTTTTGAAATCTTTGAACAAATTTTGTAAAACACAAACATTTTTACAAAAAATGCAGCATTTTACTTGAAAATATCCTGGCATTTCTTGGATAGGCAAACAAATTTCACATATTTTGAACATTTTTTAATTTTGTACCTTTTGAAAATTTGTTACAAAAACGCGAACATTTTTTTAAGGACAAGTGTTTTTAAACAGGATCATTTTTTGAATAATTTTTTTTTGAAAATGGGAACATTTTGAAATTCCGAACAAATTTTAAAAGTGACAAACATTATTTGAAGCTCCCCGATTTGTTTTAAATATATGAACAAATTTTGAAAACAAGAACATTTTTTGTAATTGTGAACAAAATTTTGAAACCACAAACATTTTTTGAAATTCTAAACATTTTTTGAAACACGAATATTTTTTGAATTTGTGAACAAATTTTAAAAAGAATATTTTTTTCGAAATTCCGAACAAATATTTGAAATTTTTTAACAAGTTCAAAAGGAAAAATAAACATGAAAACGAAAAAAAAAGAAAAATAAAATATAAAACGAATAAGTTCAGAAATTCATGAACATTTTTTGAAAATTGCGAACAATTTTTGAAACGGAAACATTTTTTGAAATCCCGAACATTTCTTTAAAAGTTGTCAAAAATTTGAACAAAAACATTCTGAACAATTTTGTTAACACAATTTTTTTTTGAAAATTCTGAACATTTTTTGATAAATACATACAGTTTTTGAATTTATGAACAAATTTGAAAATACAAACATTTTTCAAATTTTGAACATTTATTTAAAAGCGCGAACATTTTTTTGAAAGAGAAAACATAAACTTGAAAAAAGAAAAAGAAAAGAAAAGAAAAAGAAACAGAAATAGAAAAAGAAAGGAAAAGAAAAAACGGTTCAGAAAACTTCTAAAAGGTTCCCAAAACAGGAAAAAAAACAGCTGGGAACCTCTAGAAGGTTCCCAAAACCGGGAGCGCTGGAACAGTTAAACGGGCCGGCCCGTTGCATCGCTGCTCGGTCGCTCGCCTGTGCGAAGCGCCGGCAGTTTGACGCAACGAGCGGCATATAGGATTTTCCGTCCTACACCACGGAGAACCGCGTACAGTTCGTGGTGGTCGACCTCGCGAACCTGAATCGCGTCCGGGTCGAGGCGGGCTCGGCCACGGCCTGGGCCGAGTCAGGAGCGACGGTGGGCGAATTGTACTACGCCGTGGGGCAATCGAGCCACTCCTTGGCTTTCACGGCCGGGTCGAAGTCGACCACTCGCCTAGGGGGGCACGTCTCCGGCGGCGGGTTCGGGCTTCTGTCCCGGAAGTTTGCGCTCGCCGCAGACAACGTGCTGGACGCACTACCGGACTCGCGGTCTATGCCTACGGCCACGGGCCGTCGGCATAGGCCCCTAAGCCGTCGTCATAGATCTATGCCTACGGCTGTCGTCGGCATAGATCCGTCGGCGTAGATGTCGTCAGCGTAGTCTTGTCAGACCGTCGGCATAGTATAGCCGTCGGCATAGGGGCCTATGCCGACGGCCTGGCGTCAGCTGTCGGCATAGTATAGCCATCGGCAATGGTTTCCGTCTGACGGCCGCGGACGGCGCCGTCAAAAGCGCGGACGAATCATGCAATGCCATGTGGCACATGTATGCCGACGGCAAAGCCGTCGGCATATCTCTGCCACGTGGCAACCCGTGGTACTCCTGGTGGCAGGGCTATGCCTACGGCAAAGCCGTCGGCATAGATGAATCTATGCCGACGGCATAGCCCTGCCACGTGTCGTCTCCTGGTTACTTGTGGCAGCAGAGATATGCCTACGGCTTTGCCGTCGGCATAGATTTCCATCTATGCCTATGGCAAAGCCGTCGGCATAGATATGCCACGTGGCGAGCCCTGGTGACTCCTGGGCTTATATATGCCGACGGCTTTGCGGTAGGCATAGTTTTTTTTCCCTGTTTTCTCTTTTCCAATTCATTTGACATCATTTCAAAACAGAACAATATGAAATTATGCAGAAATATGACAGTTCATCATCTAAACATACTCAAGTTCATCACATAATCTAAAGATCATCGTGGACTCAAGTTCATGAACATAAAAGTAGTGCAAGACATGAAACATCATAGAAGTAGGAATATGAAAGGCATGGCACGACGGCCACATGCACGGAATCATCAAGCAAGACCACCTCCGCCAAAAGCACCACCACCTCCGCCAAAACCACCACCACCTCCGCCAAAACCACCACCTCCGCCAAAACCGCCATCGCGACCACCACCACTCTGCCAGATCGGAGTGACTGGGGTCGACGGAGCAGGAGTCGAGCCACCGGTCCCCTACATGTTTCAGAAAAGATTCTAACGGTAAATATGCTATGATAGTGTTGAATGAACGAGAACTAGTTTGTTAGTAGTTAGGCAAATGTACTAACCGGACCATCACTGCCTAGTGCCACCCATTCATCGAACGTGGGCACGTGTGGGGGTTCTCCCGCAGGTGGTGGTGGGGGTCCCATTTGTGGTGGATCCGTGCGGTTACTCCAAGACGCCAACATAGCCTGAATGTTAGTTAAACAAGCAAACTAGAAGATCAGAAGGAATGAAAGTGCAAAAATTTAGCTTGGTTTTAAGAGGGCAAAACTAACCGTCATCATCTCACGGTTGTAATCATCGTTTACCTTCACTCGTTTCAAGTACTCCCGCACCTCGAGATTCCTATGCTCAACAAACTCCTTATATGCCTACATAATTTAGATTGTTTCTAAGTGAGCAATGCTGAAAATAAACTAAGAATGCTAGATAGAAAAAGATAAAGAGGAAGTACTTACAACATGCTGGCGGGCTAAGGGAGTCTGCGAACGCCCTGTACTCTCTAACTGGCTCGGGTTGGTAGCCCGAAGCTGTGTGTACGAGATCGAAGGAGTGATCAAGCCGTCGAAACACGGATACCGGCCATTCTTCTTCCCCTGGATGGCCACCACCGCCGTGTCGTCGATCTGAGACTGGGCGACCTCAGTAACAGGAACATCCGGATGCAACTCCTGATAGTGATGAATGTAAGACCCCAGGTGCTCCTCGGTCTTGCCATAGTACTGGCTCTCGCCCTCCTTGCGATGACTCCGCTCGCGGGCCAGCTTCCATGACTCCATGTCTGAGAGCGGCCTCTTCAACTTGTCCTCCTACAACGTCAAATAGAAGTTAGCCATACATAAGAACATGACGGTAAAGAAGAACAAAAATGCATCATGCACATAGATATACCTTCATGGCCTTGAAGCTCCAGTGGTTCCTATTTCCTTGGCCGTGTGTCCCGTCAGCTCCACGGTTAGCCTGGCCCTTGATGCTCTTGGCAGCAAACTCTGCATCGGCCCGAGCCACCTATCCACCAAACTCGCCCATCCGTCATGCCTTCCATAACACCAACGAGGAACAACCTATGCAAATTTTGGAAGCATGACATGTGAGCACGAAACATAGAGTTGAGTGCTTGAAACAATGAAAAGTCAGTAATAGTTACCATCATGAACTGCTCCCTGTTCAAGGTAAGTTTTGCTTCTGCGCTTGAGTTTTGGTCATCTTTTGGTGCAGGTAGATGTGGTAGTACTGCGAGACGGCAACCCAGCGCACCTCGTACTGCAACTGACGAGCTTTCTTCTTCGCAGCCGCAAGTAAGACCACGTCGGCTCTGGCCTTGTGCTCGTCAAGAACTCTATAGAGTTGCTGCATAAACCAGAAGCAAACAAGGCATGAGTTGAGTGATTCAATGATAAACTATGAACGAAACTGAAGACAAGTGATTCAGAAGAGAACTTACCCAAAATTTGGTGATCACGGCCTTAGCGGCCGTCCCGTACTCCGCGTTGCTGCAAGCCTCGTAGTGGGCCCAGCTCGTGGCCAAAACCCGCAGCTGCGGGTCCCTGTCTGGCCGCGGGCAGAATAGGCCAGGCCAAAACTGCTTCAACAGGACAGTGATAAGGCCGTTCGGTTTACGGCCCTTTCCGCGAAGGATCCAGTTTCTGCAAAAGAATCAAATGATTGCCATGTGTACAATAAGAAAATGTTGTCATGTGTTGAAAATATGATTGAGAGGCACTTACTCTGTCCCCACAGGTTCAATGAGCCACTTGTGCTCCTCGATAGAAGGTGGTGTAGGTAGTCCGGCATTACCACGCAGCCACCCCTGCGGAGCACCCGGTGGCAAGTCACCCCACAACGCGGGATCAACCTCCCCTCCACCCTCCTCGCCCTCCTCCTCACCCTCCTCCTCGGCCTCCTCCTCCTCACCCTCCTCCTCGGCCTCCTCCTCCTCACCCTCCTCCTCGGCCTCCTCCTCGCCATCAGGAACATACTCCTCCTCCTCAGACTCAGAAGGTGCCTTTGTATGGGAGGGCATCGAAGAAGACCCTCCTATTTCGGACACAGCCCGGAGTTTTTTCCCCCGGCTGCCTCTCCCCCCACCTCCTCCTCCTCTAGGGGCTCTCCCCCCACCGCCTCCTCCTTTAGGGTTTCCTTCCCCGACCCCTCCACCTCCCTGTGAGGTGTCATCCTCGCGTAGTCGGGAGGGAACCTTGTGGGCTCGTCCACTCCGAGTAAGTCCTTTAAATTTACTGAGGAAACTGGCGCCGCTGGACTTGCCCATGATTAGCAAACCTGCATTGAGAAGAGAATAAACAATTAATACCAGAAGAGCACATTAAGCATACTACTGTAATTATCATTAAAAGAACTTACATTTTCTAGAACCCATATGAATCATCACTATTGTAATCTCTTTGTGGAGCGGTCTCATCATCACTATCACGCATATCTTCTTCGTTGTCTAACGGAGGTGGAGGCTCTTCCTCATCGTCAATGTCTTCATTTAACTTTTCAAGCATAATTATGTCTCTTTGATTCACAACTGCCTCACCATCAATCCGTGCGTCATCGTCGTTTGGGTCCAGGTCAACATAACCCAAGTCATCATCCTCATTGTTTCGGACCACGTCATCATGTTCCTCTTGATAGAACACTCCCTCGTATGTCATGGGGTTTATGTTGTAGTAATCATCATCGTTCGGGTCCGGTAGCTTACCATGCGGCGACACCTTGAACACAACTTCCCAACCCTTTAGGTACTCTTTCTGGCATGGGTAAGGCAGATAATATACTTGTATGGCCTGGGTAGCGGCGATAAAGAGATCAGCTCTGGCATAGACGGTTGATGGTTTAACTTCAACTAAACCAACAGAAGGCGTATGTCTCAGACCCTTTTTGGGGTCGAACCATCGGCATTTGAACACAGTGAGACTTAGGTGTTCGCGGCCAAGTTTGAATGTAAGCTCGTATATTTTTCCTACCCTTCTGTAGTAATCTACTTTATTATCTCCTTTAGTGAAGACTCCGGTATTTATGGTTTTGGGATCAGGCCGACTGTTCTGGTGCTCCTCTGTATGGAAGCGATACCCATTCACATCATACTTTTCGCATGTCATGACGACAAGGTCAAAACCCATGGAAACCCATCTCAATTCTTCATCCATTGATTCGGTCGGATCATTTCCCTACAAGTTTAATTGAAATTATAGGGTGCATGAGTTTAATTGAAATTATAGGGTGCATGAGTTTAATTGAAAGTGTGAAAAATTACTTTCTCCATGAACCACGCAACGAAATTTTTCCTTCCATCAGCACCCTTTCGGAGAAGCGCAAGTGCCTCCGCTTCAGTAGGAGGCAGCATTTCCGTCCATTCTTCTTCAACGAATCGACTACAATAAGAAAAGCGGTATAAGAACTAGGCAAAGTGAACATAACGAATTGACTAAAAGAATGGTGCAAAGGTATTATCTCATCCACTCATCCTCAACTTCCTTGATGTTGTGCAAGATATAGAATATGACATCCTCCCACTCATCTCGTGGCATGACATAAGGTTTCGAGCATCCAGCCCTACCACCTTGCCCGATGAATAGAGGCAACTTGGGTTTATACTTGGGTTCTTCTGTATTGTATCGAGACACCTTATTGTGCAATGTGGGAACATGGTCCGGATAGTAGGCTGTCCTGAGGTCTGCCACCTCCTCTAGGATAACTGCCTCAGCTATGGAAGCTTCAATCTTAGCTTTGTTTCCACATTTCTGTCTCAGATGCTTGTTCTGTCTCTCAGGGCCGTACTGCCAATGATTCTGCACAGGGCCCCCCAACAATACCTCGTTCGGGAGGTGCAAAATGAGATGTGTCATCGGAGTAAAGAAGCCTGGCGGGAAGATCTTCTCTAGCTTGCATATCAACTCCGGCGCCTTCTTATGCATTTCTTTTATCTTCTCAGGACATACTTCTTTAGCACAAAGCGTGCGGAAGAAATGGCTTAACTCCGCAAGCACACGCCAGACACGCTCGGGAACATAGCCCCGAACCATCACCGGCATAATCCGCTCAATCCATACATGATAGTCATGACTCTTGAGCCCGATCACTCTGCCCGTTGAAAGATTGACCCCCTTACTTATATTCGACGCATAACCATCAGTGAACTTCACGACGTGTTTCAGCCACTTGAATGCCTCCATCTTATGATCCTTTTTAAGTACTAAGTCAGTATCTGGCTTGAACCAAGATTTTCGACTGCCTGTGGGAGGCTGCATGTGTAGACGTGGTCTATCACAAATATTCTGTTGATCAACTCTAGCATTAACATTATCCTTTGTCTTATCAGGAATGTTGAGGATCGTGCGAAAAAGGGACTCTGCGACATTCTTTTCGGTGTGCATCACGTCTATGTTGTATGGAAGTTTGAGGTCCTTAAAATAGGGAAGCTGCGTGAAGGGGGTAATGTGAGTCCAGTTGTGCGTCTCACCATATCCCTTAAAAATTTTGACAGCATCATCTAGCATGTCTCTAACCCCATCGTCCTCATAACCAGCGACGCGTTGTCGTATCACATCCTCTCTACCACGATCCCGCTGGGCAAAGTTTATCGGCATATTAAAGTTGGGCATAAATCCATGCGTGCGAAGGTGCTTAGTCATCTCACTCTTATCTCTGCGGATACATCTCTTACATCTGGCACACGGGCATTCTGGCACCATCCTCATTGATCTACGGAATATCTCTTTCAAAAACACATCAGTTTTCTCGACCCACTCTGTTGTTACTTGATTCCGACGGAAAAACCCACTATACATCCACTGATTATCTGCCATCTCTGCTTTATTGGAAGCCACACAACAAAATTAAGGATTCATTTAAATTACCCACATCAATATTTTATTTTTTACAAGGTTGATGAGTAATCCACCTACATCTCTAATAGGTAAAGATGGGTCCTAATCCCACCCGAGAATGTGTAGATTGAGTACGGTCCATGCTCTACCCCATTCCGAGACAAAATTTCGGCAGCACCTCCCTGCTGTTCTCCAAATACACGTCTCGGCAAAATGCCGAGAGAATGTGCATTCGGAGAACAACAGGGAGGCGCCACCGAAATCTGTCTCGGAACGGGGTAGAGCATGAACAACGTACCCAATCTACACATCCTCGGGCTGTCCGTGGAAAGCGCTGGACAATCCGAAAAAGCTGCGGTGATAAATATGCAATTGAATGCATATTTATCGATGCAACCCTTTCGGACGGGAGACCTAGGTTACGCGACTTGATGTGAAAATTCAATCTAGTGATATGGAAAAAAAGTGGACGAGGTCATGGAATTGTTGCTCACCCTCCGATGTAGTCGATCAAAGGAGAGGGACGATCATGGACCAACACCTCCAACATCGACGATCACTCCACGAAGATGGAACACCACAAATCCTGTTAATTACACCGAGTGAAAAAAAAATTAGGTCATCACATCACATTAACCATTTGGCACAACATTATGAATTGACATGAAACAACATGTCAAATTGCAAAAAAAATCTTTATTAAGTATTTTAGAAACCATGTGACTTGATTTGCTTCTTATATATGAATCAACATTACCAAAACACTATCTGGACCAATATCCATCCATCTATCACAAACTTGCCCAACATCTAATTCATCTATATTCACAAATTTAGTAAAAGCTATCTAGTATGTATCTAAATACCTAATAAAACTACACAAAACTATCTATTATGTATCCATCCATCTATCTATTCATCTAGCATCCATCTATCTATTCATCTAGCATCCATCCATCTATCTAGCATCTATCTATTTATCCAGCCACCATGAACACAAGCAACGGCAACAACGGTTTGTGGGAGGGGGGTGCTCACTTGGGCTGGGAGGGGGCACGGCGGCGTCCGGCGGTGGAGGGAGGTGCTCACTGGGCCGGAGGGAACGATGATGGATGAGCAGGGCCGGCCGAAGCCGCGCCCACGCGTGCTCGTCGGGGCGGCCTGCGGGCTCCGGGAGGCTGAGCCAGGGGCTGGGAGCCCTGCTGCCGGCGGCGGCGTGAGACGGGGTCGGCGCGGGACAGGTGGACGGAGGCGTTGTGGGGTCGGGGTAGGGTTGGGAGGCCGGGGCGGGGTCGGGTGGACGGCGGCGCCGCGAGGAGGGGGCGGAGAGGGTCGGGGTGGAGGCGGGGAGGGGCGAGGGAAGGGGATGGGCGCGGCGGCGGGGAGCGGCGCGGGTGGAGCGGGCGGCAAGGAGCGGCGCGGGTGGAGCGGCGACGGGCGGCGGTCCGCGGCCGGGGTCGAGGCGTCGTGTGGAGGAGCTGCGGGGGAGAGAATGAGTGGAGAAGGGTGGCCGCGCGAGTGGATAAGATAAGGCGCTCTATGCCGACGGCTTAGCGGTCGGCATAGGTGAAGGCGCCATGTAGCACCTATGCCGACGGCTTAGCCGTCGGCATATATATATATATTTTTGCAACAACTTTTATACATGTTTAACATTTTTCAAAAATTATTATTAACTATCTTCAAATATATTTTTAGTGTATATTATTTTCATACGCATTGAAAAGTTTCGTATACATATAAAATATTTGTACGTACATATTAAATATTTTCAAATACACGTTTTTGAATTTTTTTTGAATGATACAAGGTATACAATTATATTAAAAATAATACATGGTATACATATTTTTGACATGCATTAACATTATTAAAATGTACCATACATTTTATTTAATGGTTTGAAACATTATTTATAATTACATGATCTTTTTTTATATTTTTTTCTAAACTGAATTTCTTCTATGGTCAGCAACATTTTTTTATGATATAAATATTTTCTATGGTCTCGCAAAAGGTGATACATAGAAGAGCAACTGACTGAGGGGTACCGTTACCGAGTGCCTGATCGGGTAACTATACGAGTGCCTGATCCGTCTACTACCGTGTCATCACCGACCGTGAGGGGGGGCACAGGTTGTGTCAGGTCAGCCAAGAGGGACACCTCGGAGCAACATCCGGGCCAAATCCACAGCTAAATCCACTCCGTGTAGACCCGAAGCGTCTGTCCCCCCCTCCCGGTGCCGGCGGCGGCGCCGTCGTGAGGGGGGCCACGCACCGGAGACGCGTGCCGCCTTTTCGGAGCGGTTGACCACGAGATCTAGCCCTTTGACTTCACATGGACGGGCTTTGACCAGTGGATCTCTCCACCCGGTTGTGTCAAGTCCGCCCAGAGGGACACTAGGGAGCAACATCCGGGCCAAACCCACAGCTAAATCCACTCCGTGTAGACCCGACGCGTCAGTTTCCCCCTCCAGGTGCCGGCGGCGGCGTCGTCCGTGAGGGGGGGCACGCACCGGAGACGTGTGCTGCCGCTTAGGACATGCCAAAACACCACCCCGCACGTATGAGGGCCCGGTACGACGCTCCGGTGGCATTGCTACCCCCCAAGGCCCTCGTCCCGACTAACCTTAGAGCGGTTGACCACGAGATCTAGCCCTTTGACTTCACACGGACGGGCTTTGACCAATGGACCTCTCCACCCGGTTGTGTCAGGTCCGCCCAGAGGGACACCGGGGAGCAACATCCGGGCCAAACCCACAGCTAAATCCACTCCGTGAAGACCCGACGCGTCAGTTTCCCTCCTCCAGGTGCCGGCGGCGGCGCCGTCCGTGAGGGGGGCCACACCCCGCAGATGCGTGCCACCTCTTCGGACATGCCACAACACCATCCCGCATGTATGAGGGCCCGGTACGACGCTCCAGTGGCATTGCTACCCCCCAGGGCCCCCGTCCTGCCTAACCCTGTAGCGTTTGACCACGGGATCTAGCCCTTTGACTTTGCACGGACGGGCTTTGACCAGTGGACCTCCCCACCCGGTTGTGTTAGGTCGGCCCATAGGAACACTTTGGAGCAACATCCGGGCCAAACCCACAGCAAGATCCCCTCCGTGTAGACCCGACGCGTCCGTCTCCCGCCTGCAGGTGCCGGCGGCGGCGCCGTCCATGAGGAGGGGCACACCCCAGAGATGCGTGTCGCCTCTTCGGACATGCCACAACACCACCCCGCATGTATGAGGGCCCGGTACGACGCTCCGGTGGCATTGCTACCCCCAGGGCCCCCGTCCCGCCTAACCCTGGAGCGGTTGACCACGAGATCTAGCCCTTTGACTTCCCACGGATGGGCTTTGATCAGTCGACCTCTCCAGCCGGTTGTGTTAGTTCGGCCCATAGGGACACCCGAGAGAAACATCTGGGCCAAACCCATAGCTACATCCACTCCGTGTAGACCCGGCGCATCCATTTCCCCCCTCCAGCTGCCGACGGCAGCGCCGTCCGTGACGGGGGCCACACCCCGGAGACGCGTGTCGCCTCTTCGGACATGCCACAACACCACCCCGCATGTATGAGGGCCCGGTACGATGCTCCGGTGGCATTGCTACCCCCCAGGGCCCCCGTCCCGGTTAACCCTGTAGCGTTTCACCACGGGATCTAGCCCTTTGACTTTGCACGAACGGGCTTTGACCAGTGGACCTCTCCACCCGGTTGTGTCAGGTCGACCCACAGGGACACCGAGGAGCAACATCCGGGCCAAACCCACAGCTAAATCCACTCTGTGTAGACCCGACGCGTTAGTTTCCCCCCTCCAGGTGCCGGCGGCGGCGCCGTCCGTGAGGGGGGCCACGCACCAGAGTCGCGTGCCGCCTCTTTAGACATGCCACAACACCACCCCGCATGTATGAGGGCCCAGAACGACACTCCGGTGGCATTGCTACCCCCCAAGGCCCCCGTCCCGCCTAACCCTGGAGCGGTTGACTACGGGATCTAGCCCTTTAACTTCACACGGACGGGCTTTCACCAGTGGACCTCTCCACCCGGTTGTGTCTGGTCCGCCCAGAGGGACACCGGGGAGCAACATCCGGCCCAAACCCACAGCTAAATCCACTCCATGAAGACCCGACACGTTAGTTTCCCCCCTCCAGGTGCCGGCGGCGCCGCCGTCTGTGAGGGGGGCCACACCCCGGAGATGCGTGCCGCCTCTTCGGACATGCCACAACACCATCCCGCATGTATGAGGGCCCGGTACGATGCTCCGGTGGCATTGCTACCCCCCAGGGCCCCTGTCCCGCCTAACCCTGGAGCGGTTGACCACGAGATCTAGCCCTTTGACTTCCCACGGACGGGCTTTGACCAGTGGACCTCTCCAGCCGGTTGTGTTAGTTCGGCCCATAGGGACACCCGGGAGCAACATCCGGGCCAAACCCACAGCTACATCCACTCCGTGTAGACCCGACGCGTCCGCTTCTCCCCTCCCGGTGCCGGCGGCGGGGCCGTCCGTGAGGGGGGCCACGCCCCGGAGACGCGTGTCGCCTCTTCGGACATGCCACAACACCACCCCGCATGTATGAGGGCCCAGTACGACGCTCCGGTGGCATTGCTACCCCCAGGGCCCCCGTCCCGCCTAACCCTGTAGCGTTTGACCATGAGATCTAGCTCTTTGACTTCCCACGGACGGGCTTTGACCAGTGGACCTCTCCACCTGGTTGTGTCGGTTCGGCCCAGAGAGACACCGGGGAGCAACATCCGGGCCAAACCCACAGCTAAATCCACTCCGTGTAGACCCGACGCGTCCGTTTCCCCCCTCCAGGTGCCGGCGGCGGTGCCGTCCGTGACGGTGGCCACACCCCGGAGACGCGTGCCGCCTCTTCGGACATGCCACAACACCGCCCCGCATGTATGAGTGAGGGCCCGGTACGACGCTCCGGTGGCATTGCTACCCCCCAGGGCCCCCGTCCCGCCTAACCCTGGAGCGGTTGACCACGGGATCTAGCCTTTGACTTTGCACGGACGGGCTTTGACCAGTGGATCTCTCCACCCGGTTGTGTCGGGTCGGCCCAGAGGGACACCGGGGAGCAACATCCGGGCCAAACCCACAGCTAAATCCACTCCATGTAGACCAGACGCGTCCGTTCCCCCCCTCCAGGTGCCGGCGGCGGCGCCGTCCGTGACGGGGCCACACCCCGGAGATGCGTGCCACCTCTTCGGACATGCCATAACACCATCCGGTTGTGGTAGGTCATCCGATATATATAAACACTTGGAGCAAAGTCCCCTTCGTATAGACCCGATGCGGCTGTTCCCCATTCCAGTTGCCGGCTGGCGGCGGCACCGTTCGTGAGGGGGGTCACAACGCTCTGTACAGAACCGAAAAATAATGTATGTATGCTTATTAACACATACTGTATGTAAGTTAATTAAATAAAAATAATAAAGAAAACAGTGAAAAAAAAGAAAAAAAATTATATGTATGCTTATTAACACATACTATATGCTTATTAACACAATCTATAGGTATGCTTATTAACACATATTGTATGCTTAATAATAATAATAATACTATATGGGAAAAAAGAAAAAAAAAAGAAAAAAACTATGCCGACGGCAAAGCCGTCGGCATAGGTGCGGCGAGGGCAGATGGACAGCGCTGCGGATCGATGACGTGTCAGCTATGCCGACGGCTGCCGTCGGCATAGCTCCTGGTCGGTGCGCTCTAGATCGTTGACGTGTCACCCGTATCTATGCCGACGGCCACCGTCACGACCGTCGGCATAGATTTGACGTCGTTAGCCGGCCGTGATGACAGTTGTCAGCGGGCCCGCATCTATGCCGACGGCTTATATATGCCGACGGCAGCTGTAGGCGTAGTATGGGATAAGCCGACGGCCTATATATGCCGACGGCTGCTGTCGGCGTAGACACGGATAGCCCGACGGCCATTGTACGCCGATGGCCAGGAGCTAGCTGTCAGCATATCTTGGACTAGGCCGACGGCAGCCGTCGGCATATATATGGCTGTCGGCGTAGAGCCCTGTTCCGGTAGTGACGCGACGCTCATCACTCCGGACGACAGGGTCCTTGACCGGAGTTCTATGGGCGACGACGTGTTCTGGGCTATCAGAGGCGGCGGAGGCGGGAGCTGGGGTGTGGTGTACGCTTGGAAGCTCTGGCTCGTTCCAGTTCCTCGCAACGTCACCGCGTTCACCGTCGGCCGGACCGATCCGGTCGAACTCATCGCCGACTTACTTCACAGGTGGCAGTATGTTGGGCCCAATCTACCGGACATCTCTCCGTGTATGCTCCTACCGGGTCGACGGACGGCAACGTCTCCATCTCCTTCACCGGTCAAGTGCTACCGTCAAAAGAGCATGCCTTGTCGGTTCTCAGCCAAAGCTTTCCAGAGCTGGGCTTGACCGAGCGAGACCTCTCAGAAATGAGCTGGGTCGAGTCGACGGCCAAGTTCGCCGGTCTGAGCACGGTGGAGGACCTGGCGAACTGGCGTCGCCAGCCAAAGCAGTACTCCAAGAGCAAGTCCGACTATGTGCAAGCACCGATCTTGAGGAACGACATGGTCGAGATCGTCCGGTACCTTTCGACCGGGCCGACCGGGTCCATCCAGCTGGACCCCTACGGCGGCGCCATGGCGCGGGTCGGGAGCGCCGAAGCACCGTTCCCGCACCGCGCCGGGAACCTCTACAGCATCCAGTACAACGTGAACTGGGACCGGCCGCAGGTAGCCCGCGCGGAGGAGTACATCGGATGGTTCAGGTCGTTCTACAAGTACATGGCCCCCTTCGTCTCCAAGGATCCCCGCGCTGCGTACGTGAACTACCTCGACCTCGACCTGGGCGTGAACAACTGGACGTGGGCTGCCGGTGGCTCGTCCGCGCAGGCGGTGGCTCGTGCGAGGTCGTCGTGGAGGGAGGCGTACTTCGGAGGGAACTTCGACCGGCTGGTCCGTGCTAAGACGGTGGCCGATCCTGGCAGCGTGTTCAACAACGCACAGAGCATCCCTCCCTTCAATATTAGAGCCGAGTAGCATACATGATGCTTGCCAAATGACAAATCTGGCCGTCAGCAGATATGTGTACTTAGTGACGAATAAAATAAGACCAGATTGAGTTACTGCTTTGTCACAAGAATAACCTGTATAATTTTTTCAACTATAGGTAAGTCCATCAAAAGCTTACTCAACCATTGTGCCTCACCGAGCTTTGCTACAGCTACGCAAAATAGTTACGAAACATTACGTATGAGATTAGTTGGCCAGTTTTGATTAGCGGAAAGGGGGGCCATCCTGAAAATCAGGGGGGAGAGGTTAGTGAGAGGAAGACACGTCTCTACGTAGCACAATTTACGCAAGTTAATTACGTAGGTGTAGGATTTTCCTGCCTCAGCAGCGGTGGCTGCGGTAAGTTTTGCTTCCATAGTTGACCTCGTCAATGTGGTATGTTTGCGAGACCTCCATGACACTGCGCCACCGCCATGAGTAAATACATACCCACTTGTGGCCTAGAGGCTAGAGTACATCAACATCGGAGATCTAGTTCGAATCACTATATCTTTCTAGCACAACAAGATGCCCTGCATAGTGAATTACATAACACATAGTACCTCTCAGATAACGCAAGACCCGTTCTAGTGCATGCAGTGATCATCACCCGGGTTGGACATGATCCTACTTAGTTTGCTCATAGCAAAAGAAATATCTAGCCTGATTGAGCTCGCTAAGTACATGAGTGACCTGACAATTTGAGAGTATCTTAATTGATCTCTTGTTTCTTTATTGCTCTATAAGGTGTTGGAGAAAGCTTGATATCCATAAGGCTGAACCGGCTCAAGACCTTCTCAACATAGCGAGATTGTGTTAGAGTAGTCCCACTCTCATCCTTAACAAGTTTGATGTTTAGAATCACATCGGCTTCTTCCAGCTCCTTCATGTCAAAACTCTTTGATAAAAGATTTGACCTCATTGATCGCATCAATATTTGTATCGAAGATCTTTATGTTATCCACATACAAACATAATATAACACTATTACTCCACCATGGCGATAGTAAACACACCTTTTAGGCTCATTAATGACAAATTCTACAGGAGTCAGAGTTCTTTCACACTTCTCATGCTATTACTTAGGTGTCTATTTTAGACCATACAAACATTTTAACAACCTGCATACTTTTCTCTCTTCACCTTTTACCACAAGCCCATCAGGCTAATCCATATAGATTTTATCTTCCAACTCTACATTTAGGAAAGTAGTTTCACATTCATTTGATGAATGATAAGACCATAAGAGGCAGACATGTAAATAGCACCTAAATGGTGGTCGTTCCAGTAACAGATGAATAGGTGTCAAAGTAATCTTCGCCTTCTTAATGAGTGTAGCCCTTGGTCACAAGTCACGCCTTGCACTTCTCAATAGTAACATCAGGTCTTATCTTCTTTTTGAACACCCACTTACAGCCCACAGGTTTACAACCATAGGGTCGTTCAGTTAGCTCCCAAGTTCTATTAGAAAGAATTGATTCCATCTCATTATGGACTTGTGAGTGTCGTCCACAAGGTATATAATAAAATTGTTAAAAAAGAATTTTGCAAACCTTTGTCTCTTGCTCCTCGCAGGAGCTTCATTGTTATCCTTCTCAAGGACTTCATCGAGTGATTGTTTGAAATACTCATCAGGTGTATTGGATTCAGGATTTATATTAGAAGAAAATATAGCAATGTTATGGTTATCTTTCATAGGAATATATTCTCAAAAAAATGTAGCATCATGAGATTCCACTATAGTATCGTCGTGCGTATTGATACATCTTCAACATATCTATAATTTTGGATTGTTCCATGCTATTACAGTATCAATCTTGGATGTTTTATATACATTTACAAGTAATTATATATTATTTTTTTGGACTAACCTATTAACTCAGTGCTCAATGCCAGTTGCTATTTTTTGCCTGTTTTTGGTTTTCCAGAATATCAGTACCAAACGAAGTCCAAATGCCACAAAATGTTTTGGAGATTTTTTTTCTGGACATAAGAGACTCTGGAATCTTCGGGAGA
This sequence comes from Triticum aestivum, assembly GCF_018294505.1. Classification (NCBI taxonomy): domain Eukaryota; kingdom Viridiplantae; phylum Streptophyta; class Magnoliopsida; order Poales; family Poaceae; genus Triticum; species Triticum aestivum. Next base: position 657,397,046 of record NC_057801.1, on the reverse strand, counting down.
GGACCAGAAGATGGAGCAATGGCCCACGAGGCACCAAGGCGCACCCAGAGGGGGTAAGCGCGCCCTGATGGCTCATGGGGCCCATGTAGCTCCGTTTGACCTATCTCTGCCTCTATAAATTCTCTAAAATTGGGAAACCAACATAGAAATCAATGGAATACTTTTCCCACCGCTACAAGTTCCTGTTCTCAAGACATCCCATCTAGAGGCCTTTTTCGGCACTCTGCCGGAGGGGGAATCAATCATGGAGGGGCTCTACATCAACGTTGCTGACCTACAGGTACATATTTAGTAGCTAGATGGCTTCAGCTCTCTCTTTGATCTTCAATACAATGTTCTCCTTGATGTTCTTGGAGTTCTGTTCGATGTAATCACTTTTTGCAGTGTGTTTGTTGGACCTGATGAATTGTGAGTTTGTGATCAGATTATCCATGTATATTATTTGAGTCTTCCCTGAACTCTTTTATGCATGATTATTATAGCTTTGTATTTCTCTCTGGTCTATTGATTTGGTTTGGCCAACTAGATTGATTTTTCTTGCAATTGGAGAGGTGCTTTGTAATGGGTTCGACCTTGCTGTGCTCAATCCTAGTGATAGTAGGGGACATGGCACGTATTGTATTGTTGCTATTGAGGATAAAAAGATGGGGTTTGTTGGGGATATAACTATTAGGTATGACCCGCCCAGAAGGGGTCAAGTTATACCTGTGAGGATTCTTGAAGCCCAAGACGATGCTTGAAGATGGCGGTTCAGTTAAGGGCCCAAAGCCCAAAGGAGACTTAAGGCCCGTAGATATAAACCGCCATATTTATGTAACTTGTATTGTAAGGCAGGAATAGAGAGAGACCGAGCCGAACACTGTTTATGAGCCGGCCGGGACTCTGTGGGCCGCTGGGCGTCGACCTCTGTATATAACGGGACGACCCGACAGCGGTTCAGGACAAGTAACACCAAATCGAGAACTAGGTCAAGCGGCTTTCGCTCCCTGGTAATCGAGATATAGCAATTCCACCTCAAACTGGATTAGGCTTTTACCTTCACCGCAAGGGGCCGAACTAGTATAAACTCCCGTGTCCTTTGCCCGTCTTAACCCCTTTAAGCTTCCTAGTTGCGATGGCTCCATGATTAAGTCCTTTCACTACAACATCTGACGTGACAATTTCACGGTGGATTTGAGTTCTTGAAGGGCAGCTTTGAAGGGCTCAAGGGATACGGTGTGGGCCGGATGACCAAGAGTCGCCGCGGCAAGCTCTACATGGACGACGCAGGCTGGGGTCCCGATGCCGGCTCAATTGAGTACGGGTCCCTTTCGGTGGAATCCACGTCTTCATTGGCAAGATCGGCGAGCCGGGCCCTGAACCGGACATCTGCACCGACATCGTCGAGACGGCTCAGCGTGCGAGACCCGCCCAGGCTTCGCCTGCCGTGAGGCGTGCCTTCGTGGAATGCATCCATGGAGGGGAACTTTCTGAAGGATCTGTGTCCGGCGGTGAGACGGCCATCTACTTTGACAGTGAGTCGTCCACGGGTGAGATGGATTCGTTGTATCAACTGCAAGACGGTGGGCTTAGTGGTAGTTCCGATGGCAGCAGTATTCCGGATCCCTTTGAGCCGCTGAGCAGAGTCCGGATTTTCATGGCTGGTACCCAGCCCAGGCTGAATTCTTCAACTACAGCCACAATGAGTTCCGGGTCAGCAGTGGTGACAACAGCCGGGGCAGGAGCCCTGCGCGTTCGTCGGCTTAGGTTTTGATGTCTCTGATGGATAAATTGACAACTCTGTTAACCGCCATGGTCAATCCGGTGGATCAAGCTCAGCATGATGCCGAGGTGGCACAGCTACGCGAGGAGATAACACAAGCTAAAGAAGACCTGGCAGCAGAGGACGTCAGGATAACTACGGAACGGGTGGCTCTGGATGCTCGGGTCCAGCAGATTCAGGCACAGGCCTTTCAGCTTGCATTGAATCGGAATGCGTCTAATGAGGTCATGAGGAGAAGGCACCAGTCCCGTCTTCCTATGGTGTACGAGCCTAGAAACCTTTTTTGCATGCCTGGTGCAGGACCCAGTAACCCGCCAGAGGCAAACCGGACTGCGGCACTGGGGTAGGGACACCAGTTCAACCGTGGGTAATGGAACCCCCACGTCCAAACACTGATCTGATTCAGCATGTACCAACACCTCCAGGTCACTATTCTAATCCGCTGGAGAACATGATTGCTACGGCAGCGCGATTGGCGGCTCTCCCAGTAGATGGCGACTCTCCGACGGCGGTTGAGACGCGAAGGGTCAGAGAACTTCTTCAGACGGCCTTAGCACAGCAAGAGGCATACTCTTATAGTAGAGACGGGATTCATTCAACTCCACATCCAAGCCAGAGCAGGAGTTATAGCAGGCACCTAGACTCATCGGCCGTTTCAAGCAATGCCCAGCGCCGTGATCAGCCGCGCGGGCACGATCCGACACGGGGTGGAGTTCCTAACGTGTGTAATCAGGACAGAGTGCATCAGCAAATTGAGCAGGCAGCTCAACAGGTGGCTTATCGGCCCCTGCCGGTTTATCTGACGATGTCAATTGAGGCAGGTTTGACCACTAGGACTAGGGGCATACCTTGTTTGGTACCGGCTCTGCGTAACGAGCGTTTGCCCAAGGATTTCAAGGGGCCTCGTAAGGTGCCTAATTACACGGCCGGTTTATAGCATGGGGCATGGATCGAAAGTTATGAGATGGCCATGGAGCTACTGGAAGTCAGTGATGCTGCAATAGCCAAGTATTTCACCATGATGCTGGACGGAACAACCCGTAATTGGTTGAAGGGGTTGCCACCTAATTCCATTGGTTGATGGGCAGAATTGAAGGAGTGGTTCGTTCAGAACTTTAAAGATACATGCAAGCAGCCCATGTCGATTGTGGACTTGACTAGTTGCAAGCAAGAGGAAGGTGAGTCCACGACCCATTGGATGCGCCGGATCAAGGCTATAATACATTCATCTGATAAGATGGATGCCGGCTCTGCAGTCTTAATATTGGAGAAAATTTGTCGTTTTGAGCCTCTGAAACAAAAGCTGGGGCGGCTCAAGCGCGATTGTAATGACATGGGCCAGCTCATGGCGGCTCTAGTCAAATATGCCGATTCTGACAGTACCAAGGATCCCGAGTCTGACGATGAGAAGGCAGGGAAGGAAAAGAAGAGCGGTAATGCCAAGGGTCCACAGCATAACCCGACAAGTCAAGGAGGCAATAATAAACGTAAGGTGATAACCCACAAGTGTAGGGGATCGCAACAGCTTTCGAGGGTAGAGTATTCAACCCAAATTTATTGATTCGACACAAGGGGAGCCAAAGAATATTCTTGAGTATTAGCAGTTGAGTTGTCAATTCAACCACACCTGTATAACTTAGTATCTGCAGCAAAGTATTTAGTATCAAAGTAGTATGATAGTAATGGTAACGATAGCAAAAGTAATATTTTTGGGTTTTGTAGTGATTGTAACAATAACAACAGAAAAGTAAATAAGCGAAGGACAGCATATGAAAAGCTCGTAGGCAATGGATCAGTGATGGATAATTATGTCGGATGCGATTCCTCATGTAATAGCTATAACATAGGGTGACACAGAACTAGCTCCAATTCATCAATGTAATGTAGACATGTATTCCGAATATAGTCATACATGCTTATGGAAAAGAACTTGCATGACATATTTTGTCCTACCCTCCCGTGGCAGCGGGGTCCTAGCGGAAACTAAGGGATATTAAGGCCTCCCTTTAATAGAGTACCGGACCAAAGCATTAACACATAGTGAATACATGAACTCCTCAAACTACGGTCATCACCAAGAAGTATCCCGATTATTGTCACTTCGGGGTTGTCGGATCATAACACATAATAGGTGACTATAGACTTGCAAGATAGGATCAAGAACACACATATATTCATGAAAACATAATAGGTTCAGATCTGAAATCATGGCACTCGGGCCCTAGTGACAAGCATTAAGCATAGCAAAGTCATAACAACATCAATCTCAGAACATAGTGGATATTAGGGATCAAACCCTAACAAAACTAACTTGATTACATGATAAATCTCATCCAACCCATCACCGTCTAGCAAGCCTACGATGGAATTACTCACGCACGGCGGTGAGCGTCATGAAATTGGTGATGGATGATGGTTGATGATGACGATGACAACGAATCCCCCTCTCCGGAGCCCCGAACGGACTCCAGATCAGCCCTCCTGAGAGAGATTAGGGCTTGGCGGCGGCTCCGTATCTAAAACGCGATGCAACTTCCTCTCTGATTTTTTTTCTTCGCGAGACGGAATATATGGAGTTGGAGTTGAGGTCGGCAGAGCTGCAGGGGGCCCACGAGACAGGGGGGTGCCCAGAGGGGGTGGACGCGCCCCCCACCCTCGTGGACAGGGTGTTGGCCCCCTGGTCTTGATTCTTTCGCCATTATTTTTTATATTTTCTGAAACTTGTCTCCAAGGATTTTCAGGTCATTCCGAGAACTTTTGTTTTCTACACATGAAACAACATCATGGTAATTCTGCTGAAAACAGCGCCAGTCCGGGTTAGTTTCATTCAAATCATGCAAGTTAGAGTCCAAAACAAGGGCAAAAGTGTTTGGAAAAGTAGATACGTTGGAGACGTATCAACTCCCCCAAGCTTAAACCTTTGCTTGTCCTCAAGCAATTCAGTTGATAAACTGAAAGTGATAATGAAAAACTTTTACAAACTCTGTTTGTTCTTGTTGTTGTAAACATGCAAAGCCAGCATTCAGGTTTCAACAAATATTATTAAACTAACCATACTCACAATAACACCTAGGTCTCACAATTACTCATATCAATAGCATAATCAGCTAGCAAGCCATAATAATAAAACTCGGATGACAACACTTTCTCAAAACAATCATAACATGACATAACAAAAAGGTATCTCGCTAGCCCTTTCTGAGACCACAAAACATAAATGCACAGCACCTTTAAAGATCAAGTACTGACTAAACATTGTAATTCATGGTAAAAGAGATCCAGTCAAGTCATACCCAATACAAACCAATAATAATGAATGCAAATGACAGTGTGCTCTCCAGCGAGTGCTTTTTAATAAGAAGGCGATGACTCAACATAAAAGTAAATAGATAGGCCCTTCACAGAGGGAAGCAGGGATTTGTAGAGGTGCCAGAGCTCAATTTTAAAATAGGGATTGAATAACATTTTGGGCGGCATACTTTCACTGTCAACACAACAACTATGAGATGGATGTATCTTCCATACTACATGGATTATAGGAAGTTCTCACGTAGAATGGTAAAAGTTTATACTCCCCCACCACCAACAAGCATCAATCCATGGCTTGCTCGAAACAATGAGTGCCTCCAACTAACAACGGCCCTGGGGGAGTTTTGTTTAATTATATTGATTTGCTTAGATCTTTTTGGATCATGGGACTGGGCATCCCGGTTACCGTCCCTTTCTCGTGAATGAGGAGAGGAATCCACTCCTCTTGAGAATAACCCACCTAGCATGGAAGATATAGGCAGCCCTAGTTGAAACATGAGCTGCTCGAGCATACAAAACAGAATTTCATTTGAAGGTTTAGAGTTTGGCACATACAAATTTACTTGGAACGGCAGGTAAATACCGCATATAGGAAGGTATGGTGGACTCATTGGAATAACTTTGGGGTTTAAGGAGTTTGGATGCACAAGCAGTATTCCCGGTTAGTACAGGTGAAGGCTAGCAAAAGACTGGGAAGTGACCAACTGAGAGAGTGACAACAGTCATAAACATGCATTAAAACCAATTCACACCGAGTACAAACATGAGTAGGATACAATCCACCATGAACATAAATATCATGAAGGCTATGTTGATTTGTTTCAACTACATGCGTGAACATGTGCCAAGTCGAGTCGCTCAATTCATTTAGAGGAGGATACCATCCCATCATACCACATCATAATCATTCTAATAGCATGTTGGCACGCAAGGTAAACCATTATAACTCATAGCTAATCAAGCATGGCATAAGCAACTATAATCTCTAAATGTCATTGCAAATATGTTTACTTCATAATAAGTTGAATCTGGAACGATGAACTCATCATATTTAAAAAACAAGAAAGGTCGAGTTCATACCAACTTCTCTCATCTCAATCATTCCATCATATATCGTCATTATTGCCTTTCACTTGCACGACTGAATGATGTGTATGATAATAAAAGTGCACGTACATTGGACTAAGCTGGAATCTGCAAGCATTCAACTCAAGAGACAAGACAAAATAATATGGGCTCTAAGTTAAATAAACAATCATGCATATAAGAGCCACTAAACATTTTCAATACGGTCTTCTACTCTCAACCCCTCAAAGGAAAGAAAAGAAAAGAAAACTATTTACACGGGAAAGCTCCCAACAAGTAAAAGAAGAACGAGAAATCTTTTTGGGTTTTCATTTTAATTTCTACTACAAGCATGGAAATTAAACTAACTAATTTTTTTGGTTTTTCTTAAAGTTTATCAAACACACAAGAAGAAAACAAGAAAAGGAAAATTAAACTAACATGGATAATACAATGAAAGAGTATGAGCACCGACGACTAGGATAGTGTGTGAACATGAATGTAAAGTCGGTGAGAAATAGTACCCCCCCAAGCTTAGGCTTTTGGCCTAAGTTGGTTTATGGCCATGGACCGCGGCTACTCTCCCCGGTGTACTGAGGGGTGTAATCAGGATACCACTGGCTGGCCGTCTCCTCCGGATCCCACTGGCAAGATGATGCTTGATAAGGGTCCTGTTGGGGATATAACTATTGAGTGTAAACCGCCCAGGAGGGCCCAGTTCACCTTCAACTATATTGAAGCCTACGAAGACCCAGAAGATGGCGCTTTACTAATGAAGCTTAGAGGCCCGGATCCCAAAGGCGGATTAGGGCCCATAGTGGTAAACCTCCATGGTTATGTAACTTGTATTGTAAGTTAGGAAAGGAGAGACCAAGCTGGACACTTGTATGAGCCAGCCTCGGGACTCTGGAAACCGGTCGGCGTCAACCCATGTATATAAGGGGACGACCCGGCGGCGGTTCAGGGGCAAGAAACAACAACTCGAGACCCAGGAAAAGCGTATTGGCTCCCTGGTCATCGAAATCCAATCAATCCCATCACAACTAGACGTAGGGTTTTACCTTCATCGAAGGGGCCGAACTAGTATAAAAACTCCCGTGTCCTTTGTCCAGTTTAACCCCTTCAAGCTAACCCGTCGCGATGGCTCCACGACTAAGTCCTTCCATGAGGACATCCGATGTGTTAATTCCACGACAGTTGGCGCCCACCGTGGGGCTATCGCACGATGGTTTCGAGTTCTTGAAGGGCAGCTTTGAAGGATTCAAAGGGTACGCGGTCAGCTGGATGACCAAGAGTCGTCGCAGCAAGCTCTACATCGACGACGAAGGATGGGGCCCCGAGGCCGGCTCAATCGAGTACGAGTACCGGGTCCCCTTTGGCGGAATTCATGTCTTCATCAGCAAAATCGGCGAACCGGGCCCTGAGCCGGACATCCGCACCGACCTCGTCGAAACGGCTCAGCGTGCGAGTCCTGCCCGGGTTAAGCCCGCCATGAAGCGTGCGTTCGTAGGATGTGTCCATGGGATCGGATCTGAACCGGTGTCTGAAGGCGAGACGGCCGTTTATTTCGACGGCGAGTCATCCACTGGTGAAACCAAGTCCCTGTACCAAATTCATAATGGTGTGTTCGAAGGATATTCCGATGGCAACAGTATTCTGGACCTCCTTGAACCGCCAAGTTGGGTTTCTAATTTCATGGCCGGAACACATCCCACTTTGCAGCCTTCATCTACAGCAGCAATGAATTCCGGATCAGCAGCAGGAGGCCCAGTGCGCCGACCGGATCAAGTTCTCTCTAGTTTGATGGATGCCTGGGCGACCTTGTTGACCACGGTAGTTACCCCGGCGACGCAGGATCAGCACAATGCGGACGTTGTGAAGCTAAAGGATCAGATAACACAGGCTAAGGAGGACCTGGCAGCTAAGGACGCTAGGATGGCTGAAGAAAGGGCCGCTTTGGATGCCCAATCACAGCAGATACAGGCGCAGAATTACCGGCTCATGTTGGACCAGAATGCATCAAACAACGTAATGCGAAGGAAGTACCGATCGCGTATGTAGCCGGTCTTCGAAGGACTGAATCTCTTTAATACGTCGGGGGCTGGGCCGAGTAATCCGGCAGCTGTAAACCGGACCGACGCGCCTAGGCTAGCGCCGGATCAACCTCGGATGATGGAACCACCTCGCCGGACGGATAACCCGCCGCAATACATGCCAACACCATCGGGTCACTTTTTGAGCCCTTTGGATAACATGATTGCCGCAGCATCTCGCCTGGCAGCTATTCCAATGGAGGGCGATTCACTGGCAGCGGTTGAAACGCGGCGGGCCAGGGATCTTCTTCAAAACGCTGTTGTGCAGCAGCAGGCTTATCCTTATAGCCGAGATAGAATTCATTCGACCCCCCATCCAAGCAAAAGTTATAGCAGGCACATAGATGAACCAGAGGTGTCTAGCAGTGCGCGACGCCGTAATGCCCCTCAAGGACCCAATCCGGCGCGTGGTGAGGCGAATGCTTAGGATGTGGTGGATAATGGCAGAGCACAAAGGGAGGCCGCTTTAGCAGCACAATATGCAGGTCGTAATCAACCCGCCCCGGTTCAGCCAGCGGCATCGGTAGACCGAGGCACTGGGCTTGCCTTCAGTTCTTGGGGAGTGCCGTGTCTTATTCAGGCTCTCCGTAATGTGCGACTGCCTAAGGATTTCAAGGGCCCACGTAAGGTACCTAATTACACCACTGATCAGCCACCGGAGGCATGGGTTGAAAGTTATGAGATGGCAATGGAGATGCTGGATGTGGATGAAGCGGCCTGTGCAAAATACTTCACGATGATGTTGGAAGGGACAGCCCGTACTTGGTTGAAAAACCTACCAGCCAACTCCATCGAGTCATGGGACCAGTTGAAGGCCCGGTTTATAGCCAATTTCAAAGACACATGCAAACAGCCTATGTCCATTGTGGATCTGGATGCCTGTGTTCAAGGAGAGAACGAGTCAACAACTCATTGGGTGCGCCAGGTTTCAGAGGTTTTGCACTCGTCGGACCGGATTAACCCTGGCTAGGCAATCATAACATTAGAGCATAATTGCCGGTTTAAGTCTCTGAAGATGAAGTTGGGACGGCTTAAGCGCCACTGCAATGACATGGGAACCCTTATGAAGTATGTCGATTCTGATAATACCAAGGATCCCGATTCTGATGAGATGAAACCGGAGAAGGGAAAGAAGAACGGCGGTGCAAAGGGACAATAGCACAACCAAGGGGGCCATGGGAATAATGGTAAGCGCAAAGCGGATAATTCAGATTTTGTGGTTAACGCTAATGTGCAGCGTCGTAAAGGTAAACCGCCCCAGCGCAGTGGCGGGATGAATCTGGAGTGTTTGTTAAACCAGCCCTGCCCAAAGCACGGGACCAAGGAGGTTCCGGCAACACATCTTTGGAAAGATTGTCACATTATGAAGGTGTTCAAAAACTCTGATCTCTTTCGGTATGATCAGGGTCCATCGGCGGTTCAGGTCCAGGTTTTCATGGTGGTGGCGGTTCAAACTCTGGATTTCAGAATAATCAGGGAAATCAGAACAACCAAGGCAGTAATAACCAACAGAATAATCAAGGGAATCAGCAGCAGTCAGGGTATCAAAGTCACCCAAAGCAGTTGAATGGTGGGCAGTATCATGTGTTCACTACTAGTTTGTGCAAGCGTGATCAGAAGCTTCACAGGAGAGCAGTTAATGCTATTGAACCGGCGGTGCCACGTTACTTGCGGTGGTCCGAGCAGCCCATTGTGTGGAGCAGAGAGGATCATCCGCCCTGGGTTGACAATCCGGGTCACCTGGCTTTAGTGGTGGCACCTCAGGTGGGAGGTTATAAATTCACCAAAGTGCTTATGGATGGAGGGAGCAGTATCAACATTCTGTATTATGAGACCTTCCATCGCATGGGGTTGACAGACAAGAGTCTTACACCGCCAAACACTGTTTTTCATGGTGTAGTACCAGGTAAATCGGCATATCCCTTTGGTAAGATCGCTTTGGAGGTTGTGTTTGGTGATGAGCATGACTCCCGGTCTGAAACATTGACCTTTGAAGTAGTGAGGATCCAGATCCCGTACCACGCACTGTTTGGACGACCGGCTTATGCAAAGTTCATGGCAAGGCCCTGTTATATTTATTTGCAGCTCAAAATGCCGGGTCACAAGGGGACCATCACAGTTCACGGAAGTTGTAAGATTGCTTTAGATTGCGAGGAAGGTGATGAGGCTTATGCTGAGTCGGTTTGTGCTACAGAGGAGTTGAAACACTACAGGGACAATGTTGATCCGGCAGACATGACCCCTCTGAAGAAGCCCACCACTGAGCATGACCCGAGCCTGAAATTCAAACCGGCTGATGAGACTAAACTTGTTGACTTTGTTCCTGGCGATTCATCCAAACAGTTTACCATTAGCACAAATCTGGATCCGAAATAGGAAAGCACGCTCATCGAGTTCATCCATGAGAACCGAGACATTTTTTCATGGAAGCCTTCTGACATGCCAGGTGTACCGAGGGAACTCACTAAGCACACTCTCAATATTGATCCCAAGTTTAAACCGGTCAAACAGTTTCTTTGCCGCTTTAACGAGGAGAGACGCAAGGCAATTAGTGAGGAGGTAGCCCGGCTGTTGGCTGCTGGTTTTATCATTGAAGTGTTTCACCCTGAGTGGTTGGCTAATCCGGTGTTGGTTCTTAAGAAAAACGGCACTTGGCGCATGTGTGTGGACTACACAGATTTGAACAAAGCTTGGCCGGCTGATCCTTTTGCTCTCCCGCGTATTGATCAGATTATTGATGCGACGGCGGGTTGTGAGCGTTTGAGTTTCTTGGATGCTTATTCAGGTTATCATCAGATCAAAATGGCAGTTAAGGACCAGGAGAAGACAGCCTTCATCACTCCCTTTGGAGCCTTCTATTATGTTTCTATGCCTTTTGGACTCAAGAGTGCCCAGGCAACTTATTAGCGCTGTGTGCAGAATTGTCTTCACACTCAGATTGGGCGCAATGTTCATGCCTATGTGGATGACATTGTAGTAAAATCCAGGAAAAAAGAGACATTGATAGATGATCTCAAGGAGACCTTTGACAATCTGCGTGTCTATAAGATGATGCTCAATCCGGACAAGTGTGTTTTCGGTGTTCTGGCAGGCAAGCTTCTAGGTTTTCTGGTGTCCAACAGAGCATTGAGGCTAATCCGGAGAAGATCAAAGCGATTAGATCTTTGGCTAAACCGACGTGCATTAATGATGTTCAGCATCTGGTAGGTCGAATTGCAGCCCTAAGCCGGTTTATCAGCCGCTTGGGAGAGAAGGCGATCCCTCTATATCAGATGTTGAAGAAAACAGACACCTTTTTCTGGAGTGATGCGGCTAATGCGGCGTTTGAAGACTTGAAGCGGCAATTGGCTGAACCACCAGTCCTTGCTGCTCCGGTTGACAAAGAGCCCTTGTTATTGTATGTGGCCACTAATGCCCGTGCTATCAGTGTGGCGATTGTGGTGGAGCGCAAGGAGGCTGGTAAGGAATATCCGGTTCAACGGCCGGTTTACTATATCAGTGAAGTACTTATCAAGTCAAAGCAATGGTATACTCATTGGCAGAAGCTGGTCTATGGGGTTTTTATGGCGAGTCGGAAGCTCAAACAATACTTTCAAGGCCATCCCATTACAGTGGTCAGTTCAGCTCCTTTGGGCGATATAATTCAGAACAGGGAGGCAACTAGCCGGGTTGCAAAGTGGGCAATTGAGCTTGGCCCGCACGGGTTGAAGTATATGCCTCGGACATCTATCAAGTCATAGGCACTTGTTGACTTCATCCATGATTGGACCGAGTTACAGGCTCCAGAGGACAAACCGGATAACACATACTGGACTATTCACTTTGATGGATCCAGGCAATTGGCGGGCTCGAGGGCTGGAGTTGTCCTTACTTCCCCTCGAGGTGATAAAATTCGTTATGTTCTCTGTTTAATGTTCCCCTGTACTAACAATGCAGCTGAATACGAAGCTTTACTTCACGGTCTCCGTGTGGCCAAGGATATGAATTTAAGCCGAGTACGATGTTTTGGAGACTCTGATCTGGTGGCTCAGCAAGTTTCTGGCACTTGGGATTCTAAGGATCCACTCATGGCACCTTACAGACGCGAGGTGGATATTGTGGCAGGTCACTTCAAAGGGTATCAGGTTGAGCATATTGATCGGCGCAAAAACGAAGCAGTAGATGCTTTAAGCCGGCTGGGATCTCAACGTAAACCGGTACCTCCCAATACCTTTTTCATATCTTGCATAACCCGTCTGTTAAGTTGCCTACAGAGGATGATTTAGTTGTTCCTAATCTGGAGGCCCAATTGGTGGCCGCTTTACATGTTGTTCCGGATTGGACGGTTCCATATTTGGCATATATGAACCGAGGCGAGTTACCAGACGATGAAGTCCTGGCCCGACAGATAGTCCGGCGATCCAAGTCCATGGTTATTCACAATGGTGAGTTACACCGCTGCAGCGTTTCAGGCGTATTCCAGCATGGTGTTTCTCCTGAAGAAGGCCAAGAGATTCTACGAGAAATTCATGAAGGGGATTGTGGTCATCATGCTGGTTCAAAGTCCCTGGTTGCTAAAGCTTTTTGTCATGGGTTTTACTGGTTGACAGCTCATGCTGATGCTAAGGATCTGGTAAAGCAGTGTGACGCTTGTCAGAAGTTTTCATGACGAGCTCATGTTCCGACTCAAGAATTAAGGATGATTCCCATCACTTGGCCGTTTGCCACTTGAGGGCTTGATATGGTGGGGCCCTTTAAGCGCTCCAAGGATAAGAAGACCCACCTGTTGGTGGCGGTTGACAAGTTCACTAAATGGGTTGAAGCAGAGCCCGTCAGCAAGTGTGATGCAGCTACGTCGGTTCAATTTCTCAAAAAGATTATCTTCCGCTTTGGTTTTCCACACAACATCATCATGGATAATGGTACAAATCTTTCTAAAGGTGAGATGGAGGATTTCTGTCAAATAGAGCACATCCGGCTTGATTTAGCATCTTTGGCACATCCCCAGTCCAATGGTCAAGCTAAGAGGGCGAATCAAGAAATCTTGAAGGGTATCAAGCCCCGGCTCATGGTTCCTTTAAAGCGGACGCCGAGTTGTTGGGTGGAAGAATTGCCTTCTGTGTTATGGAGCATCAACACCACCCCCAACAGATCAACGGGTTATACACCTTTTTTATGGTTTACGGTGTAGAGGCGGTCCTCCCAGGTGATATTCATCATGATTCGCCATGGGTTGCCAATTATGTTGAAGCGGACAATGAGCAAGCATGCCAGGAGGCGTTGGACCTGTTAGATGAAAAGCCGGACATGGCTCTGGCTCGTTCGGCGGTTTATCAGCAAGACCTGCGGCGTTATCACAACCGCCGGGTTAAAACAAGAACCTTTCAAGAAGGCGACTTGGTGCTCCGGCTCATCCAGGATCAGACCGATATGCACAAGTTATCCCCACCTTGCAAAGGACCCTTTGTGGTCAGCAAGAATTTACTTAACTGATCATACTACCTCATTGAGGTTCGAGACAACTCACGCAGTTCTGAGGAAGAGACCCGACGGCCGTGGAACATAGCTCTCCTTCGGCCTTACTATACTTAATCCATAGGCTTCTCTTATGTACATATTTCCACAATGTATATATTATGATCAATATAATAAACCGGCATCCTTGCTATAAGCCGGGCCTCTGCTGTTTTTTCTCAAATATCCTTTGAGTTACATGGGGGCTTCAGCTGACAAAGCGGAGTACTACCTGTTAAACCGGCTATCATGCCACAATACAGCTTGGGAGCTTCACACCCAAGGGGCCAAAGAGAGTCTGGATGCTACACAGCTCAAACATAGGCACCCATGAGCACAGCTCACAAAATTACTTGGGGGCTCTTTGTGTAAAGTAACATCGAGTTTGAAAGGACCCTTGTAATTGGGTATCGACCGACGACTTGGAAGCCTGGTGTATTCACCTAAAACCCCGGGTTAACCTGCCTTCATCAAGTAAGCCACTCCTATCCAGGTAATCCTGGCACGACCCGCCGAACGTTTGACAAGTCAATCTTATACAGACCCTGAACTTGTCAAAGTTAAAACAACGATTGGTTAGTTGGAGGTCCATCTTAAAAGGCTTTGCAAAATGGTTTAACTTAGTGGCCTGGCAGCCCATGAAAAGCCTCGTATTTGGGCCTGGCAGCCCTCAAAAAGCCTCTACTACACGGTTTTATTTGCCTTTGTCAAGATTTTTCTCTTTGAATGAATTTTATGTTAAACCGGTGTTTCTTAACCCGGTATGGCTTTTTAGTCATCATAATAAACCGGTGTCTCTTAAACCTGGTATAACTTTTCAGTCATCATAATAACCCGGTGTTTGTTAACCCGGCTTGGCTTTCAACTACAAGTTGTCAGACCATCTTATCAAACCGGTGTTTACAAAATCCGTCCTGGCTTTGACTATATGTCGCTAGTTTTATCATCTGGTGTTCATCGTAACCCAGCATGGCTTATTACACAACATCATTACATGGTGAGAGTTATAACAGCTCAAGATTTGGGTCTTCACCCTTACTACAATAAAAGTTGGTTAACCAACTAAGTGATTTCATATCACAGGTATGAGTTATTTCATATTTATTCCGCTTTGGTTATTAGCCAGGCTTTATCTTGGGCATTATGACCCGTCCAGCGGTAAACCGCCAGGACAATTCTTTTTATGCAGATATCAGAATCGCATAAAAATTATCAAAGTGTAACCAAGCACAGCAAATATCATGACGGATCAACCAAAGTTATGTATCAGTGTCGAAGATTAAAGTACTTGCACTAGCCTATTACAAGGCGCTTTGAGGCCCAAAATGCTGATTGTTCTTACACAACAAAATCTGTCAAAGTAACCCGAATGCCGGATTAAGACTCATTGCCAGGACGACGTGAAGTTGATGGATCTTCAGGCGCCGGTTCAACCTCCTCCTCTCCACCCAGAGGCTGGAAGTCAATGGTGGTCCAGTCAATCTGGGTTAGAGCCTGAAATACAGCTTCTTCACTTATCATATTGGACGGTTCAACATCAGGGGCGTAAGTGTGCTTACGGATTGGCGGGATAAGGTTTTGCGCTTCTGTCACAGTTGTATCAACCCGCTGGTTCCTTTCATCATAAAAGGACCGATGAACAGTCAAGTTAGCCTCTTCAGCCAGTTGACTTGATAGCGGACGCATCTCCTTTGTCAGGGCTTTGAGGGCTTCATTGTCAAATGCTGACCCGTCTGCTTGTTCATCCGGAAATCCCTTGGCGATATCAACTGGATCCAAGTCAGATATCCATGTTTTGGCCCGAGTCAGTGCCAGTAAAGCGCCAGCCCTGGCAGCAGATCGCTTCACCGCTTCTATCTGAGCCGGTGTCATGGATAATCTTGCTAGTGTGTCCTTGATCAATATTGGTGCCGGTTTATTATATGAGACTGCACAGATAACCCGTTGGGCACCGGCGTATAATTGCTCAATCAAAGTGTACGCTGCCTTCAATTTCATCCGCATATCTGTGCCCAGCTGAGCAATGCGATTACCTGTAACGTTTTAAGAATTCAATGTTAAACCGGCAGAGTTCAAGATATTTTCAAACCGGCTATGAAGAAGTACTTACCAAAGATTGCAGAAGTCATAGCATCCACTTGATGTTTTAGCCCTGTCAGCTCTTCCACCACCGGCTTAAGAGCTGCTTTGGCATCTTCAGCCCGCTTCAACAAAGCAGCCTTCTTAGTTTCCCAGTTGGTGCGTTCATTTTTGAAACCATCCTTCAATTACTCCATGGTTGTCAAAACACCCTTTAGCTCCTCTTTGGCTTTAGAGGTCTCTTCTTGCTGGGACTTGATGTTTTCTTGAAGGTCGGTGATTTGACATTCTTTGATAGTCTTCTCGGTCTGCAAAAGTCAGAAGATGAAGTTGTTAAAGTCCCAAGAAAATAACACGTTATGCACTCGGCACTTGGGGGCTAATGTGGATTGCTTTTTAAAAGTGCGTCTTTTCAAGTCCCAAGGCTCAATCCAGGTATTAAGCTTGGCACTTGGGGGCTAATGCACAATTGATCAGTTATAATTAAAGGCAATTAACAAGGACAGACAGTCTCGGTTTGTCTTCAAAAGACAAACCGGCCCTTGGGGGCTACTCAGTTGAAGTGCTCTTTATATCGAAGTCCCGGTTTATCTTCAAGAGATAACCCGGCCCTTGGGGGCTACAATGAAAGAGATATACAGAATAGAGTAAATTTCAAAGCGTTCTTGAAGATTACCTCATAACGTTCCTTCATCGGGTTCACCAAACCGGCTTGAAAGTCATGGCTGGTGTAAAGCCGGTTTAAAAATCCGGAATGAAGTTCCTCGGCGCTAAGGTTGATGAAGTTGGATAAATCAGTCTTCCCTTTCCCCTTGCCCATAGCAGTGAATTCCTCTTTGGCAGTATGTTTGGACAAGACAACCGGATTACCAGGACTAGTGTGACCCGTGCCAGTAATAACAACATCATCATCATCACCTTTTTGTGGACTTGGCAGATTGATGGTACCCATGGCTGGACTTGGCGGATTAGCAGCTGGGCTCGGCGGATCAGCAGCCGGGCTCGAAGGAGTAGCATGAGGGCTCGATGGATCAATATGAGTGGCCGGGTCAGCTTCCAGCGGATTAGCTTCAGTGTTCTCGCCTTGTGGGGCGGAATCATCCATAACATCAGTATTTCTACCGGTACCCTCAGGAGCCCTCTCTGGTTCAACTTCACCAATAGGGGTACTGGTTTTAGCCTTCTAGCTCATATGGGCTTTGGCACTGTGATATCAAAACAAAGATTAGCACAGTAAACCGAACTATGAAGGAAAAATATGAAGGGCAGTATACTTACCCAGGGACGGTTTTAAGGGGAGGCAGCTGAGTGGTTGATGAACCGCCAGACGAATTGGAAGACACCTGGTAATTCGGATCAGACGGATTGAGTGGGTATCGGAAGAAACCCTTCAAAGGATAAAGTTTTTCGGGAGAACAAGTAACCTCTGGACGACGTTTCCGGGTTGGTGTATCCGGTAAACCGGAAGAGGTGACTTGCTGGCCACTGTGCCGGGTTGTGCGACGCCCTTCAGGTTGTTGTGTCTTCAAAGAAAATTTTGGATCCAAATAAGCAAGAGGGTGAGAGTATTTTACTTTCCGAACTGCACGGCGAAATCTTTGAACCGGCACAAGATCTGAATCGGAGGAAAGAGAGATTACCTCAACATGGTCCGCACGGCTGGCCTCCGCATCATCCTGGGAATAGTCATTGTCAATAAGGTGTATGAAAAAGGAACCAAGCGAGTCAAGTTCTACCTCTTGATCCGATTCGTCAATATCTTCTGGCGGATCAGAAGACTCGGCGGTTTTCTTCTTGGCAGCTCTCTTTGTGACCTTGCTCTTCGCACGAGGAGCCCTAACCGGTTTATCTTGAGTTTTCCGCTTCCAGAAGGAATTATTGGCCTGTGAAATTAAAACAAAGGAGTATTGACACATTATTAAAGTGGAGGCGGATCAGTAAGCATTAAGTTAAACTTTACCGCTGGCGGTTTGTTGGAGGTGCAAAAAGGTGGCAACCCAGTTTGGCTGCATGCGGCGATCGGTTCGTCAAGCATCTTCTTCACAGATTCAGTAACTTCATCGTCCGTCATTACCATTTCATGATATCGTTGAGGATCCTTGACGTTGCCAGTATATTCATGCATTAATCTGGGGCGACGACTTAAAGGCAGAATACCCCAAGAAACCCAGCAGCGGACGAGATCAATACCAATCAAACCGTTGGCCAGGAGAGCCTGGAGCTTGGCAAGTTGAGGTGCATAAGTTTGCCGTTCTTTGGCAGTTAATCATTGAGGTAACGGGTGGCTATTGCTAAGCCGGTGAGGGCGGTAACCCGGCAAAGGATTTTCTCCAGCAGGGGCAGTGTTCTGGCAATAAAACCAAGTTTGGTTCCAATCTTTGGGATGGCTGTGGTGTTTTGCATGAGGGAAATCAACTTCTTTTCTCTTCTGGATTGATACCCCACCAAGTTCCATGTTGGGACCATCAGAGAACTCCGTGCAGCGGTTTAAATGGAAAAAAATCCTGAAAAAGCTCCACAGATGGTTCTTCTTGAAGGTAAACTTCACAGAACACTTGAAAATTGCATATATTGGACACGGAATTCGGTCCAATATCTTGTGGATGGAGTTGAAATCTCACAAGGACATCCCGGAAATTTTTTGATCCGGGCGGGCTGAATCCCCGGCCTAAGTGTTGCATAAATATAATCACCTCTCCATCTTGAGGCTCAGGAGGGCACTTAGGGCCAGGGACTCGCCAATGAAGGACCCTTTTTGAGGCTAAAGTGCCAGTGGTAACATACCCATTGATTTGTTCCGTGATCTGGGACGGAACCCAGTTGCAAGCAGAGAATTGTTTGGTCATCTTGGAAAGCAAACTATAAAGGAAAAATGAAGGCCGGTTTACGATTGGCGGTTCAAGTGCACTAATCGGTGTTAAACCGAGAATTTGATCAAAGCATACATGTGAGATAAACCGGAAATTACTATTCAAGTCAAGATGGCGGTTTAAGTGAGGGCTAATGGCATATGGCGGATTGTCAACTACTAAAAGTTAAACCGCCCTTAGGTGGAAGAGCTAGAGCTGAAAATCTACTAAGTGTTGACAGAAATAGGTTTCACAAAATGATAGTATAAATTTGGATCTACCGTGGTTCAGTAAGAAAATTATTCTGAGCCCTAAAATGGCGATGACAGAACACCATAAGTCGAGAAGGGAACTATCAAGGCAAGAGGAGATACTACGGCGAGGTAAACTAAAATTACAAACTTTGGCCGCCAGAGGACGATGATAAGTTCATCTAGTTTCAACAGTAAGCAAAAAGGCAGCAAGCAAAGATGAACACTTATGAACACGGATGAACGCAGAAACCCTAAATACAGATCTAGGGTTGAAAGGAGGAGGCTTACCAGATGCGCATGGATAGCAGAGAAGAGCTGCAGGTTTCTGGTATGATCAAGTTGATGCAGAGGCCTTTATCGATGCAGTGCTCGAAGGTTGAGGGTGGTGGCGGAGCTTCAGAGCTTGAGCGTCGCGAGGAGGAAGAAGAGGCACGGAAGGGGAAGAAAGAAAGGACCCCTGAGCCTATTTATAAGGCAAGGGGATAAATGGTAGGCGCGAGAGTCAAGGAGCCTGAAGCGGCAAAAGTGGGCGCGGCTGTCGCCTCGATCTTCGGGACACCATTAATGAAGGGAATATTTTTAATCTTTTTATACAGAGATGACGTCATGATGATACGTTGTTGTGTCCAGAGGATGACGTCACGGCTGTTTAACAAAGTTTACAGGAGAAGACATCATGGCGGTTTACAAGAAATATAAGGAGATGTTCACACAATTTCTTTAAGTATTGAAGATTGACATGAACAGGTTCAAATCAACCTCGGGCCTAATGTTGGGGATATAACTACTGAGTGTAAACCGCCCAGGAGGGGCCAGTTCACCTTCAACTATATTGAAGCCTACGAAGACCCAGAAGATGGCGCTTTACTAATGAAGCTTAGAGGCCCAGAGCCTAAAGGCGGATTAGGGCCCATAGTGGTAAACCGCCATGGTTATGTAACTTGTATTGTAAGTTAGGAAAGGAGAGACCGAGCCGAACACTTGTATGAGCCGGCCTCGGGACTCTGGAAACCGGTCGGGTGTCAACCCATGTATATAAGGGGACGACCCGGCGGCGGTTCAGGGGCAAGAAACAACAACTCGAGACCCAGGCAAAGCGTATTGGCTCCCTTGTCATCGAAACCCAATCAATCCCATCACAACTAGACGTAGCCTTTTACCTTCATCGAAGGGGCCGAACTCGTATAAAAACTCCCGTGTCCTTTGTCCAGTTTAACCCCTACAAGCTAACCCGTCGTGATGGCTCCACGACTAAGTCCTTCCATGAGGACATCTGACGTGTTAATTCCATGACAGGTCCAATGCAGGTTCCGGCTCGGGCTCAGGCTCTGGAGTGGATGCTTGGCCTTGATGAGCGTACACCGCTTCCGGTGTGACAAGATAATTATCTGCAGTCGAATCAAACAACAGAGGTGCAGGCAGAATAATAGTCTCATTGTGTTTCTTGTTAAATCTCAAGTTATACAGGAGCATCTTATCATCATTATGAACAATAAACCCATGTGCTACCATGCTCCTGTAATCTAAAATGTAAGGAGGCAATATTGTCTCCTCTTTCTCATAGTGCCTAATAGGTATCTCAAAATATTTAGCGAGACGTCCAGCATAGATACCTCCAAGGCTTGGGCCTTTTGTACGATTCAGGTTTAAACATTTAGCAATAACTGCACCCATACTAAAACTGTTATCACAAAACAAGGCATGGAAAAGTATAATAATATCTAGAACGCTGAAGTTTCCACTATTTCCACGACCAATCAAGCATCTACTAGCAAATATGGCAAAGTAGCGTAAAACAGGAAAGTGTATGCTAGAGATTCTCGCATCGGAACCCTTCTTTGGATCCCCTACAGTGATAGTGTTAACAAAGCCATCCACATCCCTAGGATGTGGTTCATCTAATTTTCCCTCAAAGGGTATCCTACATACGGCACAAAAATCACGTAAAGATATTTCCCTGAATTCATCATATAAATGAAATGATACTGAAGGCGGTGACTTCTTAGGATAATAATAAAAGTTTTGCATGAAGGTATTGGTAAGTAAGAGATAGTGATCGATCCGGTTGTGGAGGAAATTGGTGAGGCCTGCATTCTCGATCAAAGAATAAAAATCTTCATAAATTCCAGCTTCTCTAAAGAAATCATCGCATGGCCATTCACACGGCCGTACTTCCGCTATGCGAGGAAGATTATACTTGGCCTTTTCCTTCTCTTTAGCTTGTTTTTCCTAGGAGCCTTGGCTAGAAGAGCCCCTCAAATATCTCTTTAACATTTTCTGAAAATTTCTGAAATTTTAGTAACTTCAAAATAAAAGTGAAAACAACTAAACAGGATTGATAGCAACTACTCCTACAAGTGCCTAGAGCCTATATCATGCATTAAAATTACTTGGGACCTCATAAATTTAACATGCAAGTTCAAGAACAGGGTCACCAAGGCAGCAAGGATTTGCAATGAATAAATCACTAGAACAAAAACTACTAAGACCAATGGAGGAGTCACATACCAAGCAACAATCTCCCAAAGCAGTTTTGTGAATGGAGCTTTGAGCAAGGAGGTCAAAAATCGCAGCAAAATGAGCTAGAACCCGTGCTTGAGCTGGATGGGGATTTTTTTGGGAAGAAGATGGAGTGTGTGGGTGCTGGCATAAGTGGAGGGGGCCACCAGGGGCCCACGAGACAGGGGGGCGCGCCCAGGGGGTGTGGGCGCGCCGTCCACTCTCGTGGCCTGGTGCTTGCCCCTCCTGCAGTGATTTTAGTGCCTAAAATCCTCAAATATTCCATAAAAAATCATACTAAATTTGCAGGGTATTTGGAGCATTTTTATTTTCGGGTTATTTTTCATTGCACGGGTAATTCAGAAAACAGACAGATAATACTATTTTTGCTTTATTTATTTTAAATAATAGAAAGTAAAAAAGAAAGTACAGAAGGTTGTGCCTTCTAGTTTCATCCATCTCATGATCATCAAAAATGAATCCACTAACAAGGTTGATCAAGTCTTGTTAACAAACTCATTCCGAATAACACGGAACCGAAGAAATTTCAAAGTGACACTAGGTTACTTCAACGGGGATATGAACATCCCCAATAATAAGAATATCATACTTTTTCTTGACAGTAGCGAGAGGAAATTCAAAAGCTCCAATAATGATTGATGGAATTTTCTCGATAGAATTTATGCTATGAACTTGAGGTTGTTTCCTCGGAAAATGTACCGTATGCTCATTTCCATTAACATGAAAGGTGACATTGCCTTTGTTGCAATCAATAACAGCTCCTGCAGTATTCAAAAAGGGTCTACCAAGGATAATAGACATATTGTCGTCCTCAGGAATATCAAGAATGACGAAGTCTGTTAAGATAGTAACATTCGCAACAACAACAGGCACGTCCTCACAAATGTCGACAGGTATAGTAGTTGATTTATCAGCCATTTGCAAGGATGTCTCAGTGGGTGTCAACTTACATAATTCAAGTCTATGGTACAAGGAAAGAGGCATAACACTAACACCGGCTCCTAAATCACATAAAGCAGTTTTAACATAATTTCTTTTTATGGAGCATGGTATAGTGGGTACTCCGGGATCACCAAGTTTCTTAGGTATTCCACCCTTAAAGGTATAGGTGGCAAGCATGGTGGAAATCTAAGCTTCATGTATTTTCCTCTTATTAGTGATGATATCTTTCATATATTTAGAATAAGGGTTTGTTTTAAGCATATCAGTTAAGCGCATGCGTAAGAAAATAGGTCTAATCATTTCAGCAAAACGCTCAAAGTCCTCATCATCCTTTGTCTTGGATGGTTTAGGAGGAAAGGGCATGGGTTTCTGAACCCATGGTTCTCTTTCTCTACCATGCTTTCTAGCAACAAAATCTCTCTTATCATAACGTTGGTTTCTTGATTATGGGTTATCAAGACCAACAGCAGGTTCAATTTCTATATCATTGTTATTATTAGGTTGAGCATCTACATGAACATCATTATTAACATTATCATCAGGTTCATGTTCATCTCCGGATTGTGTTTCAGCATCAGAGACAGAAGTATTATTAGGATTGTCAGGTGTTTCTACATTAGGTTCACTAGAAGCATGCAAAGTCCTATCATTTTTCTTTTTCTTCTTCTGAGAAGAACTAGGAGCATCTTGATTATTATTCTGAGAATCTTGTTCAATTCTCTTAGGGTGGCCTTCAGGATACAAAGGTTCATGAGTCATTTTACCAGTTCTAGTAGCCACTCTAACAGCAAAGTCATGTTTATTATTTAGTTCAACTAGCAATTCATTCTGAGATTTAAGTACTTGTTCAGCTTGAGTAGCAACGATAGAAGCATGTTTACTAGTGAGTTTAAGTTCACCTTTAACTCTAGCTATATAATCATTCAAGCGTCCTATCATATAGGCATTATTCTTCAATTGTATACTAACATAATCATTTAAATTTGCTTGTTTGTCCATGAAATCATCAAATTCATCTAAGCATGGACTATGAAATTTAGTAGATGGGATTTTATCTTTATCATACCTATAGAGAGAATTTACCTTCACTACCTGTGTCGGGTTATCAAGACGATGTGATTCTTCAACAGGCGGTATATTAAGACCATGTATTTCTTCAATAGGAGGTAAATTCTTAACGTCTTCAGCTTTAATACCTTTCTCTTTCATTGATTTCTTTGCCTCTTGCATATCTTCAGGACTAAGAAATAGAACACATCTCTTCTTCGGAGTAGGTTTAGTAATAGGCTCAGGAGTTGGCTCAATTAGTTCAGGAATTGGCTCGGGAATTGGCTCAGGAATTGCCTCAGGAATTGGCTCATGAAGAGTCCAATTATTCTCATTAGTCAACATATTGTTCAATAATAATTCAGCTTCGTCAACTGTTCTTTCCCTGAAAACACAACCAGCACAACTATCCAAGTGGTCCTTGGAAGCATCAGTTAGTCCATTATAGAAGATATCAAGTATTTCATTTTTCTTAAGGGGTTGATCAGGAAAAGCATTAAGTAATGGAGAAGCCTCCCCCAAGCTTGTGGGAGACTCACTTCTTCGATTTGCACAAAATTATATATTTCCCGCAAGGCAACTTGTTTCTTATGAGCAGGAAAATACTTAGCAGAGAAGTAATAAATCATATCCTGGGGACTACACACACAACCAGGATCAAGAGAATTAAACCAAGTCTTAGCATCACCCTTTAATGAGAACGGAAATATCTTAAGGATATAACAATAGCAAGACGTCTCATCATTAGTAAACAGAGTGGGTATATCATTTAACTTGGTAAGATGTGCCACAACAGTTTCAGATTCAGTGCCATAGAAAGGATCGGATTCAACTAAAGTAATAATCTCAGGATCAACAGTGAATTCATATTCCTTATCAGTAACAAAGATAGGTGAAGTGGCAAAAGCAGGGTCATGTTTAATTTTAGCATTTAAAGTCTTTTGTTTCAGCTTAGCTAACAATTTCTTAAGATCTGATCTATCATTGCAAGCAAGAAAGTCTCTAGCAGTTTTTTCATCCATAACATAACCCTCAGGAACAACAGGCAATTCATAATCGTTCGGAGAACTATCATCATCACTATCATCAATAATTTCATTCTCAATAATTTCATTCTCTCTAGCCTTAGTAAGTTGTTCATCAAGAAATTCACCTAATGGCACAATAGTATCAAGCATAGAAGTAGTTTCATCATAAGTATCATGCATAGCAGAAGTGGCATCATCAATAACATGCGACATATCAGAATTCATAGCAGTAGCAGGTTTAGGTGTCGCAAGCTTATTCATAACAGAAGGAGAATCTAATGCAGAGCTAGATGGCAGTTCCTTACCTCCCCTCGTAGTTGAGGGATAAATTTTAGTTCTTTGATCTTTCAAGTTCTTCATAGTGATCAGCAGATATAAATCCCAAGTGACTCACAGAATAGAGCTATGCTCCTCGGCAACGGCGCCAGAAATTAGTCTTCATAACCCACAAGTGTAGGGGATCGCAACAACTTTCGAGGGTAGAGTATTCAACCCAAATTTATTGATTCGACACAAGGGGAACCAAAAAATATTCTTGAGTATTAGCAGTTGAGTTGTCAATTCAACCACACCTGGATAACTTAGTATCTGCAGCAAAGTATTTAGTAGCAAAGTAGTATGATAGTAATGGTAATGATAGCAAAACTAATATTTTTGGGTTTTGTAGTGATTGTAACAATAGCAACAGAAAAGTAAATAAGCGAAGGACAGTATATGAAAAGCTCGTAGGCAATGGATCAGTGATGGATAATTATGCCGGATGCGATTCCTCATGTAATAGCTATAACATAGGGTGACACAGAACTAGCTCCAATTCATCAATGTAATGTAGGCTTGTATTCCGAATATAGTCATACGTGCTTATGTAAAAGAACTTGCATGACATCTTTTGTCCTACCCTCCCGTGGCGGCGGGGTCCTAGTGGAAACTAAGGGATATTAAGGCCTCCTTTTAATAGAGAACCGTACTAAAGCATTAACACATGGTGAATACATGAACTCCTCAAACTACAGTCATCACCGAGAAGTATCCCGATTATTGTCACTTCGGAGTTGTCGGATCATAACACATAATAGGTGACTATAGACTTGCAAGATAGGATCAAGAACACACATATATTCATGAAAACATAATAGGTTCAGATCTGAAATCATGGCACTCGGGCCCTAGTGACAAGCATTAAGCATAGCAAAGTCATAGCAACATCAATCTCAAAACATAGTGAATACTAGGGATCAAACCCTGTCGCGACCGTTTTTTCCGGGTAATAATTTCCAGAAAAGACCGTCGTGCTCATCAGCCCCAGGATTACTGTTAGCTGATGAGGCTCCAACTTGATACAGAAATTCCAAGCAAAATACAAAATATGTAGTACAAGACCATTCTGGCCTGTGAGTACAACAAATGGTTTCTAGTGGTTGATGGCGGAAGCGGGTCGTGAAACATCAATGTCTATGGGACTCCATTTCCCACAGGAACAGCTGACCAGGTTAATTCCTATCTTCGCGAGGCTGCTATCTCCATTGTGTGGGTTCCGGGGCTGTCATCGCGTCGCTCCTCTCTGTGCAAGAAGAATCTGGCCAAGACAATAGCCAGGGACAAGCCAGTGAGTACTTTGAATGTACTCGCAAACATTATGAACACAGGTATAATATAACAATGATGTGCTGAAAATATTTTATGCACATGACGTCAGTCGAAAATAGTAAATAAATTTGTGATGCGTGCTTGCGGCTATTTATAAAATTGCAATAACATAGTAGTATTAAAATTTATGAAATAAATAATAAGCAATGCCACAGTCGGGCGTCTTAGCGAGACCACATAAAGGGCTTTAAAAACAATGCCACAGTCAGGCGTCTGAGCGACACCACATAAAGGGCTTTAAAAGAAATGCCACAGTCGGGCGTTTGAGCGACGCCACATAAAGGGCTTTAAAAAGAATGCCACAGTCGGGCGTCTTAGCGACACCACATAAAGGGCTTTAAAAAGAATGCCACAGTCGGGCGTCTGAGCGACACCACATAAAGGGCTTTAAAAGAAATGCCACAGTCGGGCGTCTGAGCGACGCCACATAAAGGGCTTTAAAAGAAATGCCATAGTCGGGCGTCTGGGCGACGCCACATAAAGGGCTTTAAAAGAAATGCCACAGTCGGGCGTCTGAGCGACGCCACACAAAGGGCTTTAAAAAGAATGCCACAGTCGGGCGTCTGAGCGACACCACATAAAGGGCTTTCAAAGAAATGCCACAGTCGGGCGTCTGAGCGACGCCACATAAAGGGCTTTAAAAGAAATGCCACAGTCGGGCGTCTGGGCGACGCCACATAAAGGGCTTTAAAAGAAACAATCATAATGAATATCCCTGGAGGTAGAACCATCCCAGAGATACTCGATAATAACAATAATATCACGGGTTAGTTAACAATAATAATAATCATAGATATCACAAGTCGCGAGTAGTAATTCCATTTCCTGGTTAACCGTTTCACCTCCGAAGACCGACACTAAGACCGACACCTGACCCATCCCAGACTGAAATCCTTAACCATGGACACGGCTATTCGAATAGGTTTATTCTCCGCAGAGGGTGTACTCTTTACCCACGAGTAACGGATTTCTTTAGTCCATCGGGACTAATTCCATCTACGGTCTTTTTGTTGAAAACACACCTAACTTGCACACACCATCTTAACTCACACGTGTCTGGCATCACCCATGACACCTGTCAAGCAACTCTAAGTGGGGAGGCTACAACCTCGCGTAGCATGGGATCAAATTTATATCGCACGCTCTAAGGGGTGGCCTCCCCTCTCGGTCCCAACCGGAAACACCCATGCCCCCGGACCAGGTGGCCTGCCTACCAGCTACAACCGGTATCTTCCACCATGGCCTCTCTGTATAGTGTGTGCTAGCAAGAGGTTGACAACTTACTGAACCGTACTCTACTTGCTGTAGAGACGAGTGGTAGTACGAAACAAGTATGGGGGTTACTGGAACAAGACTCGATCTACGGTCGACTCAGGAGGTTTAAGTATTCCCTGCATGATTAGTATAACAAATATATTTCATCCAACAGAGTCACCACTCATATCACCTTACCATGCCATATCAGACAGAACCGTACCGACGGAGACCGGCGACAAACTCATACCTACCCAAGGCAGAGGTTTTTCCCGGTTTCCTGCCGGTATGCATGCAAGGCTCATGAGGGTGATTATCATCACAAGTGTGTCCATTACCAACAGCATGAAAATCAATAACATGTACCCATGCATATGATCACATCACATGAAATAACAAGTCCTTCGAAATGCGGTGGTGTTATAAATGCATCAATGATCACACCAAAAATATTATGCCGGGATTCAGAATGCTTGCCTTCAATGTTGTGGAGGGGTGAGGTGCTCTCCAAAACTTTTGAAAGCTTCTTCTTTCTCCCAAAATCCTATTTGAAAATATGTTTGAATTAACACATATTTCAAAGACAGAACCAAAAAGTTGTTTGAAATTTTTTCAAATAAAACTTAAAATAAACTAGACCAAATTTGAGGAAGGTAGGAAAAAGAATCAACTCATTTGGAGTTGTATTTAAAAAGTTATAGCCAGTCAAAGTTCTGGTCAAAACTATTATTTAAATTAAAACAGAAAAAAAACGGTTCGGAAGGGAATACGTTTTCGGAGCGGGGAAAGCGTACTGGGGAAAATACGCCTTCACTTAACCGACGTGGATAGGCGCAGGGTCACTGACAGTGGGTCCAAGGGGCCCACTGGTCAGGTTTGACCAGTCTATCCCTCCCTCCTCTTCTTCTGCCCGAACGGAGGCGAGGCAACGGCGATCGTCGCCGGCGAACGGCGGCTCCCCGCGGGGCTCAGAGAGCGGGGATGGATCCGCCACTCCAGCGCGGTCCTCCCGATGGTCGCCAGTTAGGTGGGGACGGAGGGAGCTGCCGGCGGCGAGCTTCTCGGCGGAGGTGGCCTTGGGAGCAAGGTGATTTTTCTCCCGTGGTGTGTCCCGATCAAAATTGAGTAGTGGGGATGGCTCACGGGAAGATGAGGAAGCTCTTGGTGGAGAGAACGGAGAGTGGGAGGCCCTGGTGGTGCCGAATTGGCCGGGGCAATGGTGGCGGCTGCCGTTGCCGGAGATGGGGAAGAAGACCTTCCCCGAGTCGATTTGCTGCCATGGGAGAACTAGGGGAGCATTCTAAGGCTTCATGCGTGCACGGGGTGGCTCGGGGGCCTCCTTTTATAGCTCGTCGAGGTCGGTTCCGCGGCGGCCGGATAAGCTCTCCGGCGAACCGCCTCGCTGTAGCTTGCAGGGCAACGTGGCGTGGCTGGGGATGACGGCAAGAGCTAGTGGACGAGAGTGCACTGCTCCAGGGGCAGGTGGGGAGTGGGAGTGGCTTGGGCGGCACCGACATGGCCAGAGGCTGTCGGGCGGCGGCGGCGGCTAGCGCTTGGCTTGCCGGGCGTGGCGAGGGGCGGCTTGGCGCGTAGCTGAGAGAAGGGGAGCGCGTGGCGAGGTTCTGCAGAGCGGGCCAAAGCCGTGGGGGCCAGCGTGTCGGCTCGGCCGCGTGGCTGCAATACGCGCGCTCTGGGCGCGTCCAGTGCACGCACTAAATGTGCTCGACGAAATGCCATGGCACTCCAGGGCGCTTGGTTGGAGCTGGGATTTAGCAGGGTGGGGTTATAGTCTAAGGCAAAACCATTGGACAAGCTGGTATGATCCAAGGTGCAAGGTCATAATGCAAAGACAAAGTCATGTCAAAACTGGCCATGCACACCAGGTGTTTGACAAAATGCCAAGGGCACTTAGGCATTTCTTGGAGTGGCCAAAATCTCCAGATCAGTGTCTCTGTGGATGAAAGAGAGAGTGGTGATGTTAGTTGGACAAAAGAAGAAACTTGTTAGTGCAAG
Source organism: Triticum aestivum (assembly GCF_018294505.1). Classification (NCBI taxonomy): domain Eukaryota; kingdom Viridiplantae; phylum Streptophyta; class Magnoliopsida; order Poales; family Poaceae; genus Triticum; species Triticum aestivum. Next base: position 657,367,691 of record NC_057801.1, on the reverse strand, counting down.
TTTTACAAAACTTCAATTCTGGACAGGAAATAAATGACATTATTTCATGAACCAAAAATGATCCAAATGGTGCATGCTCCTGGACTTAAGGGTTTAACATGGAGGACTACAAGTAGGAGAAATAATCAATGGCTAAAGAGCAAGCAAAATTATGGTTGCAGTACAAATCATCAAGTTGGTCCAGAATGGAAATGAGGTTGATCCACTCAATATTTTCAAGGAACAACCCTGGATTTTGCACAAAGTGGAATAATATGCTCCTACTGACCTCCCCTAATTTTGGTAGAAGTTTTAAAGAAATATTTAAATAGGTTGCAGTGCAAAATGCACTCTGGACCAGAGAAGAAAAATTGAGTGCAGGGCTCAAAATATTTCATGAAGGAAATATAATTTAGCATAAAAGTGATTTAAAAACATAACCTGACATCTCCAAATTTTTGTGGAAATTTTAAGTGAATCTATCAAATGGTTGTAGTTCAAATATGGCCATTTAACCTTGAAAAACTATTTTCAAGAAAGTAAAGATCAAGCAATTAATTTAGTTAATTAGTTACATTGATAAAAGGAAAGTTTTTCTTGAGAGGTTAAACAAGTCCAATAACATACTTGAAAAAAATTTCTCTTTGGGAAAAACTCATCATAACAGGGAAGGAAATGAGTCAAAAATCAAAAATGGAGCTCAGAAATCCAAAGTTTTAATTCCTGGCAAAAATTTTTATTTCAGAAAAACAAGGCCAATTTTTTGGGGTGTCACAAACCCTAACAAAACTAACTTGATTACATGGTAAATCTCATCCAACCCATCACCATCCAGCAAGCCTACAATGGAATTACTCACGCACGATGGTGAGCATCATGAAATTGGTGATAGAGGATGGTTGATGATGACGACGGCGACGAATCCCCCTCTCCGGAGCACCGAACGGACTCCAGATCAACCCTCCCGAGAGAGATTAGGGCTTGGCGGTGGCTCCGTATCGTAAAACACGATGAAACTTCCTCTCTGATTTTTTTCTTCGCGAGACGGAACATATGGAGTTGGAGTTGAGGTCGGCGGAGCCTCCGGGGGCCCATGAGACATGGGGCGCGCCCAGGGGGGAGGCGCGCCCCCACCCTCATGGACAGGGTGTGGGCCCCCTGGTCTCGATTCTTTCGCCAGTATTTTTTATATTTTATGAAACTTTTCTCTGAGGATTTTTAGGTCATTTCGAGAACTTTTGTTTTCTACACATGAAACAACATCATGGTAATTCTGCTGAAAACAGCGTCAGTCTGGGTTAGTTTTATTCAAATCATGCAAGTTAGAGATTAAAACAAGGGCAAAAGTGTTTGGAAAAATAGATACATTGGAGACGTATCATAAGGCTGATGGTAGCTCGGAGTTTGCGGCTAACACCAGTGCGCAGGGCAACAACCAACAACGTAAGGGGAGGCCACCTCCTCAGTCAGGCGGGTCAGGTCCCACCTGGATCAGTTGCTAAATGAGCCATGTCCAAGGCACGGTACTCAGCAGAAACCAGCCACTCATCTATGGAAGGATTGCATGATCATGAAGGCTTTCAAAAATTCTAACATGTTTGACGGCAATAACGGGCCGAGCGGCGACTCAGGCGGCGACATTTTGCATGGCCAGGGTTATGGAGGTGGCGGCTCTAATTCTAGTTTTCAGGGCCACCAAAGTAACCAGGGGATATAACCAAGGCAACCAGCAATTTGGCCAAGGGGGTCAGCAGCAGCAGCAATCCGGGTATCAAAAGTCATCCAAAACAATTGAACAGTGGGCAGTATCACGTCTTCACCACAAGTTTACGTAAACGGGACCAGAAGCTTCATAAGAGGGTACTGAACGCCGTTGAGCCGGCAGTTCCCCAGTATTTGCGATGGTTTGAGCAGCCCATTATGTGGAGTCGGGCAGATCACCGCCCCGGGTTGACAACCCGGGTCACTTGGCTTTGGTGGCGGCACCTCAAGTTGGGGGGTACAAGTTTACTAAGGTACTCATGGATGGAGGCAGCATCATCAACATCCTTTATTATGAGACCTTCAGTCGTATGGGGTTAACTGATAAGAATCCCAAGCAGTCCAATACTATTTTTCACGGCGTGGTTCCTGGTAAGTCGGCATACCCAGTGTGCAAGATCAAGCTGGAAGTAGCCTTCGTAGATGATCACGATTCCAGGGCTGAGAAGTTAACCTTTGAAGTGGTAAAACTCAAGAGTCCATATCATGCTCTGTTTGGATGGACGGCTTACGCCAAGTTCATGGCGCGACCGTGTTATGTTATCTGCAGCTCAAAATACCGGGTTACAAGGGGACCATAACGGTTCATGGAAGCCAGAAAGTAGCCTTGGAGTGTGAAGAAGGAGATGCGGCTTATGCCGAGTCGGCCCGTGCAGCGGAAGAGTTGAAGTTTTAAAAGGATAATGTTGATCCGGCTGATATGACATCTTTAAAAAAACCTACTACAGAGCATGACCCGGTGATGAAGTTTAAATCGGCCGATGACACAAAGCTTGTTGATTTTGTTCCTGGCAATTCATCCAAACAGTTCAGTATCAGTGCTAATCTGGATCCCAAATAGGAAAGTGCGCTCATCGAGTTCATCTGTGAGAACCGGGACATCTTTGCATGGAAACCTTCTGACATGCCGGGTGTACCGAGAGAACTCGCTGAGCACACTCTCAATATTGATCCTAAGTTTAAACCGGTCAAGTAGTTTCTCTGGCCGTTTAATGAGGAGAGGCATAAGGCCATTGGTGAGGAGGTGGCCCGGCTCTTGGCAGCTGCGTTCATTATTGAAGTATTTCATACTGAGTGGTTAGCTAACCCGGTGTTAGTGCTCAAGAAGAACGGCACTTGGCGTATGTGTGTGGATTACACGGACTTAAACAAGGCTTGTCCGGTTGATCCCTTTGCTCTCCCTTGTATTGATCCAATCATTGATGCTACAGCGGGTTGTGAGCGTTTGAGTTTTTTGGATGCTTATTCTGGATATCATCAAATCAAGATGGCAGTTAAGGACCAGGAGAAGACAACTTTTATTACTCCCTTTGGAGCCTTATGCTATGTTTCTATGCCTTTTGGGCTCAAGAGTGCCCAGGCGACTTATCAGCGTTGTGTGCAGAATTTCCTTCATACTCAGATTGAGCGCAATGTTCATGCTTATGTGGATGATATTGTGGTGAAGTCCAGAGAGAAGGAAACACTGATAGATGATCTAAAGGAGACCTTTGATAATCTTCGGGACTATAATATGATGCTTAACCTGGCCAAGTGTGTCTTTGGTGTGCCAGCAGGCAAGCTCTTTAGATTTTTGATTTCTAACAGAGGCATTGAGGCTAACCCGGAGAAGATCAAAGCTATTATCTCTTTGGAAAAACCCAAGTGTATCAATGATGTTCAGCGTTTGGCGGGTCGTATTGCTGCTATAAGCCGGTTCATAAGCCGGTTAGGCGAGAAGGCCATACTACTGTATCAAATGATGAAGAAGACAAACGACTTCGTCTGGAGTGATGATGCTAACGCTGCCTTTGAGGATTTGAAGAGACAACTAGCTGAGCCGCCGGTCCTTGCTGCTCCCTTTGATAAGGAGCCCTTATTGTTATATGTGGCCGCTAACACACGTGCTTTCAGTGTGGCCATCGTGGTGGGGCGCAAGGAGGCTGGTAAGGAGCACCTGGTTCAAAGGCCGGTTTACTACATCAGTGAGGTGCTTATTGAGTCCAACAGAGGTACCCACATTGGCAGAAGCTTGTTTATGGGATGTTCATGGCCAGCCGGAAGCTTAAACAATATTTTCTGGGTCATCCCATCACTGTGGTCAGTTCTTCTCCTTTAGGGGATATCATCCAAAATAGAGAGGCCACAGGACGAGTCGCCAAGTGGGCTATTGAGCTTGGCCCTCATGGTTTAAAGTATGTGCCACGCACTGCTATCAAGTCTCAAGAACCGGTGGATTTCATTGATAACCCGCAAGTATAGGGGATCGCAACAGTTTTTGAGGGTAGAGTATTCAACCCAAATTTATTGATTCGACACAAGGGGAGCTAAAGAATATTCTCAAGTATTAGCAGTTGAGTTGTCAATTCGACCACACCTACATAACTTACTATCTGCAGCAAAATATTTAGTAGCAAAGTAGTACGGAAGTAACGGTAAAGATAGCAAAAGTAACAATAGCAGTTTTGTAGTAATTATAATAGTAGCAACGGCAAAGTAACTAAGCAAAGCACAATATGTGAAAATCTCGTAGGCATTGGATAGGTGATGGATAATTATGTCGGATGCGATTCCTCATGTAATAGTTATTACATAGGGTGACACATAACTAGCTCCAGTTCATCAATGTAATGTAGGCATGTATTTCGAATATAGTCATATGTGCTTATGGAAAAGAACTTGCATGACATCTTTTGTCTTACCCTCCCGTGGCAGCGGGTTCCTAATGGAAACTAAGGGATATTAAGGTCTCCTTTTAATAGATAACCGGACCAAAGCATTAACACTTATTGAATACATGAACTCCTCAAACTACGGTCATCACCGGTAAGTATCCCGATTATTGTCACTTCGGGGTTAACGAATCATAACACATAATATGTGACTATAGACTTGCAAGATAGGATCAAGAACTCACATATATTCATGAAAACATAATAGGTTCAGATCTGAAATCATGGCACTCGGGCCCTAGTGAACAGCATTAAGCATAGCAAAGTCATAGCAACATCAATCTCAGAACATAGTGGATACTAGGGATCAAACCCTAACAAAACTAACTTGATTACATGGTAAATCTCATCCAACCCATCACCGTCCAGCAAGCCTACGATGGAATTACTCACGCACAGTGGTGAGCATCATGAAATTGGAGACGGAGGATGGTTGATGATGACGACGGCGACGGATTCCCCTCTCCGGAGCTCCGAATGGACTCCAGATCAGCCCTCCTGAGAGAGTTTAGGGCTTGGCGGTGGCTCCATATCGTAAAACGCGATGAATCCTTCTTCTCTTGTTTTTTTCTCCGCGAAAGCAAATATATGGAGTTGGAGTTGAGGTCGGTGGACGTCCAGGGGGGCCACAAGGCAGGGGGCGTGCCCCCCACCCTCGTGGATAGGGTGTGGGCCCCCTGACGCTAACTCTTTCGCCAGTATTTTTTATTAATTCTGAAAAGTTGCTCCATGGATTTGCAAGTCATTCTGAGAACTTTTATTTCCGCACAAAAATAGCACCATGGCAGTTCTGCTGAAAACTGCATCAGTCCGGGTTAGTTCCATTCAAATCATGCAAATTAGATTCCAAAACAAGGGCAAAAGTGTTTGGAAAAGTAGATACGACAGAGACGTATCAACTCCCCCAAGCTTAAACCTTTGCTTGTCCTCAAGCAATTCAGTTGATAAACTAAAAGTGATAAAGAAAAACTTTTACAAACTCTGTTTCCTCTTGTTGTTGTAAATATGTAAAGCCAACATTCAAGTTTTCAGCAAAGATTATGATTAACCACATTCACAATAACACTTAGGTCTCATGTTTGCTCATATCAATGGCATAATCAACTAGCGAGCAATAATAATAAAATTGGATGACAACACTTTCTCAAAACAATCATAATATGATATAACAAGATGGTATCTCGCTAGCCCTTTCTGAGACTGCACAACATAAATGCAGAGCACCTTTAAATATCAAGGACTGACTAAACATTGTAATTCATGGTAAAAGAGATCCAGTCATAGTCATACCCAATATAAAATAATTGTAATGCATGCAAATGACAGCGGTGCTCTCCAGCGGGTGCTTTTACATAAGAGGGTGATGACTCAACATAAAAGTAAATAGATAGGCCCTTCACAGAGGGAAGCAGGGATTTGTAGAGGTGCCAGAGCTCGATTTTGAAATAGAGATAATAACATTTTGGGTGGTATACTTTAACTGTTAACATAACAACTGAGAGATCTCGATATCTTCCATGCTACACACATTATAGGCGGTTCCCAAACAGAATGGTAAAGTTTATACTCCCCCTCCACCAACAAGCATCAATCCATGGCTTGCCCGAAACAACGGGGGCCTCCAACTAACAACAATCCTGGGGGAGTTTCATTTAATTATTTTGATTTGATTTGAGCATGGGACTGGGCATCCCGGTGACCAGCCATTTTCTCGTGAATGAGGAGCAGAGTCCACTCCTCTTGAGAATAACCCGCCTAGCATGGAAGATACAGACAACCCTAGTTGATACATGAGTTGTTCGAGCATACAAAACAGAATTTCATTTGAAGGTTTGGAGTTTGGCACATACAAATTTACTTGGAACGGCGGGTAGATACCGCATATAGGAAGGTATGGTAGACTCATACGGAACAACTTTGGGGTTTATGGAGTTTGGATGCACAAACAGTATTCCCTCTTAGTACAAGTGAAGGCTAGAAAAAGACTGGGAAGCGACCAACTAAGAGAGCAACAACAGTCATGAACATGCAATAAAATTAATAGACACTAAGTGCAAGCATGAGTAGGATATAATCCACCATGAACATAAATATCGTGAAGGCTATGTTGATTTCGTTTCAACTACATGCGTGAACATGTTCCAAGTCGAGTCACTCAATTCATTCAAAGGAGGATACCACCCTATCATACCACATCACAACCATTTTAATAGCATGTTGGCACGCAAGGTAAACCATTATAAGCTCCTAGCTAATTAAGCATGACATAAGCAACTATAATCTCTAATTGTCATTGCAAACATGTTTACTCATAATAGGCTGAATCAGGAGTATTAGCTAAACATATTTACAAAAACAAGAGAGGTCGAGTTCATATCAGCTCCTCTTACCCCAATCATTTCATCATATATCATCATCATTGCCTTTCACTTGCACGACCGAATGGTGTGGATAATAATAATACTGCACGTGCACTGGACTAAGCTGGAATCTGCAGGCATTCATTTCAAGAGAAAAGACAAAGTAACATGGGCTCTTGGTTAAAGTAAATCAATAATGCATATGAGAGCCACTTAGAGATTTTCATAATGGTCTTCTCCTCTCAACCCCCAAAGGAAAAGAAAAGAAATAAAACTATTTACACCGGAAAGCTCCCAACAAGCAAAAAGAAGAACGAGTCGTTTTGAGTTTTCTTTTAATTACTACTACTATAGCATAGAAAAATAAACTAGCTAAAAGCTATTACTATTTTTTTGGTTTTTCTTAAGGTTTATGAAACACACAAGAAGAAAGCAGGAAAATAAAATAAACTAGCATGGATAGTACAATGAAAGAGTATGAGCACCGACACTAGAATGAGTGGGTGAATATGAATGTAAAGTCGGTGAGGAATACGTACTCCCCCAAGCTTACGCTTTTGGCCTAAGTTGGTCTATGGCCATGGATCAGAGCTACTCCCTATGGTGTACTCAGGAGTATCATCTGGGTACCACTGGCTGGCAAACTCCTCCGGATTCCACTGATAAAAGGATGGTCGATAAGGGTCAAGTTGTGGTTCCGGCTCAGGCTCTGGGGCTGATGTCTGGCCTCGGTAAGCATGAACAGCCGCCGGTAAGACGAGAAACGTGCCTGAAGATAAGTCAAACAAAGAGGGTGCAGGCAGGATAATAGTTTCACTATGTTTCTTATCAAACCTCAGATTATATTTAAGCATATTATCATCATTTGTAACAATAAACTCATGTGCTACCCTGCTCATGTAATCTAGAAAAGTAGGGGGCAACAGTTTTTCTTCTTTCTCAAAATGCCTAATGGGTATCCTGAAATGTTTAGCGAGGCGTGAAGCATAGATACCTCCAAAAATGGGGCCCTTTGTACAGTTCAGGCTTAATCGTCTAGCAATAATAGCACCCATATTAAAAGAGTTATCATGAAATAAAGCATGGAGCAAAATGATAATATCAGGAACACTAAGGTTTCCACAGTTTCCGCGACAAATTAAGCATCGACCAACAAATATTGCAAAGTAGCATAAAACAGGAAAATGTATGCTAGTTATTCTTGCATCGGAAACCTTCCTAGTTTCCCCTACAGTGATAGTGTCAATAAATACTTCCACATCTTTATGATGTGGTTCCTCTAAGCTGCCCCCAAAGGGTATCTTGCAAACCGTGCAAAATTCATATAGTGACATCTCCCTAGCTATCAACATCATATAATTTAAACTCTACTGAAGGAGGTGATTTCTTAGGATAAAAGTAGAAATTTTGCACGAAAGTATTGGTGAGTAAGAGATACTGTTCAAGTTGGTCATGGAGGAAGTCGGTGAGGCCCGCATTATCAACCAAAGAATAGAAATCATCATATATCCCGGTTGCTCTCAAGAAATCATCACAAGGCCATTCACACGGTCGTACTTCCGCCACACGAGGAAGATTATACTTGGGCTTTTCATTCTCCTTAGCTTGTTTATCCTTAGAGCCTTAGCTAGAAGAGCCCCTCAAGAAGAATATCTTCATATTTTCTGAAAATAATTGAAATTTTTAGTGACTCAAAATAAAAGTGAAACAAACTTAATGAAATTGATAGCAACTACTCCCACAAGTGCCTAGAGCCTCTATCATGCATTAGAATTACTTGGGACCTCATATATTTAACATGCAAGCTCAAGAACAGGGTCACCTAAGCAGCAAGAAACTGCAATGAATAAAGCACTAGAACAAAAACTAATTGGATCATTGGAGGAGTCACATACCAAAGAACAATCCCCCAAAGGAAGTTTTCTGAATGGAGGTTTGAGCAAGGAGATCGAAAATGGCAGCAAAACGAGCTAGAACTCATGCTTGAGCTGGATAGTGATTTTTTGGGAGGAAGAAGGAGTGTGTGGGTGCAGGAATAAGTGGAGGGGAGCCACCATGGGCCCACAAGGCAGGGGGCGTGCCTTGTAGGGGTGGGCGTGCCCTGGACCCTCGTGGCTAGGTGCTTGATCCCCCTGCTGTGTTCTCAGTGCCAGATATTCTCAAATATTCCAGAAAAAATCATATTAAATTGGCATGGCATTTGGAGAACTTTTATTTTCGGGATATTTTTTATTGCATAGATAATTCAGAAAACAGACATAATATAATATTTCTACTTTATTTATTCTAATTAACAGGAAGTAAAGAGAAGGGTACAGAAGGTTGTGCCTTCTAACTTCATCCATCTCATGCTCATCACAAGGAATCCACTAACAAGGTTGATCGAGTCTTGTTAACAAAGTCATTCCGAATTGCATGAAACCGGAGAAATTTCAAAGTGACACTAGGTTACCTCAACGGGGATATGAACATCCCCAATAATAAGAATATCATACTTTTTCTTTGCAGTAGGAAGAGGAAATTCAAAACCTCCAAATATAATTGATGGAATTTTTCCAATAGAATTTATGATGTGAACTTGAGGTTGTTTCCTAGGAAAGTGCACCGTATGCTCATTACCATTAACATGGAAGATGACATTGCCTTTGTTGCAATCAATAACAGCACCTGCAGTATTTAAAAAGGGTCTACCAAGGATAATCGACATACTTTCATCCTGAGGAATATCAAGAATGAGAAAGTCTGTTAAGATAGTAACATTCGCAACAACAACAAGCACGTCCTCACAAATACCGGTAGGTATAGCAGTTGATTTATCGGCCATTTGCAAAGATATATTAGTAGGTGTCAACTTATTTAATTCAAGTCTATGATATAAGGAAAGAGGCATAACACTAACCCCGGCTCCTAAATCACATAAATCAGTTTTAACATAATTTCTTTTAATGGAGCAGGGTATAGTGGGTACTCTGGGATCACCAAGTTTCTTTGGTATTCCACCCTTAAAGGTACAGTTGGCAAGCATGGTGGAGATTTCGGCTTCTGGTATTTTCCTTTTATTCGTAATGATATCTTTCATGTATTTAGCATAATGGTTCGTCTTAAGCATATCGGTTAAGCGCATACGTAAGAACATAGGTCTAATCATTTCAGCAAAGTGCTCAAAGTCCTCATCATCCTTTTTCTTGGATGGTTTAGGAGGAAAAGGCATGGGTTTCTGAACCCATGGTTCTCTTTCCCTACCATGGTTCCTAGCAACAAAGTCTCTCTTATCATAACGTTGATTTCTTAATTGCGGGTTATCAAGATCAACAGCAGGTTCAATTTCTATATCGTTGTTATTGCTAGGTTGAGCATCTTCATGAACATCATTATTAGCCTTATCATTAGGTTCATGTTCATCTCCATATTGTTTTTCAGCATCAGAGATAGACATATCATTAGGATTCTTAGGTGTTTCTACAATAGGTTCACTAGAAGCATGCAAAGTCCTATCATTTTTCTTTTTCTTCTTTTTAGAAGGACTATGAGCATCTAAATTGTTTCTCTAAGAATCTTGCTCAATTCTCTTAGGGTTGCCTTCAGGATACAAAGGTTCCTGAGTCATTTTACCAGTTCTAGTAGCCACTCTAACAGCAAAGTCATGTTTATTATTAAATTCATCAAGCAATTCATTCTGAGCCTTAAGTACTTGTTCTGCTTGAGTGGTGACCATAGAAACATGTTTACTAGTGAGTTTAAGTTCACCCTTAACTCTAGACATATAATCACTCAAGTGTCCAATCATATAAGAATTATTTTTCAATTGTCTACTAACATAGTCATTGAAATTTCTTTGTTTATCCATAAAATCATCAAATTCATCTAGGCAGTAGCTGGCAAACTGGTAGACGGGATTTAAAGTTTATCATATCTATAAAGAGAGTTTACCTTCACTACCTGTGTCGGGTTATCAAGACCTTGTATTTCTTTAGGTGGTATATTGAGGCCATGAATTTCTTCGACAGGAGGTAAATTTTAAACATCTTCAGCTTTAATACCTTTCTCTTTCATAGATTTCCTTGCCTCTTGCATATCTTCAGGACTCAGAAATAGAACACCTCTTTTCTTGGGAGTTGGCTTAGGAGTTGGTTCAAGAGGTGCCCAATTGTTTTCATTGGCCAACATATTATTCAATAGCAATTCAGCTTGGTCGACTGTCCTTTCCCTGAAAACACAACCAGCACAACTATCCAGGTGGTCCCTGTAAGCATCGATTAGTCCATTATAGAAGATATCAAGTATTTCATTTTTCTTAAGAGGATGATCAGGAAAAGCATTAAGTAATCAGAGAAGCCTCCCCCAAGCTTGTGGGAGACTCTTTTCTTCGATTTGCACAAAATTATATATTTCCCTTAAGGCAGCTTGTTTCTTATGAGCGGGGAAATATTTAGCAGAGAAGTAGTAAATCATATCGTGGGGACTATGCACACAAATAGGATCAAGAGAATTGAACCATGTCTTTGCATCACCCTTTAATAAGAAAGGAAATATTTTAAGGATATAATAATAGCGAGATTTCTCATCATTAGTAAATAGGGTGGCTATATCATTTAACTTAGTAAGATGTGCCACTACAGTTTCAGATCCATTGCCATAAAAAGGATCAGATTCAACCAAAGTAATTATCTCAGGATCAACAGAGAATTCATAATCCTTATCAGTAACAAAGATAGGTGAGGTAGCAAAAGCATGGTCATGTTTCATTCTAGCATTCAGAGTCTTTTGTTTCAGCTTAGCTAATAATTTCTTAAGGTCTGATCTATCATTGCAAGCAAGAAAATCTCTAGAAGTTTCTTCATCCATAACATAACCCTCAGGAACAACAGGCAATTCATAATCGTTTGGAGAACTATCATCATCACTATCATCAATATTATCAGTTTCAATAATTTCATTCTCCCTAGCCCTTGCAAGTTGTTCATCAAGAAGTTCACCTAATGGCACAGTAGTATCAAGCATAGAAGTAGTTTCATCACAAGTATCATGCATAGCAGAAGTGGCATCATCAATAACATGCGACATATCAGAATTAATAGCAGAAGCAGGTTTAGGTGTCGCAAGTTTACTCATAACGGAAGGAGAATCAAGTGCAAAGCTAGATGGCAGTTCCTTACTTCCCCTCATAGTTGAGGGATAAATTTTAGTCCTTTGATCTTTCAAGTTCTTCATAGTGATCAGCAGATATAAATCCCAAGTGACTCAAAGAATAGAGCTATGCTCCCCAGCAACAGTGCCAGAAAATAGTCTTGATAACCCGCAAGTATAGGGGATCGCAACAGTTTTCGAGGGTAGGGTATTCAACCCAAATTTATTGATTCAACACAAGGGGAGCCAAAGAATACTCTCAAGTATTAGTAGTTGAGTTGTCAATTCAACCACACCTAGATAACTTACTATCTGCAGCAAAATATTTAGTAGCAAAGTAGTACGGAAGTAACGGTAAAGATAGCAAAAGTAAAAATAGCAGTTTTGTAGTAATTGTAACAGTAGCAACGGCAAAGTAACTAAGCAAAGCACAATATGTGAAAAGCTCGTAGGCATTGGATAGGTGATGGATAATTATGTCGGATGTGATTCCTCATGTAATAGTTATAACATAGGGTGACACAGAACTAGCTCTAGTTCATCAATGTAATGTAGGCATGTATTCCGAATATAGTCATACGTGCTTATGGAAAAGAACTTGCATGGCATCTTTTGTCCTACCCTCCCGTGGCAGCAGGGTCCTAATGGAAACTAAGAGATATTAAGGTCTCCTTTTAATAGAGAATCGAACCAAAGCATTAACACTTAGTGAATACATGAACTCCTCAAACTACGGTCATCACTGGTAAGTATCCCGATTATTGTCACTTCGGGGTTAACGGATCATAACACATAATAGGTGACTATAGACTTGCAAGATAGGATCAAGAACTCACATATATTCATGAAAACATAATAGGTTTAGATCTGAAATCATGGCACTCGGGCCCTACTGACAAGCATTAAGCATAGAAAAGTCAAAGCAACATCAATCTCAGAACATAGTGGATACTAGGGATCAAACCCTAACAAAACTAACTTGATTACATGGTAAATCTCATCCAACCCATCACCGTCCAGCAAGCCAACGATTGAATTACTCATGCACGGTGGTGAGCATTATGAAATTGGTGATGGACGATGGTTGATGATGACGACAGCGACGGATTCCCCTCTCCGGAGCCCCGAACGGACTCTAGATCAGCTCTCCCGAGAGAGTTTAGGGCTTGGCGGCGGCTCCGTATCATAAAGCACGATGAATCCTTCTTCTCTTGTTTTTTCTCCGCGAAAGCAAATATATGGAGTTGGAGTTGAGGTCGGTGGATGTCCATGGGGCCCATGAGGCAGGGGGCATGCCCTAGGGGAGGGGGCGCGCCCCCACCCCCGTGGATAGGGTGTGGGCCCCTGACGCAAATTCTTTCGCCAGTATTTTTTTATTAATTCTGAAAAGTTGCTCCGTGGATTTGCAAGTCATTCCGAGAACTTTTATTTCTGCACAAAAATAACACCATGGCAGTTCTGCTGTAAAAAACGTCGGTCCGGGTTAGTTCCATTCAAATCATGCAAATAAGAGTCCAAAACAAGGGCAAAAGTGTTTGGAAAAGTAGATACGACGGAGACGTATCATTCATCAATGATTGGACTGTTGGAAATATGCCCTAGAGGCAATAATAAATGGTTTATTATTATATTTCCTTGTTCATGATAATTGTCTTTTATTCATTCTATAATTGTATTATCCGGAAATCGTAATACACGTGTGAATACATAGACCACAATACGTCCCTAGTAAGCCTCTAGTTGACTAGCTCGTTGGTCAACAGATAGTCATGGTTTCCTGACTATGGACATTAGATGTCATTGACAACGGGATCACGTCATTAGGAGAATGACGTGATGGACAAGACCCAATCCTAAGCATAGCACAAGATCGTGTAGTTCGTTTTGCTAGAGCTTTTCCAATGTCAAGTATCTCTTCCTTAGACCATGAGATCGTGTAACTCCCGGATACCGTAGAAGTGCTTTGGGTGTACCAAACGTCACAACGTAACTGGGTGACTATAAAGGTGCACTACAGGTATCTCTGAAAGTGTCTGTTGGGTTGACACGGATCGAGACTGGGATTTGTCACTCCGTATGACGGAGAGGTATCACTGGGCCCACTCGGTAATGCATCATCATAATGAGCTCAAAGTGACCAAGTGTCTAGTCACGGGATCATGCATTATGGTACGAGTAAAGTGACTTTCCGGTAACGAGACTGAACAAGGTATTGGGATACCGACGATCGAGTCTCGGGCAAGTAACATACCGTCTGACAAAGGGAATTGCATACAGGGTTGATTGAATCCTCGACATCGTGGTTCATCCGATGACATCATCGAAGAGCATGTGGGAGCCAACATGGGTATCCAGATCCCGCTGTTGGTTATTGACTGGAGAGCCATCTCGGTCATGTCTGCGTGTCTCCCGAACCCGTAGGGTCTACACACTTAAGGTTCGGTGACGCTAGGGTTATAAGGAAGACTTGTAAGTGATTACCGAATGTTGTTCGGAGTCCCCGATGAGATCCCAGACATCACGAGGAGTTCCGGAAGGGTCCGTAGGTAAAGATTTATATATGGGAAGTTGTCATGCGGACACCGGAAAGTTTCGGGGGCATATCGGTATTGTACCGGGGCCACCGGAAGGGTTCCGGGGGTCCACCGGGAGGGGCCACCCCTCTTGGTGGGCCACATGGGCCGCGTGGGGCAGGTCACTAGCCCCTGGAGGGCTGGGCGCCCCCCCTTGGGCCCATGCGCCTAGGGTTGGGGGGGAACCCTAGTGGGGGCGCACCCCCCTTGCTTGGGGGGCAAGCCCCCCTCCCTGGCCGCCGCCCCCCCTCTAGATCTAATCTAGAGGGGGCCAGCCCCCTTTCCCCTTCCCCTATAAATAGAGGGGCGAGGGGAGGGCTGAACACCTGATCCAAGGCGCAGCCCCTCCCCTCCCCAACACCTGTCCTCCTCCATTGAGCGCTTGGCGAAGCCCTGTCGGAGTACTACCTCTCCACCATCATCACGCCGTCGTGCTGCTTCTAGAGCCTTCTTCCTCAACCTCTCCTTCCCCCTTGATGGATCAAGAAGGAGGAGACGTCGTCCGTACCATACGTGTGTTGAACGCGGAGGTGCTGTCCGTTCAGCACTTGGCCATCGGTGATTTGAATCACGGCGAGTACGACTCCATCATCACCGTTCCCTTGAACGCTTCCGCACGCAATCTACAAGTGGTATGTAGATGCAATCTCTCTCCCATGACTCGTTGCTTAGATGAACTCATAGATGGATCTTGGTGAAACCGTAGGAAAAATTTTAATTTTCTGCAACGTTCCCCAACAGTGGCATCATGAGCTAGGTCTATGCGTAGTTCTCTATTGCACGAGTAGAACACAATTTTGTTGTGGGCGTAGATCTTGTCAACTTGCTTGCCGCTACTAGTCTTTTCTTGCTTCAGCGGTATTGTGGGATGAAGCGGCCCGGACTGACCTTACACGTACGCTTACGTGAGACAGGTTCCACCGACTGACATGCACTAGTTGCATAAGGTGGCTAGCGGGTGTCTGTCTCTCCTACTTTAGTTGGAGCGGATTAGATGAAAAGGGTCCTTATGAAGGGTAAATAGAAGTTGACAAAATCACGTTGTGGTTATTCGTAGGTAAGAAAACGTTCTTGCTAGAACCCAATTGCAGCCACGTAAAAGATGCAACAACAATTAGAGGACGTCTAACTTGTTTTTGCAGCAATTGTCATGTGATGTGATATGGCCAGAAGTTGTGATGAATGATGAATGATATATTGTGATGTATGAGATCATGTTCTTGTAATAGGAATCACGACTTGCATGTCGATGAGTATGACAACCGGCAGGAGCCATAGGAGTTGTCTTTATTTTTGTATGACCTGCGTGTCATTGAAGAACGCCATGTAAATTACTTTACTTTATTGCTAAACGCGTTAGCCATAGAAGTAGAAGTAGTCGTTGGCGTGACAACTTCATGAAGACACAATGATGGAGATCATGATGATGGAGATCATGGTGTCATGCCGGTGACGAAGATGATCATGGAGCCCCGAAGATGGAGATCGAAGGAGCTATATGATATTGGCCATATCATGTCACTACTATATAATTGCATGTGATGTTTATTATGTTGTATGCATCTTGTTTACTTAGAACGGCGGTAGTAAATAAGATGATCCCTTATAATAATTTCAAGAAAGTGTTCCCCCTAACTGTGCACCATTGCTAAAGTTCGTCGTTTCGAAGCACCATGTGATGATCGGGTGTGATAGATCCTTACGTTCACATACAACGGGTGTAAGACAGATTTACACATGCAGAACACTTAGGGTTAACTTGACGAGCCTAGCATGTACAGACATGGCCTCGGAACACAGAGACCGAAAGGTCGAACATGAGTCGTATAGAAGATACGATCAACATGGAGATGTTCACCGATGATGACTAGTCCGTCTCACGTGATGATCGGACACGGCTTAGTCGACTCGGATCATGTAACACTTAGATGACTAGAGGGATGTCTAATCTGAGTGGGAGTTCATTACAATAATTTGATTAGATGAACTTAATTATCATGAACTTAGTCTAAAACCTTTGCAAATATGTCTTGTAGATCAAATGGCCGCCGCTCATGTCAACATGAACTTCAACGCGTTCCTAGAGAAAACCAAGCTGAAAGATGATGGCAGCAACTATACGGACTGGGTCCGGAACCTGAGGATCATCCTCATAGCTGCCAGGAAACAATATGTCCTAGAAGGACCGCTAGGTGACGCTCCCGTCCCAGAGAACCAAGACGTTATGAACGCTTGGCAGTCTCGCGCTGATGATTACTCCCTCGTTCAGTGCGGCATGCTTTACAGCTTAGAACGGGGCTCCAAAAGCGTTTTGAGAAACACGGAGCATATGAGATGTTCGAGGAGCTGAAACTAGTTTTCCAAGCTCATGCCCGGGTCGAGAGATATGAAGTCTCCGACAAGTTCTATAGTTGTAAGATGGAGGAAAATAGTTCTGTCAGTGAGCATATACTCAAAATGTCTGGGTTGCACAACCGCCTGTCCCAGCTGGACATTAACCTCCTGGATGAGGCGGTCATTGACAGAATCCTTCAGTCGCTCCCACCAAGCTACAAGAGCTTTGTGATGAACTACAATATGCAGGGGATGGTGAAGACCATTCCTGAAGTATTTTCAATGCTGAAGTCAGCAGAGGTTGAAATCAAGAAAGAACATCAAGTGTTGATGGTCAATAAGACCACTAAGTTCAAGAAGGGCAAGGGTAAGAAGAACTTCAAGAAGGACGGCAAAGATGTTGCCGCGCCCGGTAAGCCAGTTGCCGGGAAGAAGTCAAAGAATGGACCCAAGCCTGAAACTGAGTGCTTTTATTGCAAGGGGAAGGGTCACTGGAAGCGGAACTGCCCCAAATACTTAGCGGACAAGAAGGCCGGTAACACTAAAGGTATATTTGATATACATGTAATTGATGTGTACCTTACCAGTACTCGTAATAACTCCTAGGTATTTGATACCGGTGCCATTGCTCACATTTGTAACTCACAGCAGGAGCTGCGGAATAAGCGGAGACTGGCGAAGGACGAGGTGACAATGCACGTCGGGAATGGTTCCAAGGTCGATGTGATCGCCGTCGGCACGCTACCTCTACATTTACCTACGGGATTAGTTTTAAACCTCAATAATTGTTATTTAGTGCCAAGTTTGAGCATGAACATTTATCTGGATCTCGTTTGATACGAGATGGCTACTCATTTAAATCCGAGAATAATGGTTGTTCTATTTATATGAGAGATATGTTTTATGGTCATGCCCCGATGGTCAATGGTTTATTCTTAATGAATCTCGAACGTAATGTTACACATATTCATAGTGTGAATACCAAAAGATGTAAAGTTGATAATGATAGTCCCACATACTTGTGGCACTGCCGCCTTGGTCACATTGGTGTCAAGCGCATGAAGAAGCTCCATGCTAATGGGCTTTTAGAGTCTCTAGATTATGAATCATTTGACACATGCGAACCATGCCTCATGGGCAAAATGACCAAGACCCCGTTCTCCGGAACAATGGAGCGAGCAACCAACTTGTTGGAAATCATACATACCGATGTGTGCGGTCCAATGAGCGTTGAGGCTCGCGGAGGATATCGTTATGTTATCACTCTCACTGATGACTTGAGTAGATATGGGTATGTCTACTTGATGAAACACAAGTCTGAGACCTTTGAAAAGTTCAAGGAATTTCAGAATGAAGTAGAGAATCAACGTGACCGAAAGATAAATTCTTACGATTGGATCATGGAGGAGAATATTTAAGTCACGAATTTGGTACACACTTAAGAAAATGTGGAATCATTTCACAACTCACGCTGCCTGGAACACCTCAGCGAAACGGTGTGTCCGGACGTCGTAATCACACTCTACTGGATATGGTGCGATCTATGATGTCTCTTACCGATTTACCGCTATCATTTTGGGGATACGCTCTAGAGACAGCTACATTCACTTTAAATAGGGCACTGTCTAAATCCGTTGAGACGACACTGTATGAATTATGGTTTGGGAAGAAACCTAAGCTGTCGTTTCTAAAAGTTTGGGGATGCGATGCTTATGTCAAGAAACTTCAACCTGAAAAGCTCGAACCCAAGTCGGAAAAATGCGTCTTCATAGGATACCCTAAGGAAACCATTGGGTATACCTTCTACTTAAGATCTGAGGGCAAGATCTTTGTTGCCAAGAACGGATCCTTTCTGGAAAAAGAGTTTCTCTCGAAAGGAGTAAGTGGGAGGAAAGTAGAATTTGATGAAGTACTACCTCTTGAACCAGAAAGTAGTGCAGCTCAGGAAAACGTTCCTGTGGTGCCTACACCGACTGGAGAGGAAATTAATGATGAAGATCAAGGTACTTCTGATCAAGTTGCTACTGAACTTCGTAGGTCCACAAGGACATGTTCCACACCAGAGTGGTATGGCAACCCTGTCCTGGAAATCATGTTGTTAGACAACGGTGAACCTTCGAACTATGAAGAAGCGATGGCGGGCCCAGATTCCAACAAATGGCTAGAAGCCATGAAATCCGAGATAGAATCCATGTATGAAAACAAAGTATGGACTTTGACTGACTTGCCCGATGATCGGCGAGCGATAGAAAACAAATGGATCTTTAAGAAGAAGACGGGCGCGGATGGAAATGTCACCATCTATAAAGCTCGACTTGTCGCTAAGGGTTATCGGCAAGTTCAAGGGATTGACTACGATGAGACTTTCTCTCCTGTAGCGAAGCTTAAGTCCGTCTGAATCATGTTAGCAGTTGTCGCATACTATGATTATGAGATATGGCAGATGGACGTCAAAACGGCATTCCTTAACGGGCATCTTAAGGAAGAACTGTATATGATGCAGCCGGAGGGTTGTGTCGATCCTAAGAATGCTAACAAAGTATGCAAGCTCTAGCGATCCATTTATGGGCTGGTGCAAGCATCTCGGAGTTGGAACATTCGCTTTGATGAGATGATCAAAGCGTTTGGGTTTATGCAGACTTATGGAGAAGCCTGCGTTTACAAGAAAGTGAGTGGGAGCTCTGTAGCATTTCTCATATTATATGTAGATGACATACTTTTGATGGGAAATGATATAGAATTCTTGGACAGCATTAAGGCCTACTTGAATAAGTGTTTTTCAATGAAGGACCTTGGAGAAGCTTCTTACATATTAGGCATCAAGATCTATAGGGATAGATCAAGACGCCTCATAGGTCTTTCACAAAGCACATACCTTGATAAGATTTTGAAGAAGTTCAAAATGGATCAGTCCAAGAAAGGGTTCTTGCCTGTACTGCAAGGTGTGAGATTGGGCTCGGCTCAATGCCCGACCACGGCAAAAGATAAAGAAGAGATGAGCGTCATCCCCTATGCCTCAGCCATAGGATCTATTATGTATGCCATGCTGTGTACCAGACCTGATGTAAACCTTGCCGTAAGTTTGGTAGGAAGGTACCAAAGTAATCCCGACAAGGAACACTGGACAGCGGTCAAGAATATCCTGAAGTACCTGAAAAGGACAAAGGACATGTTTCTCGTTTCTGGAGGTGACGAAGAGCTTGTCGTAAAAGGTTACGTCGACGCTAGCTTCGACATAGATCTGGATGACTCTAAGTCACAAACTGGATACGTGTATATGTTGAATGGTGGAGCAGTAAGCTGGTGCAGCTGCAAGCAGAGCGTCGTGGTGGGATCTACATGTGAAGCGGAGTACATGGCAGCCTCGGAGGCAGCACATGAAGCAATTTGGGTGAAGGAGTTCATCACTGACCTAGGAGTCATACCCAATGCGTCGGGGCCAATCAAACTCTTCTGTGACAACACTGGAGCTATTGCCCTTGCCAAGGAGCCCAGGTTTCACAAGAAGACCAGGCACATCAAGCGTCGCTTCAACTCCATCCGTGAAAATGTTCAAGATAGAGACATAGATATTTGCAAAGTACATACGGATCTGAATGTCGCAGATCCGTTGACTAAACCTCTCTCGCGAGCAAAACATGATCAACACCAGAACTCTATGGGTGTTTGATTCATCACAATGTAACTAGATTATTGACTCTAGTGCAAGTGGGAGATTGTTGGAAATATGCCCTAGAGGCAATAATAAATGGATTATTATTATATTTCCTTGTTCATGATAATTGTCTTTTATTCATTCTATAATTGTATTATCCGGAAATCGTAATACACGTGTGAATACATAGACCACAATACGTCCCTAGTAAGCCTCTAGTTGACTAGCTCGTTGGTCAACAGATAGTCATGGTTTCCTGACTATGGACATTAGATGTCATTGACAACGGGATCACGTCGTTAGGAGAATGACGTGATGGACAAGACCCAATCCTAAGCATAGCACAAGATCATGTAGTTCGTTTTGCTAGAGCTTTTCCAATGTCAAGTATCTCTTCCTTAGACCATGAGATCGTGTAACTCCCGGATACCGTAGAAGTGCTTTGCGTGTACCAAACGTCACAACGTAACTGGGTGACTATGAAGGTGCACTACAGGTATCTCCGAAAGTGTCTGTTGCGTTGACACGGATCGAGACTGGCATTTGTCACTCCGTATGACGGAGAGGTATCACTGGGCCCACTCGGTAGTGCATCATCACAATGATCTCAAAGTGACCAAGTGTCTGGTCACGGGATCATGCATTACGGTACGAGTAAAGTGACTTGCCGGTAACGAGACTGAACGAGGTATTGGGATACCGACGATCGAGTCTCGGGCAAGTAACATACCGTTTGACAAAGGGAATTGCATACGGGGTTGATTGAATCCTCGACATCGTGGTTCATCCGATGACATCATCGAAGAGCATGTGGGAGCCAACATGGGTATCCAGATCCCGCTGTTGGTTATTGACCGGAGAGCCGTCTCGGTCATGTCTGCGTGTCTCCCGAACCCGTAGGGTCTACACACTTAAGGTTCGGTGACGCTAGGGTTATAAGGAAGACTTGTAAGTGATTACCGAATGTTGTTCGGAGTCCCGGATGAGATCCCAAACGTCACGAGGAGTTTCGGAAGGGTCCGGAGGTAAAGATTTATATATGGGAAGTTGTCATGCGGACACCGGAAAGTTTCGGGGGCATATCGGTATTGTACCGGGGCCACCGGAAGGGTTCCGGGGGTCCACCGGGAGGGGCCACCCCTCTTGGTGGGCCACATGGGCCGCGTGGGGCAGGTCACTAGCCCCTGGAGGTCTGGGCGCCCCCCCCTTGGGCCCATGCGCCTAGGGTTGGGGGGGAACCCTAGTGGGGGCGCACCCCCCTTGCTTGGGGGGCAAGCCCCCCTCCCTGGCCACCGCCCCCCCTCTAGATCTAATCTAGAGGGGGCCGGCCCCCTTTCCCCTTCCCCTATAAATAGAGGGGCGAGGGGAGGGCTGAACACCTGATCCAAGGCGCAGCCCCTCCCCTCCCCAACACCTGTCCTCCTCCATTGAGCTCTTGGCGAAGCCCTGTCGGAGTACTGCCTCTCCACCATCATCACGCCGTCGTGCTGCTTCTAGAGCCTTCTTCCTCAACCTCTCCTTCCCCCTTGCTGGATCAAGAAGGAGGAGACGTCGTCCGTACCGTACGTGTGTTGAATGCGAAGGTGCTGTCCGTTCAGCACTTGGCCATCGGTGATTTGAATCACGGCGAGTACGACTCCATTATCACCGTTCCCTTTAACGCTTCCGCACGCAATCTACAAGTGGTATGTAGATGCAATCTCTCTCCCATGACTCGTTGCTTAGATGAACTCATAGATGGATCTTGGTGAAACCGTAGGAAAAAATTTAATTTTCTGCAACGTTCCCCAACATGGACGGAGCTACAAATGCTTGAAGAGAAGCCGGACAACACATACTGGACTATTCACTTTGACGAGTCCAGGCAATTGGAAGGCTCGGGGGCTGGAGTTGTCTTAGCTTCCCCTCGAGGTGAAATTTTTTGTTATGTGCTAAGGTTAATGTTTCCCTATACTAACAATGCAGCTGAGTATGAGGCCTTGCTCCATGGTCTTCGGATGGCTAAGGAGATGAGCTTAAGCCGGGTAAGGTGCTTCAGCAACTCAGATTTGGTAGCTCAACAAGTCTCAGGCAAGTGGGATTCCAAGGATCCTCTCATGGTGGCTTATCGCCGTGAAGTTGATGTTGTTGCTGGACACTTCAAGCGATATCAAGTGGAGCACATTGATCGCAGGAAGAATGAGCGGCTGATGCTTTAAGCTGGCTGGGATCTCAGCATAAACCGATACCTCCGAACACTTTCTTGGATATTCTGCATAATCCTTCTGTTAAGTTACCTACAAAGGAGGACTTGGCTGTCCCTGACCCGAAGGCACAGTTGGTGGCGGCTCTTCATGTCATCCCAGATTGGACAGTGACATATTTGGCTTACATGACCAGGGGTGAGTTGCCTAAGGATGAAACCTTGGCTAGACAGATAACCCGGTGGTCGAAGTCGATGACGATTTCCAATGGTGAGTTGCATCATCGCAGTATCACTCGGGCATTTCAATGTTGTGTTTCTCCTGAAGAAGTTCAAGAAATTCTTTGTGAGATTCATGAAGGAGATTGTGGCCACCATGCTGGTTCAAAGTCCCTTGTGGTAAAGGCTTTCTGTCATGGATTTTATTAGCTGACGGCCCACGTTGATGCGGAGGATCTGGTCAGTAGATGTGATGGTTGTCAGAAATTCTCACGACGAGCTCATGTGCCGGCTCAAGTATTGAGGATGATTCCAATTACTTGGTCGTTTGCTGTGTGCGGGCTTGACATGGTTGGGCCTTTCAAAAGATCCAAGGATAAAAAGACTCACCTCTTGGTGGCGGTTGATAAATTCACAAAGTGGGTGGAAGCAGAGCCGGTCAGTAAGTGTGATGCGGCGATGGTGGTTCAATTCATGAAAAAAGGTGATTTTCCGTTTTGGCTTCCCCCACAGTATCACAACTGATAATGGCACTAACTTGTCCAAGGGGGCTATGGAGGAGTTTTGTCAACGTGAGCATATCCGGCTTGATGTCTCATCAGTAGCTCACCCTCAATCCAATGGTCAAGCAGAAAGAGCCAATCATGAGATTTTGAAAGGCATCAAGCCCCGGCTTCTGGTTCCTTTGCAACGGACGTGGGGTTGTTGGTGGAAGAGTTACCATCAGTGTTATGGAGTATCAATACTACCCCCAACAGATCTACGGGTTACACCCCTTTCTTCATGGTTTATGCAGCAGAGGCGGTTCTTCCTAGTGACATCTGTCATGACTCACCCCACGTGGCGGCTTACGTTGAAGCTGATAATGAACAAGCATGTCAGGAGGCACTTGACATGTTAGATGAGAAGCGTGACTTAGGAGCAGCCCACTCGGCGATTTACCAACAGGACTTGCACCGTTATCACAGCCATCGGGTTAAGTCCAGAACCTTTCAAGAAGGTGATTTGGTGCTCCGGCTCATCCAGGATCAAACTGATTTACACAAGTTATCCCCACCTTGGGAAGGGCCCTTTGTGGTCAGCAAGAATTTGAACAACGGGTCATACTACCTTATCGATGTTGGAGAGCACAAAGACTCGTGTAAGTCGGAGGAAGAGACCCGCCTGCCGTGGAATATAGCTCATCTTTGGCCCTACTACACTTGAGCCACCGGCTCTCATGATGTACATATCTTGACGATGTATATATTATAAGTAATAAAGCAGGACCTCTGTCATTTTCATCCTCAATGATCGTATGCCTTCATCATCATAATTTCAAACGATCAATTGGGGGATGATCGTATTCGAATCTAGCTTAACCCTCTTGGTCCGGCTCATGATCGTATTCGAGTCTAGCCGTTAAAACTCATGATCACTAGGGGGCTTCCTGTTCAAACATAGGTCGTATTCGAACCAAAGAGAACATAGCTGCCGGTACCCTCTTGATCGGCACAATGCCAAACTCACTAGGGGGCTTCTTGATCGTAATCGAATCATAGCTTAACCCCTTTTGGGTCCGACTTGGATCGTATTCGAATCAAAGTCGTTAAAAAACTCTCAAGGTCATTTGGGGGCTTCATGTTCAAACATAGGTCGTATTCGAACCAAAGAGAACATAGTTGTTGGTACCCTCTTGATCTGCGCAACGCCAAAGCCACTGGGGGCTACATGATCGTATTCAAATCCTAGCTTAACCCCTTTCGAACGGTTTACTGATCGTATTCGAATCAGAAGCCTCGGTTTTTCCTTCTATTTTGCTTAAGTTTTTTGAAAGCAATCTTTGATTTTGTCTTGAGACTTATTATTCATATCTGAGGCATACATATGTGGTTTCTATTTAACCCGGCATGGCTTTGAATGATAAGTCGCCAGCCTATGACACACATCAAACAGTTGGAAGTTTTTGCTTCTAAACGATTGGGTTATCACCCTTATTGTTCAGGTTACATAAACCGGCAGTATAAATTCAAAAGCAAAGGTATGATATTATAGTTATGTTTCCAAGCTATAATTCATAACAGGCATATATGTGATTCTTTTTCCATATTAATGGTTAAGATAGTATAACCCGCCTTGCGGTAAGCCGCCAAGGGTTCTTGTGCTCTATTTCTATGTGCAGGACAAGTTCAAAGACTTTCTTATGCGTAAGAAAAATAGATGATAAGTATAAAAAGGGCGCATATAAGACGGTGGCTTAACAGTGTTGAGCACCAAAACATGCATGAGGGCACGACAAAGCCAAGTCATTTCGGCCCTATTACATGACTCCTCGAGTCCAAATGGTTAAATTGTTTTTTTAGCAGGCTACAAATATGAGCCGCCCAGCGGATCAATCCTCTTGATGACCTGAAGCTTCCGGATCAGCCCTCTCCACTTCTTCGTCCTGTTCCTGGTCCTGGAAGGTTGATGACGACCAGTCAATGCCATTGAAAGCTTCAAATTCAGCTTCATCATCAATTAGTCCGGCCGAGTCAACTTCAGGGGTGAAGGTATGCTTACGAATTGGTGGGATCAGGCTTGTCACTTTATAATGTGGCGTCGGGATCCTCTGGTTCTCCACATCATAACCCGCCTGGTACTTCGTGAGATCCGCCTCACCAGCAATCAGGGTGGCCACAAGGCATATTTCCTTCACACAAGCGGCGAAGTTTTCCTGTTCAAATGAAGTGTCATCTTCCTTCAGGCCTGGATACCCAATGGCGATGTCGGCCGGGTCTAATTCCGATAGCCAAGCTTTGGCCCGGCTTAAGGCATCCACGGCTCCGGCTCTCACAGAAGACCACTTTATTTCATTAAATCGCTGGGGCAACATAGAAAGTTTCCTTAGCACTTCCACCAGGAGCGTAGGAACTTCATTTGACATGGCAACCGTGGCTAAGGCACGCTGAGATCCAGTATACAGTTGTTCCACAAGAGTATAGACCGCTTTCAATTTTATCAGCATATCTTCATTAAGATTTGTGCTCCTGGGACCTGCATGGAATATCAGGTGAGTTAATGACAATTCATATGACCATTGGAAGGATTCAATATTCGACACTGGTAGGGCGACTTACCAAAGATTGTTGTGACCATCTGAGTTACATGGCATTTAAGACGGACAATTCATTGGTCACCTCTTCAAAGAGCCGCCTCTGCTTTGTCAGCTTGTTGGGTTAAGGCAGTCTTTTCTTCAGCCCAGGCCTTTTTCTCAACTTCAAAGTCTGCCTTTATTTTCTCTTGTTTGGATATACTGAATTCAAATTTGGAATCGGCTCTTTGGGTCTCAGTTTCCTGTGCCTCCAGGCGGTTCTTTAAGTCAGACACTTCTGATTGAAGTTGAGTGGTGGTAGCCTGTTCAATTATCAGGTCAAAATCATGAATATTAGCATACAATGTTCAAGTCCCAAGCCTTTTGCAAGCAATAAGCACCTGGCACTTGGGGGCTAATGTCTACTGAAAGATTTTGTTCAAGTGGCGGTTCATGAGAGTAAGTCCCAAGCACTTTGCAAGAAAAAAACTTAGCACTTGGGGGCTAATGCATATTGCTATAAAATCTACACAAGTATTGTTGGAAATATTCCCTAGAGGCAATAATAAATTAGTTATTAGTATATTTCCTTGTTCATGATAATCGTTTATTATCCATGCTATAATTGTATTGAAAGGAAACTCAGATACATGTGTGGGTACATAGACAACACCATGTCCCTAGTAAGCCTCTAGTTGACTAACTCGTTGATCAATAGATGGTTACGGTTTCCTGACCATGGACATTGGATATCGTTGATAACGGGATCACATCATTAGGAGAATGATGTGATGGACAAGACCCAATCCTAAGCCTAGCACAAAGATCGTAGTTCGTATGCTAAAGCTCTTCTAATGTCAAGTATCATTTCCTTAGACCATGAGATTGTGCAACTCCCGAATACCGTAGGAATGCTTTGGGTGCACCAAACGTCACAACGTAACTGGATGGCTATAAAGGTGCACTACGGGTGTCTCCAAAAGTGTCTGTTGGGTTGGCACGAGTCGAGACTGGGATTTGTCACTCCGTGTAAACGGAGAGGTATCTCGGGGCCCACTCGGTAGGACATCATCATAATGTGCACAATGTGACCAAGGGGTTGATCATGGGATGATGTGTTACGGAACGAGTAAATAGACTTGCCGGTAATGAGATTGAACAAGGTATCGGCATACCGACGATCGAATCTCGGGCAAGTACAATACCGCTAGACAAAGGGAATTGTATACGGGATTGATCGAATCCTCGACATCGTGGTTCATCCAACGAGATCATCGTGGAACATGTGGGAGCCAACATGGGTATCTAGATCCCGCTGTTGGTTATTGACCGGAGAATGTCTCGGTCATGTCTGCATGGTTCCCGAACCCGTAGGGTCTACACACTTAAGGTTCGATGACGCTAGGGTTATAAAGGAAGTTTGTATGTGGTTACCGAATGTTGTTCGGAGTCTCGGATGAGATCCCAGAAGTCATGAGGAGTTCCGGAATGGTCCGGAGGTAAATATTTATATATGGGAAGTCCTGTTTTGGTCACCGGAAAAGTTTCGGGTTTTATCGGTAACGTACCGGGACCACCGGGAGGGTCCCGGGGGTCCACCAAGTGGGGCCACCATCCCCGGAGGGCTGCATGGGCCAAGTGTGGGAGAGGACCAGCCCCAGGTGGGCTGGTGCACCCCCCCACAAGGGCCCAAGGCGCCTAGGGTTTGGGGAGGGGGCGCCTCCACCTGACTTGGGGGGCAAGTTTCCCCCCCTCCCCCCCTTGGCCGCCCCCCTAGATGGGATCTAGGGCTGGCTGCCGCCCCTAGGGGTGGAAACCTAGGTGGGGGCGTAGCCCCCTCTTCCCCTATATATAGTGGAGGAAAAGGAGCAGCCCAATACACGAGGTTCTTCTCCTGTTGGCGCAGCCCTACCTCTCTTTCTCCTCATATCTCGCGGTGCTTGGCGAAGCCCTGCAGGATTGCCACGCTCCTCCACCACCACCATGCCGTTGTGCTGCTGCTGAATGGAGTCTTCCTCAACCTCTCCCTCTCTCCTTGATGGATCAACGCATGGGAGACGTCACCGGGCTGTACGTGTGTTGAACGCGGAGGTGCCGTCCGTTCGGCACTAGATCTCCGGTAATTTGGATCACGACGAGTACGACTCCTTCAACCCCGTTCTCTTGAACGCTTCCGCTAAGCGATCTACAAGGCTATGTAGATGCACTCTCCGTCCCCTCGTTGCTGGTTTCTCCATAGATAGATCTTGGTGACACGTAGGAAAATTTTGAATTTCTGCTACGTTCCCCAACAGTGGCATCATGAGCTAGGTCTATTGCGTAGATTCTATGCACGAGTAGAACACAAAGTAGTTGTGGGCGTTGATTTTGTTCAATATGCTTACCGTTACTAGTCCAATCTTGTTTCGACGGTATTGTGGGATGAAGCGGCCCAGACCGACCTTACACGTACACTTACGTGAGACAGGTTCCATCGACTGACATGCACTTGGTGCATAAGGTGGCTAGCGGGTGCCAGTCTCTCCCACTTTAGTCGGAACAGATTCGATGAAAAGGGTACTTATGAAGGATAAATAGCAATTGGCATATCACGTTGTGGTTTTGCGTAGGTAAGAAACGTTCTTGCTAGAAACCCATAGCAGCCACGTAAAACATGCAAACAACAATTAGAGGACGTCTAACTTGTTTTTGCAGGGTATGCTATGTGATGTGATATGGCCAAGAAGAATGTGATGAATGATATGTGATGTATGAGATTGATCATGTTCTTGTCATAGGAATCACGACTTGCATGTCGATGAGTATGACAACCGGCAGGAGCCATAGGAGTTGTCTTAATTTATTGTATGACCTGCGTGTCATTGAACAAACGCCATGTAATTACTTTACTTTATTGCTAACCGGTAGCCATAGTAGTAGAAGTAATAAGTTGGCGAGACAACTTCATGGAGACACGATGATGGAGATCATGATGATGGATATCATGGTGTCATGCCGGTGACGATGATGATCATGGAGCCCCAAAGATGGAGATCAAAAGGAGCAAAATGATATTGGCCATATCATGTCACTATTTGATTGCATGTGATGTTTATCATGTTTATACATCTTATTTGCTTAGAACGACGGTAGTAAATAAGATGATCCCTCATTAAAATTTCAAGAAAGTGTTCCCCCTAACTGTGCACCGTTGAGAAAGTTCATCGTTTCGAAGCACCACGTGATGATCGGGTGTGATATATTCTAACGTTCACATACAACGGGTGTAAGCCAGATTTACACACGTGAAACACTTAGGTTAACTTGACGAGCCTAGCATGTACAGACATGGCCTCGGAACACAAGAGACCGAAAGGTTGAGCTTGAGTCGCATGGAGGATACGATCAACATGAAGATGTTCACCGATGATGACTAGTCCGTCTCACGTGATGATCGGACACGGCCTAGTTGACTCGGATCATGTAATCACTTAGATGACTAGAGAGATGTCTATCTGAGTGGGAGTTCATTAGATGAACTTAATTATCCTGAACATAGTCAAAAGCCCTTTGCAGATTATGTCATAGCTCGCGTTTTAGTTCTACTGTTTTAGATATGTTCCTAGAGAAAATATAGTTGAAAGTTGACAGTAGCGATTATGCGATCAGTAGAAAGCTTATGTCCTTAATGCACCGCTCAGTGTGCAGAACCCCAAACGTCGTCTGTGGATGTTGCGAACATCGGACATACACGTTTTGATAACTACGTTATAGTTCAGTTAAACGGTTTAGAGTTGAGGTACCAAAGACGTTTTCGAAACATCACGGAACATATGAGATGTCTCGAGGGCTGAAATTGGGATTTCAGGCTCGTGCCCACGTCAAGAGGTATAAGACCTCCGACGATATTCTTAGCCTGCAAACTAAGGGAGAAAAGCTCAATCGTTGAGCTTGTGCTCAGATTGTCTGAGTGGAACAATCACTTGAATCGAGTGGGAGTTGATCTTCCAGATGAGATAGTGATGTTTCTCCAAAGTCATTGCCACCAAGCTACTAGAGCTTCGTGATGAACTATAACATATCAGGGATAGATATGATGATCCTTGAGGTATTCACGATATTTGACACCGCGAAAGTAGAAATCAAGGAGCATAATTTGTTGATGGTTGGTGAAACCACTAGTTTCAAGAAGGGCAAGGGCAAGGGCAAGAAGGGATACTTCATGAAACGGCAAATCAGCTGCTGCTCCAGTGAACAAACCCAAGGTTGAACCTAAACCCGAGACTAAGTGCTTCTGTAATAAGGGGAACAGCCACTGGAGTAGGATTACCCTAGATACTTGGTAGATAAGAAGGCTGGCAAGGTCGATAGAAGTATATTGGATATACATTATGTTAATATGTACTTTACTAATACTCCTAGTAGCACCAGGGTATTAGA
Source organism: Triticum aestivum (assembly GCF_018294505.1). Taxonomy (NCBI): domain Eukaryota; kingdom Viridiplantae; phylum Streptophyta; class Magnoliopsida; order Poales; family Poaceae; genus Triticum; species Triticum aestivum. The sequence goes on along the minus strand of NC_057801.1, from coordinate 657,337,319 downwards.
TACCAGTTCGGTTGATAAGTGTTAGTAACTCGAAATAAAAGCTACGGAATAAATGGAGACTAGCTGAAGTTGAGCTGACGATATTTGTTGAAAGTGTTTCCAAGGTTGATGTGATCAAGCATCGCACGCTCCCTCTACCATCGAGATTGGTGTTAAAATAATTGTTATTTGGTGTTTGCATTGAGCATAGACATGATTGGATTATGTGTATCGCAATACGATTATTCATTTAAGGAGAATAATGGTTACTCTGTTTATTTGAATAATACCTTCAATGGTATTGCACCTAAAAGGAATGGTTTATTGAATCTCGATCGTAGTGATACACATTTTTATGCCAAAAGATATAAGATAGTAATGATAGTACCACTTACTTGTGGCACTGCCATGTAAGTCATATTGGTGTAAAATGCATGAAGAAGCTCCATGTTGATGGATCTTTGGACTCACTCGTTTTTGAAAAGTTTGAGACATGCGAACCATGTCTATTGGTGTATACGCATGAAGAAACTCCATGCAGATGGATCGTTTGGACTCACTTGATTTTGAATCACTTGAGATATGCAAATCATACCACATGGGCAAGATGACTGAAAAGCCTCGGTTTTAGTAAGATGGAACAAGATAGCAACTTGTTGGAAGTAACACATTTTGATGTGTGCAGTCCAATGAGTGCTGAGGCATGCACTGAATATCGTTATGTTCTGAGTGAAGTTAAAGATCATCGTGACAAGAGGATAAAATGTCTATGATATGATCATAGAGATGAGTATCTGAGTTACGAGCTTTGGCACGCAATTAAGACATTGTGGAAATTGTTTCACAATTAATACCGCCTGGAACACCATAGTGTGATGGTGTATCCGAACATCATAGTTGCACCCTATTGGATATGGTGCGTACCATGATGTCTCTTATCGAATTACCACTATCGTTCATGGGTTAGGCATTAGAGACAACTGCACTCACTTTAATAGGGCACCACGTAATTCCGTTGAGACGACACCGTTTGAACTATGGTTTGGAGAAACCTAAGTTGTCGTTTCTTAAAAGTTTGGGGCTGCGATGCTTATGTGAAAAAGTTTTAGGTTGATGAGCTCGAACCCAAAGCGGATAAAAATGCATCTTCATAGGACACCCAAAACAGTTGGGTATACCTCCTAATTCAGATCCAAAAGCAATAGGGATTGTTTCTTGAATCAGGTCCTTTCTCGAGGAAAAGTTTCTCTCGAAAGAATTGAGTGGAAGGATGGTGGAGACTTGATGAGGTTATTGAACCGTCACTTCAACTAGTGTGTAGCAGGGCACATGAAGTTGTTCCTATGGTACCTACACCAATTGAAGTGGAAGTTGATGATAGTGATCATGATGCTTCGGATCAAGTCACTACCGAACCTCGTAGGTCGACAAGGACGCGTACTACTTCAGTGTGGTACGCAAACCTGTCTTAGAGGTCATGTTGCTAGACAACAATGAACCTACAAGCTATGGAGAAGCGATGGTGGGCCCATATTCCGACAAATGGTTAGAAGCCATGAAATCCGAGATAGGATCCATGTATCAAAACAAAGCATGGACTTTGGTGGACTTGCCCGATGATCGGCAAGCCATTGAGATAAATGGATCTTTAAGAAGAAGACGGACGTGGACGGTAATGTCATCGTCTATGAAGCTCGACTTGTGGCGAAGAGTTTTTCACAAGTTCAAGGAGTTGACTACGATGAGATTTTCTCATCCGGAGCGATGCTTAAGTCCGTCGGAATTATGTTAGCATTAGCTGCATTTATGAAATCTGGCAGATGGATGTGAAAACGAGTTTCCTTACCAGTTTTCGTAAGGAAAGGTTGTATGCGATACAATCAGAAAGGTTTTGTCGATCCTAAGGATGCTAAAAAGTATGCTAGCTCCAGTGATCCTTCCATGGACTGGAGTAAGCATCTCGGAGTTGGAATGTACGCTTTGATGAGATGATCAAAGATTTTGGGTTTATACAAAGTTTATGAGAAACTTGTATTTCCAAAGAAGTGAGTGGGAGCACTATAGCATTTCTGATGAGTATATGTTGTTGACATATAGTTGATTAGAAATGATGTAGAATTTCTGGAAAGCACATAGGGTTATTTGAAAAGTGTTTTTCAATGGAAAACCTGGATTAAGCTACTTGAACATTGAGCTTCAAGATCTATGAGGATAGATCAAAAACACTAAATGGTACTTTCAAATGAGCACATACCTTGACATGATCTTGAAGGTGTTCAAGATGGATCAGTCAAAGAAGGAGTTCTTGCCTGAGTTGTAAGGTATGAAGTTAAGAGTTAAAGCTCGACCACGGCAGAAGAGAGAGAAAGGACGAAGGTCGTCCCCTATGCTTCAGAAGTAGGCTCTATAGTATGCTATGTTGTGTACCGCACCGGAAGTGTGCATTGCCTTAGTCAGTCAAGGGGTACAAGAATGATCCAAGAACGGATCATTGGACATCAGTCAAAAATTGTCCTTGGAGTAAATAAGGACATGCTTCTCGATTATGGAGGTGATAAAGAGTTCGGCGTAAAGGGTTACGTTGATGCAAGCTTTAACACATATCCGAGTGACTCTGAGTAGCAAACCGGATACGTATAGTGGAGCAACCATTTGGAATAGCTCCAAGTAGAGCATGGAAGCAGCATTTACAATATGACCTAGAGATTTGCGAAGTACATACGGATCTGAATGTTGCAGACCCGTTGACTAAAACCTCTCTCACAAGCAAAACATGATCAAACCCCAGAACTCATTGAGTCTTAATCACATGGTGATGTGAACTAGTTTAGTGACACTAGTAAACTCTTTGGATGTTGGTCACATGGCGATGTGACCTATCAGTGTTAATCACATGGCGATGTGAACTAGATTATTGACTCTAGTGCAAGTGGGAGACTATTGGAAATATGCCCTAGAGGCAATAATAAATTAGTTATTATTATATTTCTTTGTTCATGATAATCGTTTATTATCCATGCTATAATTGTATTGAAAGGAAACTCATATACATGTGTGGGTACATAGACAACACCATGTCCCTAGTAAGCCTCTAGTTGACTAGCTCGTTGATCAATAGATGGTTACGGTTTCCTCACCATGGACATTGGATGTCGTTGATAATGGGATCACATCATTAGGAGAATGATGTGATGGACAAGACCCAATCCTAAGCCTAGCACAAAGATCGTAGTTCGTATGCTAAAGCTTTTCTAATGTCAAGTATCATTTCCTTAGACCATGAGATTGTGCAACTCCCGGATACTGTAGGAATGCTTTGGGTGCACCAAACGTCACAACGTAACTGGGTGGCTATAAAGGTGCACTACGGGTGTCTCCGAAAGTGTCTGTTGGGTTGGCACGAATTGAGACTGGGCCCACTCAATAGGACATCATCATAATGTGCACAATGTGACCAAGGGGTTGATCACGGGATGATGTGTTACGGAACGAGTAAAGAGACTTGCCGGTAACGAGATTGAACAAGGTATCGGCATACCGACGATCGAATCTTGGGCAAGTACAATACCGCTAGACAAAGAGAATTGTATACGGGATTGATCGAATCCTCGACATCGTGGTTCATCCGATGAGATCATCATGGAACATGTGGGAGCCAACATGGGTATCCAGATCCCGTTGTTGGTTATTGACCGGAGAACGTCTCGGTCATGTCTGCATGGTTCCCGAACCCGTAGGGTCTACACACTTAAGGTTCAATGACGCTAGGGTTATAAAGGAAGTTTGTATGTGGTTACCGAATGTTGTTCGGAGTCCCGGATGAGATCCCGGACGTCACGAGGAGTTCCGGAATGGTCTGGAGGTAAAGATTTATATATGGGAAGTCCTGTTTTGGTCACCGGAAAAGTTTCGGGTTTTATCGGTAACGTACCGAGACCACCGGGAGGGTCCCGTGGGTCCACCAAGTGGGGCCACCATCCCCGGAGGGCTGCATGGGCCAAGTGTGGGAGGGGACCAGCCCCATGTGGGCTGGTGCGCCCCCCCACAAGAGCCCAAGGCACCTAGGGTTTGGGGAGGGGGCGCCTCCACCTGACTTGGGGGGCAAGTTTCCCCCTCTCCCCCCCCCCTTGGTCGCCCCCCTAGATGGGATCTAGGGCTGGCTGCCGCCCCTAGGGGTGGAAACCTAGGTGGGGGCGCAGCCCCCTCTTTCCCTATATATAGTGGAGGCAAAGGAGCAGCCCAATACACGAGGTTCTTCTCCTGTTGGCGCAGCCCTACCTCTCTTTCTCCTCATATCTCGCAGTGCTTGGCGAAGCCCTGCAGGATTGCCATGCTCCTCCACCACCACCACACCATTGTGCTGCTGCTGGAGGAGTCTTCCTCAACCACTCCCTCTCTCCTTGCTGGATCAAGGCATGGGAGATGTCACCGGGTTGTACGTGTGTTGAACGCGGAGGTGCCGTCCGTTCGGCACTAGGATCTCCGGTGATTTGGATCACAACGAGTACGACTCCTTCAACCCCGTTCTCTTGAACGCTTCCGCTTAGCAATCTACAAGGGTATGTAGATGCACTGTCCTTCCCCTCGTTGCTGGTTTCTCCATAGATAGATCTTGGTGACACGTACGAAAATTTTGAATTTCTGCTACATTCCACAACAAGTATTATAACATGTGAAGGACTGACTCATTCATTTTGATTAAACCGGCCCTTGGGGACTACGGATTAAGCCGGATTTTTACAGGTTTGACCAAGGAATATTACTAATGTTTATATGTTTGTTCTAAGTCTATATCATATTCATTATAAGCAATAGACTTGGGGGCTAGCATAGTAAGGATGATTCAGTGAAGGGAAGAGTTAATACCTCAAATTTCTGGTGCATTTGCTTCACCATATCAACTTTGAGGTCACGGCTGCTGTTCACTTGGCTAAGATAGCCAGAAAAAACTTCCCCAATGCTCATATGAGTATAATTAGCAATGTCAAATCTGACCTTGCGGCGGCCTAGGTGCTCCTCCTTGGCAGAGCGCTTGGCGAGCACAGTGGGTCTCCCCGGCTCGGTATAGTCGGTTTTGGTAATTTCCACGTCAGCATCTTGAGGGTCGTCTGCCTTGGCCGGGCTAGGGACTTCAGTATTTTCAAGGACGTCGGCGGTTTGCTCCACAGGCGGGTCAGCAGTCGACGCAGATGTGTCATGAGCCGGTTCAAGCGGCGGCTCATGAATAGAGTCATCAGGCGCGGCCGTCTGGAGTTCCGGCTCATGGTCAGTCGGCTTATCGGCCGGCTTATTCTTCTTTACCCTCTTGCTGGGTTTTGCTTTTCCACTGCATAAAATCAAAAAGGTTAGTACAAGTATAAAGAATTGAATTGAATACAGGATAAGTAAATCATCATTACCCTAGAGCGGTCTTAAAAGCCGGCAGGTTGGACTAGATTGAGTCGCTAGACGAAGGTGAAGTTTCCTGATAATTCGAGTCAAAAGAGTTGAGTGGTTGACGAGTGAGACCCGCCAAAGGATAAAAGGGATCTAAGACGAAGATGACCTCATTCCGACGTTTCCTTGGCGTATTTGGTAAACCAGAGGAGAGCTCCCCTTCTTTGCTGGTCCGGGTCTGCCTTCGGTTTTCATGAATCTGTCGCTTCAAAATAAAGTGAGGATCCTGGTAAGCTAAGGGATGTGAAAATCTTACTTTCCAGGTTACTCTTCGGACTTTTTGTCTTGACAAGGGCTCTGAGTCGGAGGAGGAAATAATAGTTACCTCTTCAGTCACTCCCGGACTCGTTCCCGTGTCACCCTGATGGTAATCATTGTCAATAAGGTGGTTAAACAATGAGCCAAGAGAATCACGGGTTACCTCCGACTCAGAAGAGTCGTCCAGCTGAAGTAAATCAGAAGCATTGGGGGTTTTCCCTCTTTTCTGAGCGGCGGCTTTCCTGGCAGCTTTCTTGGCCTTCTTGGCTCTCTTTGCAGCCTTATGATCATATTTCTTCTTCCAAAATTTGTCATCAGCCTGTGTAAGTCAGTAAAAGTTTGAGTTATGATGAAACATAAAAGGTAAAAGTAAAATAATTGGTTAGCCTTGCAGAAAGGGCTCAGGCCCACTTTGCCACAGTCGGCCAGGCTCTCCTTCAGAAGTGACTTTGTCATATCATCGATAACATCGTCAGGTAAGTCGTCAGGGCTATGGCACAGAGGATCCTTTGCATCACCACTATAATCGCACATTAACCCGGAGCGGCGGCTCAACAGGATGATCCGCCATGCGACCCGGCACCGAACCAGATCAATGCTGTTTAAACCGTTCCCCAGTAGAGCTCTAATTTTTGCAAGAGTGGGGGCGAGCGTCTGGCGTTCAGCGACTGTTATTTTGTTAGGAAGCTAATGATTGGAGTCAAGACGCAGAGCACGGAAGTCAGGCAATGGGTTCTCGTCGGCCGGGGAGGTGTCTTGACAGTAGAACCAAGTCTGGTTCCAGTCTTTGGGGTGACTCGGCGGTTGTGCATAAGGAAAGATTACGTCGCTCCGTTGTTGGATTGAGACCCCGCCCAGTTCCAAACTCGGTCCGTTGGAGTACTCATTCTGACAGTTTAAATAAAACAGTTCTCAGAAAAGGAGTAGGTTGGGCTCTTCCCCAAGGTACACTTCAGAAAATACTTGGAAGTTGCATATATTGGACACGGAGTTGGGTCCTATGTCTTGAGGACAGAGGTCGAAGAAGTGCAGAACATCTCTAAAGAACTTTAAGTCGGGTGGCGAGAAGCCCCGTTTCATGTGATCCGTGAAGACGATAACCTCACCTTCTTTGGGCTGAGGCTTTTCCTCCGTTGGATCAGGAGCACGGTACGACATGATATCTCTTTTGGGCAGATAGCCGACTTTCACAAAATTGTCAAAAGTACTCTCAGTGACAATGGACTTGACCCAGTTGCATGAAGTGGTTGTCTTAGGCGGCATTGTGAAGGAGGAAGCCTAAACAAGAGTAAAAATGGTTGGTTCAAAATTAAGCTGGAGGAGGAAATATTACAAGTACATGGTCAGACTGGCGGCTTATAAAGGGGCCTAATGGTATATGACTAATAAATTGCCATGAGCAGTTAGGTCTTAAGCCTCCATGAGTAATTGATGTTGTCTGTTGAGCACTGCAATTTAAGCCGGTGGTTTGAACCGCCATAGCTAGGTGGATCTATCAAAACACAGATATTTGGCTAAGTGTCATACAAGCAAGTTTCACAGACTGCAACTATTATTTTGGATCAGCGGATGCTCAGTAGAAGGAAATAATATAGACCTAAAAAACCAGCACAGACGAGTTCGCGAGTTCTAATGAAGTCTCTTTACAGAAAAAGGGGATATGCTAGTATCAAAAGTGGAAGCAAAACAACTACCGCATGAGTTCCATATTACTTTTGGATCGAAAGAGGCTGCGGTGGAGGAACTATGAAGAAACCATGATGAACTACGAAGAACACAGAGAAACTTGCAAACCCTAATGCGAATCTGAGGTTCAGGAAGGCAAAAACTTACAACTGCAGATCTACTGCGGAAGGTCGTCGTCGTTCTCTGGATCGACTCAGGCTGATGCAGTGGCTGAGGTTGAGGACGATGAGGCGCTCTGCGGCGGCGGCGGAGCTCGAGCAGCAGAAGGGTTGTGGGAGGAAGAAGACGCTGGATAGGGGAGAATGAGGAAAGACCTGGTCGTGCCTATTTATAAGGAAAGACTGGTGAGTGCGCGCGACAAACGAGGAGGCCGAAAATATGGTTATCCAGCTACTAGGACGCCTTGATTCTGGGGATGGTCATTAAGATAAGGATCCGTTGGCATATATTGGATAAAATATGAATTAAAGATAGATGACGTCATGGTGGGTTACTACAGACCCAGAGGATGACATCATGGCAAGTTATAAGACTTTCTGTACAAACGAAGAGCAGAAGATTTTTTCTAAGTGTTGAAGATTGACATGAACCAGGAGGGGTCGGGTTATACCTGTGAGGATTCTTGAAGCCCAAGACGATGCTTGAAGATGGCGGTTCAGTTAAGGGCCCAAAGCCCAAAGGCGACTTAAGGCCCATAGATATAAACCGCCATATTTATGTAACTTGTATTGTAAGGCAAGAATAGAGAGAGACCCAGCCGGACACTGTTTATGAGCCGGTCGGGACTCTGTGAGCCACTGGGCGTAGACCTCTGTATATAAAGGGACGGCCCGGCGGCGGTTCAGGACAAGTAACACCAAATCGAGAACTAGGTCAAGCGGCTTTCGCTCCCTGGTAATCGAGATATAGCAATTCCACCTCAAATTGGATTAGGCTTTTACCTTCACCGCAAGGGGCCGAACCAGTATAAACTCCCATGTCCTTTGCCCGTCTTAACCCCTTTAAGCTTCCTAGTTGCGATGGCTCCACGATTAAGTCCTTTCACTGGGACATCTGATGTGACAATTCCACGACAGGGTTTATTCATGCATGAGTTTACTTTGGCTACATCATGGCATCTTGCTTAAGGCGTTACTCCGTTCTATATGAACTTAATACTCTAGATGCATGTTGGATAGCGGTCGATATGTGGAGTAATAGTGGTAGATGCAGAATCGTGTCGGTCTACTTGTCTCGGACGTGATGCATGTATACATGATCAATGCCTTGGATATCATCATGGGTATTCTTTTTTTATCAATTGCCCAACAGTAATGTGTTTACACATTGTATGTTATTTTCAAGAGAGAAGCCTCTACTGAAAATTATGGCCCCCGAGCCTACTTTATCATATATAACAAATTCTAAAAATACCTTGCTGCAATCTAATTTATTTATTTTATTTTGTATTTTTATTCAATCTATCTATCAATCACTACATAATTTAATCTTGCAAATAACCGCCGAGGGATTGACAACCCTTTGTTCGCATTTGGTGCAAGGATTTGTTATCTGGTGTGCAGGTGCTGTTAACGAGGTGTTGCATGATTCTCCTACTAGATTGATAACCTTGGTTTCATAACTGAGGAAAATATTACCTCTATTGTACTGCATCATACTCGCCTCTTCGGAGAAAACCCAACGCAGCTCACAAGTAGCACGTATCAGGTACTTTGGATTTAACCACTAAATATATATATGCTATGCTCCGCTGAGCATAACCTGCAAAGACAAGATCCACTGTCTTTGGTCCGAGTTTGCATTTCTTGGGGATAGGAATATTGACCTTCAGCAAACATCCCCAAGTGCGCAAATAAGAAAGTGATGGTTTTCTCCCAACACACTCTTCAAAAGGGGTTTTCTCTTTATTCTTGTTGGGAACTCTATTCAAGACATGACACAAAGTCAATAAAGCATCCCTCACCATGCCTTAGATAAACCAGTACTATCTAACATGGCATTCACCAAGCATGTTAGCGTGCGGTTTTTTCTCTCGGCAACCCCATTTGATTGGGGCGAATAGGGAGGCATCCTCTCATCAATAATACTATGTTCCTCACAAGTTTCATAAAAAACTTTGGGAAAATACTGTCCACTCACAATTTGACTTAAGACGCTTGATCTTTCTCTCTAATTGATTTTGAACTTCAGCTTTATAAATTTTAAAGTAGTCTAAAGCTTCATCTTTAGTTTGTAAAAAATAAACATAACAAAACCTCTTTCAGCCATGTGTCAACAGACCATTCATCAATCATCATCATGAAATATCTCTTTCCACCGTTTATCAACAGACAATTCATCTCACATTGGTCAGAATGTATGAGTTCTAGAGGTGCCAAGTTTCTCTCCTCGTCAGCCGTGTGAGGCTTTTGAGGTTGCTTCAGTTGCACTCAACTATGGCACTTAGAACCTTGGCAATAGTGAAATTCAAAACTAAACTCATACTAGATAGGTGAGACACTAAAACAGAATTAATGTGACATAAACGTGAGTGCCAAACACTTGCATCATCATTAACTCTAGCACAAATTTTGTTTACTGGCTTACTTCAAATATTTGGAAGGAAAAAGGGGAACAAGGCTCCGTACTCATAGCCTTTGCCTATAACTTGTCCATATCTCGACACGATTACTTTATTTGACTCTAAAACTACCTTAAACCCATCTCGACATAGAACGGAGTTGCTAACTAGATTCATGTTCATACTAGGGACATCCTTCACGTTCCTTAGCTGCATGATCTTCCCCGAAGTGAGCTTCAGATCCACCATGCCAATGCCATGAATAGAAGCATGTGACACATTCCCCACTAGGATGGAAGAATCCCGTGCAACCTGGTAAGAAGTGAACAAGGAGACGCTAGCACACACGTGGACGTTAGCACCCGAATCAATACACAAAGAAGATGATTGAAATACTGAAAGAACAATAAGTGAATTACCATACCCATTAGTATTGCTAGAGGTTACCAAGTACAATCTTGGAGATCATTTTCCCTCTGCGGTCTACACGTTCTGGCCATTCCTTAGAAAAGTGTACGGGCTTTCCACAGGTGTAGTACTCTAGCTCAGCCTTGTTCAACTTCTTCTTCTTGAAGGTAGTAGTCTTTACAGGCTTGTTATTCCCTTTGTTCTTGATTTTTTGGTACCTCTGCACCATCTTGGCGGTAGGCCGAACCTCACATGCTTTCTCAGTAGTGTCTTTAGCTCGAGCTTTCTCTTCAACATCAAGAGATGCAATCAGATTTTCAACGGATATCTCAAGTCTCTTATGTTCAGAGTAGTGGCAAAATTCCTCCATGAAGGAGGCAACTTTGCAATCATGCACTTAGCCATGAATTTGTCCGGTAATTCACACTTAATGATTTCTAGTTCCTTCACAATGCACTCTATCTCATGAGCTTGTTCAACCATAGAACGGTTATTCACCACCTTGTTCACGGGATGCATCTGTTGCACCGAGCATAGCATTCAGCACATCCCGCAGTATCTTCCCGTCTTGCATGTGCATATGCACAACACATAGACGGCCAGCAAGAAACACTCAGAATGCATCCCGCAAACATAATATTGGCTTCCTGAAACTTTATATGATCTTTCATTAGTAGTTCCCTTTGTCATGCCAGCACTAACATGAAAAACTTTCAAACCAGCCAAAGCATGGACTTCACCTCCACCTCTTAAAGTGCACACCGATAAATTTATTCAGCCTCAGTGCATCCGCAAAACCATCCATAGTTAACTCAGGAATCGCATACGATAAGGTCTTTGGATTGTTGTAATATTAGGAAATTAATTATTAATTTCAATAAATAATTCATGACTAAAATAGTAATTAGCATACAAAGTGCTAGCATACTAGATGATTGACACAGCAGCATCGCACATGCAACAACTATCATAATTAGAGATAAGATCATATCATGGTGCACGTACCGATCGTTCTTAGATGAAGTAGTCCAAGTTGTTGTAGGGGCAGCGATGTTCTTGATGATGACGACTAGGCGGCGTAGACGTTTGTGATGACGGCGCGCAACAGCGCCTGATCTTGATGGAAGACAACCCATGTTAACGAACTTGAGCAGTCACGCAAAGTGTTTCTCAAAAACCTTATTCACCCTCTCCCGATGCAGGATCACAAGGGCAAGAGATTTCGGAGACCTGCTCTCCCGTTCACCGGTGCACGCTGGTGTTCGATATGGAGTAGAATACGGTGGCAGTGCAAGTTGCAAGATGAGGCAAAACCCTAAATGTTTTTGATATGTCTTTCGCCGCGACCAATCGCAATATATATAGTAAGACCAGAGGAGGTATCGTGTCGCGGTCGCTATCAACCGACTTAGTTTCTAAGTCCTATACTTGTCGGGCCAGAACTAACTAACTTGTCTTCCAAGACATCAAAAAATAAAACGACAAAAGGAAGTTGTGCCCCTACAAGTCAATAGACCGAATTTCGGCGGACGTGTGTGCACTCTGCTTAGACCAGGCGAGGTGGGAGAGCGAGCGTGTGTTATATTCTATTTCTCTTCTCAACACAGCACTAAAAGCATCTCTAACAGAGCCCCTATAATCGCCCGACCCGCAAAATAATCGTTGATATACTGTACGGGGCCAAAAACCATCAAAACAGGTACTGTATATTCAGCCGACATGTAATTTTTTTAGGGCGAGCTGTAATAATCGCCCGTTGGCCGCCAAATCTTGTGGTGTCCCGTATCCAACGCGATTCTTGTTGGGAGGGAAATTACCGCGCCCACTCGGCGCCACCCCTCCCCAAATCTCCGGCGAATCTTTTTTTTCTCCAGCCACCTCCAACCACCCTGTGCTTTGGAGAGCTTCGCCATCCCCACCCACATCTTCTCCACTAAAATTCAAGCTTGGAGGCAGCCATTTTTGCCGGCTCCCGGCGGGCTGCAGCCGCTATCGCCATGGATCCAGGCGGAAGCTTCAATTGGTGCCACACTATGGGCAGATCCGGCTGCTCCAAGCAAGACTGGGAAGCCGCTATCCACGCGGGCCCAACCTTGGCGAGGGGAAGTAGAGGAGGCGGTCGGCTACGGTGGAGAAGGAAAGGCTTCGGCGGCTACGCTTTCGGCCGACGGTCGGGGAGAAGGGGGCTTCGGTGGCTGCGTTTTGGGCGGGTGAAAGGTAAGATTTGCTGCTTTGTGCCTGTTTTGATCCCAGTTTTGAGCTCCAAATCGGCCAATGGGAAAATTTTAATTTTGATGTACTTTTGATTTTATTTTAGTAGATGGATGATATTTGGAGTTCGTCCTCATCATCTGAGTCGCATGATTCTGACATAGATGAGATGCTTTTTTATGATGATCTCGAGCACCTTCTTTTGTTGCACCTCGTCGACAAATTTGAAGCCGGCAAGAAGAAGAGGCACCGCGGATCGACAGTCAGCCGGCTTTACATTCCACGCATCCGAATTCTCGGTCACAAGTTGCTCATGAAAGACTACTTTTCCGAGCTACCAACCTATCCGGCTCATCTCTATCGTAGACATTATCGATGTATAGGCCTCTTTTTGTTTGTATTGTGGAAGCTTGCAAACAAAATTGTCGGTTCTTCACGCGCCAGAGAAATGCCGCCGGTTCAAAAAAATTGGGGGCAATGTGAGTGATAGCATATGGCATTCTGGCCGATAACACCGATGAGTATCTTCGCATTGGAGAAGATACCACGCTCAAATGTGTGCAGGTGATTGCTAAGATAATGATCTGGGTATTCGGTCCCAAGTACCTCCAAGCTCTCAATGAGGAGGGCACTGAATTTTTAATGGCGATGAACAAAGCAAGATGATGGACGGGCATGCTTGGGAGTGTGGATTGCATGCATTGGAACTAGAAGAATTGTCCAAAGGCTTGGGCCGGACGATACACCGGCCATCAACGTAAACCAACTATTGCGCTCGAAGCTGTAGCTTCGCATGACTTGTGGATTTAGCATTGCTTCTTTGGATTGTCAGGGTCTCTCAATGATATCATGGTATTGCATGGATCACATCTTTTTTGCGCACCTAGCTAGTGGGAATGCTCCGGCTTGCAACTACACTGTAAATGGACATGATTATACCATGAGGTATTATCTTGTCAACGGGGTTTATCTTTCGTTGGCAACATTTGTCAAGACAACTAGTAACCCGGTAGGCAAAAAAATAAACTATTTCCCAAGCACAAGAAGCATGCCGAAAAGATATTGGGAGAGCATTTGGTGTGTTGCAAGCTCGGTTTGCCATTGTTCGAGGGACTGCTCGCTTTTGAGACTGAAAATCCCTCTGAAATATCAAGACTACGTGTGTAATTCTACACAATATGATCATCCAGGATGAGAGGGATTTCAACTTGGAGTTTTTCTATGACAATATTCGTAGCCGTGTCAAGTCTACCAGAAATCCGGATGGAATCAGTGCATTTCTTGAGACCTACCGGCAGATTAAAGACCGTGACAAACATCAGGAGCTCCGCAATGATCTCATTGAGCATCAGTGACAATTGTACGGGCAAAAAACTCCCGCTCTATTAATTTGATCTATTTATTTTCATGTATGAGGTGAACAATTGTTTTAATTCCGAATGATTTCTTATTGTGATAATTGCGAACTATTTGTTATTCGGATTTGAACATTTGTTGTATTTGAGATAATTATTGTATTGTATGATGTTAAAAACATTTAAGGTTAATATTTATTGTTTATTTTTATTTTAGTTATGTTTGTCTAAAATGAAGATTTATGGTGCGGGGCATTGGGTGCTACTGCAAATCCAATATAGGGCGAGCCGCAAAACGATTTTACCGGCAACGATTTTAGGGGCTCTGCTAGAGATGCTCTAAGTATGATGGCCAGAACTCACTATATAAAGAGGTCTCACACCTCCTTAATTTTGGGGTGGTACTAAACTTTGAGCCACCACTTGCTATTTTATTTGTTGGCTCTTTTGAGATTTCAGAAATTGTACACGGCTTAGGCCCGTTATTTTTAACTATTTGTATGTATCTGGATCGTATTAGAGCAGTTTACAACCATGAGGACCATGCTGGACATGGCCTGCAACTAGGACGCGTGAATAAATCTGTGGTTGAATGATTGGGAGTAAAGTGATATTCCGAGTCCACCAGGGTTCAAGTCCTGAGGCTCGCATTATTTTGGATTTATTTTAGGATATCCGGCGATGCACGTTCAGTAGGATGAGATGTTCGTGTCGACTACGAGGCGTCCGTGGTGAATTCGTTAATCTTAAGATGTAATGAGAGCTCAGTCTCTTGAAGGTGCCCATAAGAACATGGTTATATATAAGCGTCTGCGTCTGTACCATGTTTAAAATAAATCTATATCTATACTACCACCTACTAATAAAGCGGCTATCGCTTCTGGTCGTCCGTCATTAAAATTACCTTTCAAGTTGGTTAAAATTACCCACCAATGCTACCCGTAAGTGGAAAAACGATTCGATTTTTCGGACCAAAAATCAACTCCTCCTTATTTATCTTTAGGGGGACGCGATGAGTATAAGTCCTAGAACGACAAGCAGAAGAATGGTTGGTGATTGCTCTTTTAGCGGCGACACCAGGGTTCAATCCCCAACTTCCACAATTTTCATCTTTCTTTTCTCACGCATGTCCTACTCATGTATTCGTTCATGGCCGGCCCATGTGTGGGGCTTCACTCTTCTATTTTTTTTATTTTACTTTTTTGTCTTTTCTTTTCTCATTCTGTTTTCTTTTTTCTTTCTACTTTAAATTAATTCCGGAGTTTAGTATTCTAAAAGTTGCGAGTTTTCAAAAAAAAAGTTTGATAAAAAATCATAAATATATGTGAATTCAAAAATGTTTAGAAAATCATAATAAGTTTGCAGATTCAAAAAATGTTGGTGGTTTTGCAAAACTGTTTGCAAAATTATTAAAAAACCACAGTTTGTAAGAAATGGTCGGGAAATAAAATCATGTTCATGGTTTTGAAAAAATGATCGTGTATTCAAAACATATTCGGGAATCTGAAAAAAATGTCCATGAAATTTTAGAAAATGTTCAAAATAATAATAATAAATATTTGTTTTCTTAATTTTGTTCCCCAATTTTAAAAAAAGTTCATCGCTTCAGAAAATGTTTGTTGAGTCAAAAAATGTTAATGAATATGAAACCGGTTCATACATTCAAAAAAATTGTAAACAGAACTAATGTTCATGATATTTTTGAGAAAAAAAATGTTTGTCGATTCAAAAAACTGTTCACTGATTCAAAAGTATTTTATGTCAATTTGATTAGTTTTTCGAAAGTCTTTATATATCTTGGTGTTGGGAGTAGTTCATGGTCAATGAGATTTGCTTTTAAAGTTTTTAAACGTTCCCTTGCGCAACATAATGACAAGTGTGGCATGCACTGTCAAACTCATAGCCTTAGGATTTATCACGTTGAGTGCATTGTGATCTCGTGAACATCACGATCATCATCGGCTAGGGTGAGAAAAAAAATGGCAACATGATGAACCACTATGTTAAAATAGAGTATAATCATATATCAGTATATTGAGTCATATTTATTTTGTTAGCCATAATTATTTGTCTTCCGGTGCAACGCACGGGCCCTTTTGCTAGTAGCATTTAAGGATGCAATTATCTTGTCCAGCACTTCCGCGCGACAGAGCAAGACTTTGCACCACGTGCACGAGCAACGAAAAAGAGGTCGGGACTTTGCAGCGTCAATTTTGCACTCCTACAATGCAACCAGTGGTCGGGCCAAAAATTGGCAATCTTCCTATCCAGAGTCTCACACGACAAGGACAGGGTTCCGCACCTCACTAGAAAATTCAAGCGAAAAAATAGCGAGCTATACAAAATATTGCCGTTTATTAAATTATTTTATCAGCATGCTCAAGACATTTTACACTAATTTAATTAGCGAGATAATTCTCTACTTTTCTTAGGGGTAATCTAAGTTTTATTCATCAAAAAGCACAAGTTGTGGGATGCAGATTCGATCATGGGATTGACCAAGTCACAGATGGTGTCTCAGACCTAGCGACAGAGAATGCTTGGCCAACTTATGTGCCTCTATGTTCACATTATGACTTTCATAAATAAAATTACATTGAAACAAACTAGAATAAGAGTAGATCTCACTAATAATGACCTCTGGACTTGTTGTTTATGTCCAAGACGACGCTATAGCGATGCTTTTTTTCAGTGCTAGGAATCTGCATAGGGAGCCCAGCCCACGCTCTGGAACTAGTTGATCTTTTCTCCCAGATCCATCGGATGCGCAAGGCATGATTAAGTTATTTGATGAAGGTTATGAATCCCAAGGTCCCCAAACTCCACGGGTCAACAAACTTGCTCCCATGCTACTAAACAGTGCTCTCCTTCTGAAGATCTTGTTTAGGCATTTGAATACCCAGGGAGGCAAATCCAATGAGAGCATATGCCATATGGTACTACCACAATGGCGAAAGCACCGCCGTACTAAACTACAACCATATTCAATCCAGACACAAACCACAGCACATACATCAACGAGCATCTCTCGATCTCACCAAAAGACAATGCGTTCCATCGCAACTCTCCTCCAGCTGGTCTGCCTCCTCTTGTCACTTCATCGGAGCCCAGGCTCCGGCGCAGCGGCCACGGCGAGCAACTTCTCCTCCTGCCTCGTCTCCAACGGGGTCAGCAACTTCTCCCTGCCCACATCTCCGGGCTACGCCGGGCTGCTCAACTCATCCATCTTCAACCTCCGGTTCACGCTCCCGAACGTCGCCGGGCCCGCCGCCATTGTCCTCCCGGAGTCGAGGGATGACCTGCGGCGAGCCATCCTGTGCGCGCAGACCAGATCGCTTGCGATCCGCGTGCGTAGCGGCGGGCACAGCTACGAGGGGCTGTCCTACACCACGGAGAACCACGTGCCGTTCGTGGTGGTCGACCTCGCGAACCTGAACCGCGTCCGGGTCGAGCCGGGCTCGGCAACGGCCTGGGTCGAGTCGGGAGCGACCGTGGGCGAGCTGTACTACGCCGTGGGGCGGTTGAGCCGGTCCTTGGCGTTCACGGCCGGGTCGGGGTCGACCACTGGTCTAGGGGGGCAAGTCTCCGGCGGCGGGTTCGGGCTTCTGTCCCGGAAGTTTGGGCTTGCCGCCGACAACGTGCTGGACGCGGCGCTCATCACTCCGGACGGCAGAGTCCTTGACCGGAACTCAATGGGCGATGACGTGTTCTGGGCGATCCGAGGCGGCGGAGGCGGGAGCTGGGGTGTGGTGTACGCTTGGAAGCTCCGGCTCGTTCCGGTTCCTCGCAACGTCACCGCGTTCACCGTCGGCCGGACCGGTCCGGTCGAACTCATTGCCGGCTTACTTCACAGGTGGCAGTATGTTGGGCCCAATCTACCGGACGAGTTTTATCTCTCCGTGTATGCTCCAACCGGGTCGACGGACGGCAACGTCTCCATCTCCTTCACCGGTCAAGTGCTAGAGTCAAAAGAGCATGCCTTGTCGGTTCTCAGCCAAAGCTTTCCTGAGCTGGGTTTGACCGAGCCAGACCTCTCAGAAATGAGCTGGGTCGAGTCGACGGCCAAGTTCGCTGGTCTGAGCACGGTGGAGGACCTGGCGAACCGGCGGCGCCAGCCAAAGCAGTACTCCAAGAGCAAGTCCGACTATGTGCAAGCACCGATCTCGAGGAACGACATGGCCGAGATCGTCCGGCACCTGTCGGCCGGGCCGACCGGGTCCATCCAGCTAGACCCCTACGGCGGCGCCATGGCGCGGATAGAGAGAGCCGAGACGCCGTTCCCCCACCGCGCCGGGTACCTGTACAGCATCCAGTACGGCGTGAACTGGAACCGGTCGCAGTTAGCCCGCGCGGAGGAGTTCATCGGATGGCTCAGGTCGTTCTACAGGTACATGGCCCCCTACGTGTCCAAGGATCCCCGCGCTGCGTACGTGAACTACCTCGACCTCGACCTGGGCGTGAACAACTGGACGCGCGCTGCCGGTGGGTCGTCCCCGCAGGCGGTGGCTCGTGCGACGTCGTCGTGGGGGCAGGCGTACTTCGGAGAGAACTTCGACCGGCTGGTTCGTGCTAAGACGGTGGCCGATCCTGGCAACGTGTTCAACAACGCGCAGAGCATCCCTCCCTTGAATATTAGAGCCGACGAGTAGACATATGTTTGCGAAATAATAAAAAGAAAAGTATACTTTTCGTCCTTTAATTCTTGGCAGAGTCTAGATTTGATCCCTTAACTATAAAACCGGACAACCTTCACCACCAACTCTTGAAATCAGATAAGTTTGGTCCCCTGACTCAACCAAAGCAGTATCCATGCTGACTCAACATGGTTTTGACTGGGTCATGTCCAGGTGGCGATATTTCTGTTTCTTTTCATCCATCTTCGGTGTAGACATTTCGTCAAACAGTTGACTTGCAATTGCTGCACCGTGACACAACCGAGCGTGCCGTCAGTCGATGAGCCAGCGCCATCAGTCGACGAGTCAGTCGACGAGCCAACACTGTTCCCCACCGAAGGCTCATCCCCGGCAAGCCTTGTGTTCCTCCTTAACCGTCCGTGCTGGCCACTTCTTCGGACGCCTGAAGACACGGCCACGACCTGCACCACACGGCACAGCAAGCATCCACCACGACCTCTCCTTGTGCCTGAGTTTTCCCATGAAGGCGGGGGGGGGGGGGGGGAGGGGTTCCACGGCGCCCCTGGCACGTGGGGTCACATGCGTTGAGCAACACGAAATACAATGGGAGGGATGGAGGTTCGGGCTGCGCTCGATGGCGAGGTACGCACCGAGCGTGAGCTTGTGGGCGAGTGGTGCGGGGAGGTCAGTATTGGGGAATGTAGCAGAAATTCAAAATTTCCCTACGTGTCACCAAGATCTATCTATGGAGAAACCAGCAACGAGGGGAAGAAGAGTGCATCTACATACCCTTGTAGATCGCTAAGCGGAAGCGTTCAAGAGAACGGGGTTGAAGGAGTCGTACTCGTCGTGATCCAAATCACCGGAGATCCTAGTGCCGAACGGACGGCACCTCCGCGTTCAACACACATACAGCCCGGTGACGTCTCCCATGCCTTGATCCAGCAAGAAGAGAAGGAGAGGTTGAGAAAGACTCCATCCAGCAGCAGCACAACGGCGTGGTGGTGGTGGAGGAGCATGGCAATCTTGCAGGGCTTCGCCAAGCACCTGCGGGAGAGGAGGAGGTGTCACGGGAGGGAGGGAGGCGCCAGGGCTTCAGGTGCGGCTGCCCTCCCTTCCCTCCACTATATATAGGGGCAAGGGAGAGGGGGGGCGCAGCCTTGGCCTTCCTCCAAGGAAGGGTGCGGCTAGGGAGGAGTCCATCCTCCCCAAGGCACCTAGGAGGTGCCTTCCCCCATTAGGACTCTCCCTTTCCCTTATCTCTTGGCGCATGGGCCTCTTGGGGCTGGTGCCCTTGGCCCATATAGGCCAAGGCGCAAACCCCTACAGCCCATGTGGCCCCCCCAGGGCAGGTGGACCCCTGGTGGACCCCCGGACCCCTTTCGGCACTCCCGGTACAATACCGATAATGCGCGAAACTTTTCCGGTGACCAAATCAAGACTTCCCATATATAAATCTTTACCTCCGGACCATTCCGGACCTCCTCGTGACGTCCGGGATCTCATCCGGGACTCCGAACAACATTCGGTAACCATATACAAACTTCCTTTATAACCCTAGCGTCATCGAACCTTAAGTGTGTAGACCCTACGGGTTCGGAAACCATGCAGACATGACCGAGACGTTCTCCGGTCAATAACCAACAGCGGGATCTGGATACCCATGTTGGCTCCCACATGTTCCACGATGATCTCATCGGATGAACCACGATGTCAAGGACTCAATCGATCCCGTCTACAATTCCCTTTGTCTAGCGGTATTGTACTTGCCCGAGATTCGATCGTCGGTATGCCGATACCTTGTTGAATCTCGTTACCGGCAAGTCTCTTTACTCGTTCCATAACACATCATCCCGTGATCAACCCCTTGGTCACATTGTGCACATTATGATGATGTCCTGCCGAGTGGGCCCAGAGATACCTCTCTGTCAACCGGAGTGACAAATCCCAGTCTCGATTCATGCCAACCCAACAGACACTTTCGGAGATACCTGTAGTGCACCTTTATAGCCACCCAGTTATGTTGTGACGTTTGGTACACCCAAAGCATTCCTATGGTATCCGGGAGTTGCACAATCTCATGGTCTAAGGAAAAGATACTTGGCATTAGAAAAGCTTTAGCATACGAACTATACGATCTTTGTGCTATGCTTAGGATTGGGTCTTCTCCATCACATCATTCTGCTAATGATGTGATCCCGTTATCAACGACATCCAACGTCCATGGTTAGGAAACCATAACCATCTATTGATCAACGAGCTAGTCAACTAGAGGCTCACTAGGGACATGGTGTTGTCTATGTACCCACACATGTATCTGAGTTTCCTATCAATACAATTATAGCATGGATAATAAACGATTATCATGAACAAGGAAATATAATAATAATAATAACTAATTTATCATTGCCTCTAGGGCATATTTCCAACAGTCTCCCACTTGCACTAGAGTCAATAATCTAGTTCACATCGCCATGTGATTAACACTGATAGGTCACATCGCCATGTGACCAACATCCAAAGAGTTTACTAGTGTCTAAACTAGTTCACATCACCATGTGATTAAGTCTCAATGAGTTATGGGGTTTGATCATGTTTTGCTTGTGAGAGAGGTTTTAGTCAACGGGTCTGCAACATTCAGATCCTTATGTACTTCGCAATTCTCTATGTCATATTGTAAATGATGCTTCCACGCTCCACTTGAAGCTATTCCAAATGGTTGCTCCACCATACATATCCGGTTTGCTACTCAGAGTCATTCGGATATGTGTTAAATCTTACATCGACGTAACCCTTTACGCCGAACTCTTTATCACCTCCATAATCGAGAAACATGTCCTTTATTTACTCCAAGGACAATTTTGACCGCTGTCCAATGATCTATTCCTGGATCATTCTTGTACCCCTTGACTGACTCATGGCAAGGCACACTTCCAGTGCGGTACACAGCATAGCATACTATAGAGCGTATGTCTGAAGCATAGGGGACGGCCTTCGTCCTTACTCTCTCTTCTGCCATGGTCGAGCTTTAACTCTTAATTTCATACCTTACAACTCAGGCAAGAACTCCTTCTTTAACTGATCCATCTTGAACACCTTCAAGATCATGTCAAGGTATGTGCTCATTTGAAAGTACTTATTAAGCGTTTTTTATCTATCCTTATAGATCTTGGTGCTCAACGTTCAAGTAGCTTAATCCAGGTTTTCCATTGAAAAACACTTTTCAAATAGCCCTACATGCTTTCTAGAAATCCTACATCATTTCTAATCAACAATATGTCAACAACATATACTCATCAGAAATTCTATAGTGCTCCCACTCACTTCTTTGGAAATACAAGTTTCTCATAAACTTTGTATAAACCAAAATTCTTTGATCATCTCATCAAAGCGTACATTCCAACTCTGAGATGCTTACTCCAGTCCTTAGAAGGATCGCTGGAGCTAGCATACCTTTTAGCATCCTTAGGATCGACAAAAACTTTCTGACTGTATCACATACAACCTTTCCTTACAAAAACTAGTAAGGAAACTCATTTTTGACATCCATCTGCCAGATTTCATAAATGCAGCTAATGCTAACATGATTCCGACGGACTTAAGCATCGCTACGGATGAGAAAATCTCATCGTAGTCAACTCCTTGAACTTGTGAAAAACTCTTCGCCACAAGTCGAGCTTCATAGACGGTGACATTACCGTCCACGTCCATCTTCTTCTTAAAGATCCATTTATCTCAATGGCTTGCCGATCATCGGGCAAGTCCACCAAAGTCCATGCTTTGTTCTGATACATGGATCCTATCTCGGATTTCATGGTTTCTAACCATTTGTCGGAATTTGGGCCCACCATTGCTTCTCCATAGCTCGTAGGTTCATTGTTGTCTAGCAACATGAACTTCAAGACAGGATTACTGTACCACTCTGAAGTAGTATGTATCCTTGTCACCCTACGAGGTACGGTAGTGACTTGATCCGAAGCATCATGATCACTATCATCAGCTTCCACTTCAATTGGTGTAGGTGCCACATGAACAACTTTCTATGCCCTGCTACACACTGGTTGAAGTGATGGTCCAATAACCTCATCAAGTCTCCACCATCCCCCACTCAATTCTTTCGAGAGAAACTTTTCTTCGAGAAAGGACCTGATTCAAGAAACAATCCCTATTGCTTTCGGATCTGAATTAGGAGGTATACCCAACTGTTTTGGGTGTCCTATGAAGATGCTTTTTATCCGCTTTGGGTTCGAGCTTATCACGATGAAACTTTTTCACATAAGCGTCGCAGCCCCAAACTTTTAAGAAACGACAACTTAGGTTTCTCCAAACCATAGTTCAAACAGTGTCGTCTCAACAGAATTACGTGGTGCCCTATAAAGTGAGTGCGGTTGTCTCTAATGCCTAACCCATGAACAATAGTGGTAATTCGATAAGAGACATCATGGTACACACCATATCCAATAGGGTGTAACTATGATGTTCGGACACACCATCACACTGTGGTGTTCCAGGCGGTATTAATTGTGAAACAATTTCCACAATGTCTTAATAGCGTGCCAAAGCTTGTAACTCAGATACTCATCTCTATGATCATATCATAGACATTTTATCCTCTTGTCACAATGATCTTCAACTTCACTCTGAAATTACTTGAACCATTCAATAATTCAAACTTGTGTTTCATCAAGTAAATATACAACATCTATTCGAATCATCTGTGAAGTAAGAACATAACGATATTCACTATATGCCTCAGCACTCATTGGACTACACACATCAAAATGTGTTACTTCCAACAAGTTGCTATCTTGTTCCATCTTACTGAAAACGAGGCTTTTCAGTCATCTTGCCTATATGGTACGATTTGCATATCTCAAGTGATTCAAAATCAAGTGAGTCCAAACGATCCATCTGCATGGAGTTTCTTCATGCGTATACACCAATAGACATGGTTCACATGTCTCAGACTTTTCCAGAAAACGAGTGAGTCCAAAGATCCATCAACATGGAGCTTCTTTATGCGTTTTATACCAATATGACTTACATGGCAGTGCCACAAGTAAGTGGTACTATCATTACTATCTTATATCTTTTGGCATGAAAATGTGTATCACTATGATCGAGATTCAATAAACCATTCCTTTAGGTGCAAGACCATTGAAGGTATTATTCAAATAAATAGAGTAACCATTATTCTCCTTAAATGAATAACCATATTGCGATAGACATAATCCAATCATGTCTATGCTCAATGCAAAACCAAATGACAATTATTCAGGTTTAATACTAATCTTGATGGTAGAGGGAGCGTGCGATGTTTGATCACATCAAACTTGGAAACACTTCCAACACATATCGTCAGCTCACCTTTAGCTAGTCTCCGTTTATTCCGTAGCTCTTTTATTTTGAGTTACTAACACTTAGTAACCGAACTGGTATCTTAATACCCTGGTGCTACTAGGAGTACTAGTAAAGTACACATTAACATAATGTATATCCAATATACTTCTATCGGCCTTGCCAGCCTTCTCATCTACCAAGTATCTAGGGTAATTCTGCTCCAGTAGATGTTCCCCTTATTACAGAAGCACTTAGTCTCGGGTTTAGGTTCAACCTTGGGTTTCTTCACTGGAGCAGCAGCTGATTTGCCATTTCATGAAGTATCCCTTCTTGCCCTTGCCCTTGCCCTTCTTGAAACTAGTGGTTTCACCAACCATCAACAATTGATGCTCCTTCTTGATTCCTACTTTCGCGGTGTCAAACATCGTGAATACCTCAAGGATTATCATATCTATCCCTGATATGTTATAGTTCATCACGAAGCTCTAGCAGCTTGGTGGAAATGACTTCGGAGAAACATCACTATCTCATCTGGAAGATCAACTCCCACTCAATTCAAGTGATTGTTGCACTCAGACAATCTGAGCACAAGCTCAACGATTGAGCTTTTCTCCCTTAGTTTGCAGGATAAGAAAATCGTCGGAGGTCTTATACCTCTTGACGTGGGCACGAGCCTGAAATCCCAATTTCAGCCCTCGAAACATCTCATATGTTCTGCGACGTTTTGAAAAAGTCTTTGGTGCCTCATCTCTAAACCGTTTAACTGAACTATCACGTAGTTATCAAAACGTGTATGTCCGATGTTCGCAACATCCACAGACGACGATTGGGGTTCAGCACACTAAGCGGTGCATTAAGGACATAAGCTTTCTACTGTCCGCATAATCGCTACTGTCAACTTTCAACTATATTTTCTCTAGGAACATATCTAAACAGTGGAACTAAAGCGCGAGCTTACGACATAATTTGCAAAGATCTCTTGACTATGTTCAGGATAATTAAGTTCATCTAATGAACTCCCACTCAGATAGACATCCCTCTAGTCATCTAAGTGAGTACATGATCCGAGTCAACTAGGCCGTGTCCGATCATCACGTGAGACGGACTAGTCATCATCGGTGAACATCTTCATGTTGATCGTATCCACCATACGACTCATGCTCGACCTTTTGGTCTCTTGTGTTCCGAGGCCATGTCTGTACATGCTAGGCTCGTTAAGCTAACCTAAGTGTTTCGCGTGTGTAAATCTGGCTTACACCCGTTGTATGTGAACGTAAGAATCTATCACACCCGATCATCACGTGGTGCTTCGAAACGACGAACTTTCGCAACGGTTCACAGTTAGGGGGAACACTTTCTTGAAATTTTAATGAGGGGTCATCTTATTTACTACCGTCGTTCTAAGCAAATAAGATGTGTAAACATGATAAACATAACATGCAATCAAACAGTGACATGATATGTCCAATATCATTTTGCTCCTCTTGATCTCCATCTTCGGGGCTCCATGATCATCGTCGTCACCGGCATGACACCATGATCTCCATCATCATGATCTCCATCATCGTGTCTCTGTGAAGTTGTCTCGCCAACTTATTACTTCTACTACTATGGATACCGGTTAGCAATAAAGTAAAGTAATTACATGGCATTGTTTCAATGACATGCAGGTCATACAATAAATAAAGACAACTTCTATGGCTCCTGCCGGTTGTCATACTCATCGACATGCAAGTCGTGATTCCTATTACAAGAACATGATCAATCTCATACATCACATATATTCATCACATTCTTCTTGGCCATATCACATCACATAGCATACCCTGCAAAAACAAGTTAGACGTCCTCTAATTGTTGTTTGCATGTTTTACGTGGCTGCTATGGGTTTCGAGCAAGAACGGTTCTTACCTACGCAAAACCACAACGTGATATGTCAATTGCTATTTACCCTTCATAAGGACCCTTTTCATCGAATCCGTTCCGACTAAAGTGGGAGAGACTGGCACCCGCTAGCCACCTTATGCACCAAGTGCATGTCAGTCGGTGGAACCTGTCTCACGTAAGAGTACGTGTAAGGTCGGTCCGGGCCGCTTCATCCCACAATACCGTCGAAACAAGATTGGACTAGTAACGGTAAGCATATTGAACAAAATCAATGCCCACAACTACTTTGTGTTCTACTCGTGCAAAGAATCTACGCAATAGACCTAGCTCATGATGCCACTGCTGGGGAACGTAGCAGAAATTCAAAATTTCCCTACGTGTCACCAAGATCTATCTATGGAGAAACCAGCAACGAGGGGAAGGAGAGTGCATCTACATACCCTTGTAGATCGCTAAGCGGAAGCGTTCAAGAGAACGGGGTTGAAGGAGTCTTACTCGTCGTGATCCAAATCACCGAAGATCCTAGTGCCGAACGGACGGCACCTCCGCGTTCAACACACGTACAGCCCGGTGACGTCTCTCATGCCTTGATCCAGCAAGGAGAGAGGGAGAGGTTGAGGAAGACTCCATTCAGCAGCAGCACAACAGCGTGGTGGTGGTGGAGGAGCGTGGCAATCTTGCAGGGCTTCGCCAAGCACCTGCGGGAGAGGAGGAGGTGTCACGGGAGGGAGGGAGGCGCCAGGGCTTCAGGTGCGGTTGCCCTCCCTCCCCTCCACTATATATAGGGGCAAGGGAGAGGGGGGTGCAGCCTTGGCCCTTCCTCCAAGGAAGGGTGCGGCTAGGGAGGAGTCCATCCTCCCCAAGGCACCTAGGAGGTGCCTTCCCCCTTTAGGACTCTCCCTTTCCCTTATCTCTTGGCGCATGGGCCTCTTGGGGCTGGTGCCCTTGGCCCATATAGGCCAAGGCGCACACCCCTATAGCTCATGTGGCCCCCCCGGGGCAGGTGGACCCCTGGTGGACCCCCGGAGCCCTTTTGGCACTCCCGGTACAATACCGATAATGCGCGAAACTTTTCCGGTGACCAAATCAAGACTTCCCATATATAAATCTTTACCTCCGGACCATTCCGGAACTCCTCGTGACGTCCGGGATCTCATCCGGGACTCCGAACAACATTCGGTAACCACATACAAACTTCCTTTATAACCCTAGCGTCATCGAACCTTAAGTGTGTAGACCCTACGGGTTCGGGAACCATGCAGACATGACCGAGACGTTCTCCGGTCAATAACCAACAGCGGGATCTGGATACCCATGTTGGCTCCCACATGTTCGACGATGATCTCGTCGGATGAACCACGATGTCAAGGACTCAATCGATCCCGTATACAATTCCCTTTGTCTAGTGGTATTGGACTTGCCCGAGATTCGATCGTCGGTATGCCGATACGTTGTTCAATCTCGTTACCGGCAAGTCTCTTTACTCGTTCCGTAACACATCATCCCGTGATCAACCCCTTGGTCACATTGTGCACATTATGATGATGTCCTACCGAGTGGGCCCAGAGATACCTCTCCGTCAACCGGAGTGACAAATCCCAGTCTCGATTCATGCCAACCCAACAGACACTTTCAGAGATACCTGTAGTGCACCATTATAGCCACCCAGTTACGTTGTGAAGTTTGGTACACCCAAAGCATTCCTACGGTATCCGGGAGTTGCACAATCTCATGGTCTAAGGAAAATATACTTGACATTAGAAAAGCTTTAGCATACGAACTATACGATCTTTGTGCTAGGCTTAGGATTGGGTCTTGTCCATCACATCATTCTGCTAATGATGTGATCCCGTTATCAACGACATCCAATGTCCATGGTCAGGAAACCATAACCATCTATTGATCAACGATCTAGTCAACTAGAGGCTCACTAAGGACATGGTGTTGTCTATGTACACACACATGTATCTGAGTTTCCTATCAATACAATTATAGCATGGATAATAAATGATTATCATGAACAGGGAAATATAATAATAATAACTAATTTATCATTGCCTCTAGGGCATATTTCCAACAGTCAGCACCTCCGTCTACTCACCATGCTGTTGGACCCAAGCAATGAACCGCGCGTGAAGGCAGGCGACGACGGTGAGTACCACCATACTGAAGGAAATATGCCTAGAGGCAAAAATAAAGTTATTATTTATTTCCTTATTTCATGATAAATGTTTATTATTCATTCTAGAATTGTATTAATCGGAAACTTAGTACATGTGTGAATACATAGACAAAACATAGTGTCCCTAGTATGCCTCTACTTGACTAGCTCGTTAATCAAAGATGATTATGTTTCCTAACCATAGACATGTGTTGTCATTTGATGAACGGGATCACATCATTAAAGAATGATGTGATGGACATGACCCATCCGTTAGCTTAGCATTATGATCGTTTCAGTTTCATTGCTACTGCTCTTTCATGACTTATACATGTTCCTCAGACAATGAGATTATGCAGCTCCCGAATACCGGAGGAACACTTTGTGTGCTACCAAACGTCACAGCGTAACTAAGTGATTATAAAGGTGCTCAACAGGTGTCTCTGAGGGTACTTGTTGAGTTGGCATAGATCAAGATTAGGATTTGTCACTCTGATTGTCGGAGAGGTATCTCTAGGCCCTCTCGGTAATACACATCACTATAAGCCTTGCAAGCAATGTGATTAATGAGTTAGTTGCGGGAGGATGCATTACGTAACGAGTAAAGAGACTTGCCGGTAACGAGATTGAACTAGGTATTGAGATACCGACGATCGAATCTCGGGCAAATAACATACCGATGACAAAGGGAACAACGTATGTTGTTATGCGGTTTGACCGATAAAGATCTTCGTAGATTATGTAGGAACCAATATGAGCATCCAGGTTCCGCTATTGGTTATTGACCGGAAATGAGTCTCGGTCATGTCTACATAGTTCTCGAACCCGTAGGGTCCGCACGCTTAACGTTCTGTGACGATTTGTATTATGAGTTATGTGATTTGATGACCGAAATTTGTTCAGAATCCCGCATGAGATCGCGGACATGACGAGGAATCTCGAAATGGTCGAGCTGTAAAGATTAATATATTGTAAGGCTATATTCGAACATCGGAAAGGTTCCGAGTGATTCGGATATTTTTCGGAGTACCGGAGAGTTACAGGAATTCGCCAGGAGAAGTATTGGGCCTTATTGGGCCATACGGGAAAGAGAGAGAGGCTACCTAGGGCAGGCCGCATGCCCCCCTAGGCCTAGTCCGAATTGGACAAGGGGGAGGGGCGGTGCCCCCTCCTTCCTTCTCTTCTCTCTTCCCTTTCCTTCTCTCCTACTCCTACTACTTGGAAAAGGGGGAATCCTACTCCCGGTGGGAGTAGGACTCCCCAGGGCGCGCCATAGTAGAGGGCCGGCCCTCCCCCTCCTCCACTCCTTTATATACGGGGGAAGGGGGCATCCCATAGACACACAAGTTGATCATTGATCTTTTAGCCGTGTGCGGTGCCCCCCTCCACCATAATCCACCTCGGTCATATCGTTGCGGTGCTTAGGCGAAGCCCAGCATCGGTAGCTTCATCAACACCGTCATCACGCCGTCATGCTGACGGAACTCTCCCTCGAAGCTCTACTGGATCATGAGTTCGTGGGACGTCACCGAGCTGAACGTGTGTAGATCGCGGAGGTGTCGTACGTTCGGTACTAGGATCGGTCGACCGTGAATACGTACGACTACATCAACCGCGTTGTCATAACGCTTGCACTTACGGTCTACGAGGGTACACTACTAGGAAAAGGCCTACTAATGGCGCACCAGTTTTGCCTACTAATGGATCACGCCACTAGTATTTTTTACTAATGGTGCACCAGTGGTGCGCCATTAGTATCTGGTATACTAATGGCGCACCACTGGTGCGCCATTAGTATAGGCCACGATGCACCATTAGTATAGGCCACTGGTGCGCCATTAGTATTTTTGAATTTTGAAGGCAGGAAAATAGTAGTGGCGCACCGTCTAACCCCCACCGTGCGCCATTGCTATTTTTTAAT
Organism: Triticum aestivum; assembly: GCF_018294505.1. Lineage (NCBI taxonomy): Eukaryota > Viridiplantae > Streptophyta > Magnoliopsida > Poales > Poaceae > Triticum > Triticum aestivum. The sequence goes on along the minus strand of NC_057801.1, from coordinate 657,307,483 downwards.
TTTGAATTTGGATCTGGATCGCGATTTTTTTGCCCATTTTTTGCTCGATTTTTTGCACGATATTATTTCAAATTTTGTTCCCGTTTTTGGATCTTGTACGTTCTTTTGCCGTGTTCTTTTGCCGGAGAGGAGTTCGCCGGAGAGGAGGAGGAGGTCGCCGGAGAGGAGTTCACCGGAGCATCGGAGAGGAGGAAGGAGAAACCATGAGGGGATGGGAGGAGAGGAGGGAGGAGGAGCTCACCGGAGAGGAGGGAGGAGGAGCTCACCGGAGAGGAGAGAGGAGGAGCTCACCGGAGATGAGGGAGGAAGAGCTCGCCGGAGAGGAGGGAGGAAGAGCTCACCAGAGATGAAGGAGGAGGAGCTTACCGGAGAGGAGGGAGGAGAAACCGTGAGGGGATGGGAGGGGAGGAGAGGAGAGGAGGGAGGAGGAGGTCGCCGGAGAGAAGGAGGAGGTCGCCGGAGAGGAGGAGGAGGAGGTCGCCGGAGAGGAGGAGGGTAGTATGGTGGAGGAGAGAAGGGAAGATGGAGTGGAGGAGTGGAGGAGAGGTGGAGTGGAGGAGAAGAATGAAGAGGTAAGGAGGAGAGGACACGCCCAGCCATATATACGGCATAGTAATGGTGCACCGTGGGCAGGTGCGTCATTACTATTTTTTTTATTTTTTTGAATTTTGAAGGCGGGAAGATACTAATGGCGCACCATGGGCAGGTGCGCCATTAGTAACTTTTTTTATTTATTTTTATTTATTTTGAATTTTGAAGGCGGGAAGATACTAATGGCGCACCATGGGCAGGTGCGCCATTAGTAACTTTTTTTTATTTTGAATTTTGAAGGCGGGAAGATAGTAATGGCGCACCATGGGGAGGTGCGCCATTAGTAAGTTTGAATTTTTTTGATTTTTTTGCCTCTCCAGATCTTAAAAGCCCTGTATCTTTTTTTCTGTTAGGTTTTTGAGGATTTCAAAAATGTTTAACGGGGTTTCCCCGTTAAATATGGATGTAACTTTTCGAGTAGATGATTTTTCATATAAAAAAACTTTTTCATCCGAGTTCGTATGCAAAAGTTATGCCCATTTTTACAAATTCTCGAGAGATTTTGCAAAAATGTCGAAAGTTCATGTTTGTAAATTTTGCTAACAACTAGACCACATACACATGGGAATTTTATTTTCTTTTATTTTTTTGACATTTCTATCATTTTCTTTTATTTTTTTGAAACTGAAAAGGCGGTCCACGGGGGGGGGGGGGGTGTGCCTTCGGGGGAATGTTTGAAACTAGTAATGGCGCACCACTCCCATGGTGCGCCATTAGTATTTGCACACTAATGGTGCACTAACACATGGTGCACCATTAGTATTTAGTAATGGCGCACCACATGTACAGTGCGCCATTAGTGTCCATCCCATCTATAGCCCTTTTTCTAGTAGTGGTACGTGGACGACAATCTCCCCTCTAGTTGCTATGCATCACCATGATCTTGCGTGTGCGTAGGAATTTTTTTGAAATTACTACGTTCCCCAACAGTGGCATCCAAGCCAGGTTTATGCGTAGATGTTATATGCATGAGTAGAACACAAGTGAGTTGTGGGCGATACAAGTCATACTGCTTACCAGCATGTCATACTTTGATTCGGTGGTATTGTTGGATGAAGCAGCCCAGACCGATATTACGCGTATGCTTACGCGAGACTGGTTCTACCCTCGTGCTTCACACACAGGTGGATGGCGGGTGTCAGTTTCTCCAACTTTAGTTGAATTGAGTGTGGCTACGCCCGGTCCTTGTTGAAGGTTAAAACAGCACAAACTTGACGAAATGTCGTTGTAGTTTTGATGCGTAGGTAAGAACAGTTCTTGCTCAGCCCGTAGTAGCCACGTAAAACTGCCAACAACAAAGTAGAGGACGTCTAACTTATTTTTGCAGGGCATGTTGTGATGTGATATGGTCAAGACATGATGCTAAAATTTATTGTATAAGATGATCATGTTTTGTAACAGAGTTATCGGCAACTGACAGGAGCCATATGATTGTCGCTTTATTGTATGCAATGCAATCGCCCTGTAATTGTTTTACTCTATCACTAGCGGTAGCGATAGTCATAGAAGCAATAGTTGGCGAGACGACAATGATGCTACGATGGAGATCAAGGTGTTGTGCCGGTGACGATGGTGATCATGACGGTGCTTTGGAGATGGAGATCAAAGGCACAAGATGATGATGGCCATATCGTATACTTATATTGATTGCATGTGATGTTTATTCTTTATGCATCTTATTCTGTTTTGATTGACGGTAGCATTATAAGATGATCTCTCACTAAATTTCAAGGTATAAGTGTTCTCCCAGAGTATGCACCATTGCCAAAGTTCGTCATGCCGAGACACCATGTGATGATCGGATGTGATAAGCTCAACGTTCACCTACAACGGGTGCAAGCCAGTTTTGCACACGCAGAAATACTCAGGTTAAACTTGACGAACCTAGCATATGAAGATATGGCCTCGGAACACTGAGACCGAAAGGTCGAGCATGAATCATATAGTAGATATGATCAACATAGTGATGTTCACCATTGAAAACTACTCCATTTCATGTGATGATCGAAACTGGTTTAGTTGATTTAGATCACGTGATCACTTAGATGATTGGAGGGTTGTGTGTCTAAGTGGGAGTTCTTAAGTAATATGATTAATTGAACTTTAATTTATCATGAATTTAGTCCTGATAGTATTTTGCAAATTATGTTGTAGATCAATAGCTCGCGTTATAGCTTCCCTATGTTTTTTATATGTTCCTAGAGAGAACTAAGTTGAAAGATGATAGTAGCAATGATGCGGACTGAGTCCGTGATATGAGGTTTATCCTCATTGCTGCACAGAAGAATTATGTCCTTGATGCACCGCTAGGTGACAAAACTATTGTAGGAGCAGATGCAGGCGTTATGAATGTTTGGCTAGCTTAATATGATGACTACTTGATAGTTTAGTGCATCATGCTTTACGGCTTAGAATCAGGACTTCAAAGACGTTTTGAATGTCATAGACCATATGAAATGTTCCAAGAGTTGAAGTTAATATTTCAAGCAAATACCCGAGTTGAGAGATATATATGAAGTCTCCAACAAGTTCTATAGCTAAAAGATGGAGGAGAATAACTCAAGCAGTGAGCATGTGCTCAGATTGTCTGGGTACTACAATCACTTGAATCAAGTGGGAGTTAATCTTTCAGATAAGATAGTGATTGACAGAGTTCTCTAGTCACCATCACCAAGTTACTGGAACTTCGTGATGAACTATAGTATGCAAGGGATGACGAAAATGATTCCCGAGCTCTTCGTGATGCTGAAATCGACGAAGGTAGAAATCAAGAAAGAGCATCAAGTGTTGATGATTGACAAGACCACTAGTTTCAAGAAAAGGGCAAAGGGAAAGAAAGGGAACTTCAAGCAGAATGGCAAGCAAGTTTTCACTCCCGTGAAGGAGCCCAAAGCTGGACCAAAGCCTGAAACCGAGTGCTTCTACTGCAAAGGAAATGGTCACTAGAAGCGGAAATACCCTGAATATTTGGTAGATAAGAAGGATGGCAAAGTGAACAAGGGTATATTTGATATACAGGTTATTGATGTGTACCTTACTAGTGTTTATAGTAACCCCTAAGTATTTGATACTTGTTCGGTTGCTAAGATTAGTAACTCAAAACAGGAGTTACAGAATAAATAGAGACTAGTTGAGGGTGAAGTGACGATGTGTGTTGAAAGTGGTTCCAAGATTGATATGATCATCATCGCACACTCCCTATATTTTCGACATTAGTGTTGAACCTAAATAAATGTTATTTGGTGTTTGCGTTTAGCATAAATATGATTAGATCATGTTTATTGCGATACGATTATTCATCTAAGATAGAGAATAAATTGTTATTATATTTACATGAATAAAACCTTCTATGGTCATACACCCAATGTTGATGGTTTCTTGATCATAGTGATACACATATTCATAATATTGATGCCAAAAGATGCAAAGTTGATAATGATAGTGCAACATATTTATGGCACTGCCGTTTGGGTCATATCGGTGTAAACCGCATGAAGAAACTCCATAAAGATGGACTTTTGGAATCACTTGATTATGAATCATTTGATGCTTGCGAACCGTGCCTTATGGGCAAGATGACTAAAACTCTATTCTCCGGAACAATGGAACGAGCTACTGACTTATTGGAAATAATACATACCGATGTATGCGATCCAATGAGTGTTGATGCTCGTGGCGAGTATCGTTATTTTCTGACCTTCGCAGATGATTTGAGCAGATATGGGTATATCTACTTAATGAAACACAAGTCTGAAACATTTGAAAAGTTTAAAGAATTTCAGAGTGAAGTGGAGAATCATCGTAACAAGAAAATAAAGTTTCTACGATCTGATCGTGGAGGAGAATATTTGAGTTACGAGTTTGACCTTCATATAAAACAATGTGGAATAGTTTCACAGCTCACGCCACCTGGAACACCACAGCGTAATGGTGTGTCCGAACGTCGTAACCGCACTTTATTGAATATGGTGCGATCTATGATGTCTCTTATCGGTTTACCACTATCGTTTTGGGGTTATGCATTAGAGACAGTTGCATTCACTTTAAATAGGGCACCATCAAAATCCGTTGAGATGACGTCTTATGAACTATGGTTTGGTAAGAAACCAAAGTTGTCGTTTCTTAAAGTTTGGGGCTGCGATGCTTATATGAAAAAGCTTCAACATGATAAGCTCGAACCCAAATCGGAGAAATGCGTCTTCATAAGATACCCAAAGGAAACTGTTGGGTACAGCTTCTATCACAGATCCGAAAGCAAGATATTCGTTGCTAAGAATGGATCCTTTCTAGAGAAGGAGTTTCTCTCGAAAGAAGTGAGTGGGAGGAAAGTAGAACTTGATGAGGTAATTGTACCTTCTCCCGAATTGGAAACTAGTTCATCACAGAAATCAGTTCCAGTGATTCCTACACCAATGAGTGAGGAAGCTAATGATGATGATCATGAAACTTCAGATCAAGTTACTACAAAACTTCGTAGGTCTTCCAGAGTACGGTCCGCACCAGAGTGGTACGGTAATCCTATTCTGGAAGTCATGTTACTAGACCATGATGGACCTACGAACTATGAGGAAGCGATGATGAGCCCAGATTCCACGAAATGTCTTGAGGCCACGAAATCTGAGATGGGATCCATGTATGAGAACAAAGTGTGGACTTTGGTGGACTTGCTCGATGATCGGTAAGCCATATTAAATAAATGGATCTTTAAGAGGAAGACGGACACTGATAGTAGTGTTACTATCTACAAAGCTCGACTTGTCGCAAAAAGTTTTTCGACAAGTTCAAGGTGTTGACTACAATGAGATTTTCTCAACTGTAGCGATGCTTAAATCCGTCCGAATCATGTTAGTAGTTGCCATATTTTATGAAATCTGGCAAATGGATGTCAAAACTGCATTTCTTAAATGCATATTTCTTAAAGAAGAGTTGTATATGATGCAACCGAAAGGTTTTGTCGATCCTAAAGGTACTAACAAGGTGTGCAAGCTCTAGCGATCCATCTATGGACTTGTGCAAGCATCTCGGAGTTGGAATATACACTTTGATGAGTTGATCAAAGCATATACTTTTTTACAGACTTTTGGAGAAGCATTTATTTAAAAAGAAAGTGACTGGGAGCTCTGTACCATTTCTAATATTATATGTGGATGACATATTGTTGATTTCAAATGATATAGAATTTCTGGATAGCATAATGGGATATTTGAAAGAAGTTTTTCAATGAAAGACCTCGGTGAAACTGCTTACATATTGGGCATCAAGATCTATAGAGATAGATCAAGTCGCTTGATAAGATTTTTCAAAGAGTAAATACCTTGACAAGTTTTTGAAAGAGCTCAAAATGGATCAGTCAAAGGAGTTCTTGTCTGTATTACAAGGTGTAAAGTTGAGTAAGACTCAAAGCCCGACCACGGCAGAAGATAGAAAGAGAATGAAAGTCATTTCCTATGCCACAGTCATAGGTTCTATAAAGTATGATGTGCTATGTACCAGACCTATTGTGTACCTTACCATAAGTTTGGCAAGGGGGTACAATAGTGATCTAAGAGTAGATCACTGGACAGCGGTCAAAATTATCCTTAGTGAGGACTAAGGAAATGTTTCTCGGTGATGGGGGTGATAAAGAGTTCGTCGTAAAGAGTTACGTCGATGCAAGCTTTTACACCGATCCAGATGACTCTAAGTCTCAATCTGAATACATATTAAAAGTGGGAGCAACTAGCTAGAGTAACTCTATGCAAAGCATTGTAGACATAGAATATTTGCAAAATACATACGGCTCTGAATTTGACAAACCCGTTGACTAAACTTCTCTCACGAGCAAAACATGATCACACCTTAGTACTCTTTGGGTGTTAGTCACATTGCGATGTGAACTAGATTATTGATTCTAATAAACCCTTTGGGTGTTAGTCACATGACGATGTAAACTAATCACATAAAGATGTAAACTATTGGTGTTAAATCAAATGACGATGTGAACTAGATTATTGACTCTAGTGCAAGTGGGAGACTGAAGGAAATATGCCCTAGAGGCAATAATAAAGTTATTATTTATTTCCTTATTTCATGATAAATGTTTATTATTCATGCTAGAATTATATTAATCGGAAACTTAGTACATGTGTGCATACATAGACAAAACATAGTGTCCCTAGTATGCCTCTACTTGACTAGCTCGTTAATCAAAGATGGTTATGTTTCCTAACCATAGACATGTGTTGTCATTTGATGAACGGGATCACATCATTAGAGAATGATGTGATGGACATGACCCATCCGTTAGCTTAGCATTATGATCGTTTCATTGCTACTGCTCTTTCATGACTTATACATGTTCACCAGACTATGAGATTATGCAACTCCCGAATACCGGAGGAACACTTTGTGTGTTACCAAACGTCACAACGTAACTGGGTGATATAAAGGTGCTTTACAGGTGTCTTCGATGGTACTTGTTGAGTTGGCATAGATCAAGATTAGGATTTGTCACTCCGATTGTCGGAGAGGTATCTCTAGGCGCTCTCGGTAATGTACATCACTATAAGCCTTGCAAGCAATGTGACTAATGAGTTAGTTGCGGGATGATGCATTACGGAACGAGTAAAGAGACTTGCCAGTAATGAGATGAACTAGGTATTGAGATACCGATGATCGAATCTCGGGCAAGTAACATACCGATGACAAAGGGAACAACGTATGTTGTTATGCGGTTTGACCGATCAAGATCTTCGTAGAATATGTAGGAACCAATATGAGCATCCAGGTTCCGCTATTGGTTATTGACCGGAAATGAGTCTCGGTCATGTCTACATAGTTCTCGAATCCGTAGGGTCCGCACGCTTAACGTTCTGTGACGATTTGTATTATTAGTTATGTGATTCGATGACCGAAGTTTGTTCGGAGTCCCGGATGAGATCGGGGACATGACGAGGAGTCTCGAAATGATCAAGCCGTAAAGATCGATATATTGGAAGGCTATATTCGAACATCAGAAAGGCTCCGAGTGATCCGGGTATTTTTCGAAGTACCGAAGAGTTACAGGAATTCGCCGGGAGAAGTATTGGGCCTTATTGGACCATACGGGTAAGAGAGAGAGAGGCTACCTAGGGCAGGCCGCGTGCCCCCCCCCCCCCTCCCCCAAGGCCTAGTCCGAATTGGACTAGGGGGAGGGGCGGCGCCCCGGAAGCGCACTTTTGGCTCCGGGCGGCGCGCGCCCCTTGTATCCTATCCGTGTGCAGGTGCTTTGAGATGTGCAGATAAAGTAGTGTTTTTATTAGTTAAAAGAGCTTTTATTCTTTACACAAATCAGCACAAATCAGCATAGAGAAATACGATACCCCTGGTATCAATTCAGGTAGCACAACGTCAGATAAATAAATGCGTAGTCAATCAAAAGCCGCACACTTAATGCCGCGACGAATCAGTCAAAAAGCAAGGGGTAAATGCCTCGACTAAATGACCCATTCCACTGCATGCGGCTCCAATCTATTCCATATGCCACCTAATGCCATAATTAATGCTCGATTAAAGGAACAAACTGCAGCAAACAAGTGACAAACGAGGCGATTAACTAGTACAAGTATATTGGCTCAAAAATGTTTCATTTCAAAAAACAAAGCGAAAGTATTTCAGCTGTATTAGTTGTCTGATGCTCAATTAGAGCAAAAATGAGGTGATTAATTGGTGCAAGTATTTCTCAAAACTGTTTCGGTTCAAAAAAACAAGGTGAAAGTATTTTGAATGTATTAGGCGTTTGATCCTTAACTACAACAAAAATGATGAATTTTATTAGTGAAAATATTTGTGCTCAAGAATGTTTCGGAAAACAAATGGAATTATTTCAGATGTATTAGCCGTCTGATCCCCAATTAGAGAAAAACAAGGCGATTAATTATAGGAAGTATTTCGGCTCAAAAAAAATCTTGGTTCAAAAAGCAATATGACAGCATTTTGGATGTATTAGTCATCTGGTCCTTAATTAGAGCAAAAAAAAAGAAGATTTATTAGTGTTTGCATATTGTCCGTGCTCTGGAAGGACTCACCATGCAAGAGTTCATCCGGCTATTAATCAAGACATGTTAATTGAGGCACTAACTATATGCGTGGTGGTTGGCTAAGTTCTCGTGATGCAACTAATTAGCTCCTGGTCGTGGTGCACGAGATTGCAGGAGTGCAGGGTTCATTTAATGATGACGCGAGGAGGACTCACTTTAAATGCAAATACCAGTGATATACGAGGAGGTGGTGATAATTATACACAATAAAGATTCTTGATGATACTAGTTATGGACGGCTGTTGATGACCACTGAATGGTGAGATTGAGGGGGATGGCGTGAGCAGCTTCTCCATCGTATTTTCCACGGCGCCCCCTCCTTCCTTCTCTTCTCTCTTCCCTTTCCTTCTCTCCTACTCCTACTAATTGGAAAAGGGGGAATCCTACTCCCGGTGGGAGTAGGACTCCCCAGGGCGCGCCATAGTAGAGGGCTGGCCCGTCTCCTGCTTCAATCCTTTATATACGGGGGAAGGGGGCACCCCATAGACACACAAGTTGATCATTGATTTTTTAGTCGTGTGCGGTACCCTCCTCCGCCATAATCCATCTCAGTCATATCGTTGCGGTGCTTAGGCGAAGCCCTGCGTCGGTAGCTTCATCCACACCGTCATCACGCTGTCGTGCTGACGGAACTTTCCCTCGAAGCTCTACTGGATCGTGAGTTCGTGGGACGTCACCGAGCTGAACGTGTGCAGATCGCGGAGGTGCCGTACGTTCGGTACTAGGATCGGTCGATCATGAAGACGTACGACTACATCAACCGCGTTTTCATAACGCTTCCGCTTACGGTCTACGAGGGTACGTGGACGACACTCTCCCCTCTCGTTGCTATGCATCACCATGATCTTGCGTGTGCGTAGGAAAGTTTTTGAAATTACTATGTTCCCCAACACATAGCCGTGAGGTGCCCCAGTCCGGCCACAACGGCGACGTGCTCCATCCCGGCGACGAGCAGGTCAAGTCAGGGCGATCCCCTCTCCCCGTGTCGAGCTCACGCTGTCGAGGCCATCAGCAGTAGCAGCTTGCTCCTCGCTGTTGCTCCCTGCCCGCGGAATCAGGAGGTCAATTTGGTGGTTTCTTTGTCATGTCAACATGGATCAGTCAAAACTGGGATGAGTGAGCATCAAGACCGGTCAAAACTAAGAGGAGGGATGAAACTTATCCGGTTTTAAGAATTGGGAGTCCAAGTTGTCCGGTTTTATAGTTGAGGGACCAAATCTAAACTCCGCCAAAAGTTGAGGAAAGAAAAGTATATTTTCTCAATAATAAATCGGGCCAGGGAGATATGCATACCCAATAATGAATAAACTCGATGATACCCCACGATTGTTTCGGGTATTGATTGCAATATATTTTAATGAGATTTGATTGCGTGCAATATTGGAGTAATATTTCAAATAGGGTTAATTAGATAAATGCCACTCCTATTACGTCGATTCAGAAAAATGCCACTACAACTTTCTTCTTTCGAAAAATGTCACTCGAACTTTGCATCACAACCATAGATGCCATTATGTAAAATTTCTGACCAAAATACCCTCGTCTTCCTCCTTGGTCTTCTTCCCCCATCCCTTCTGTCCTGATCTTATGATGTTTCCTCAAATTAGCCATGCCGCAACAATGAAAGCAGCGCCCTCCTCTTCCTTTCACTGAACAGAAACTCACGTCTCCGCTCTCTCTTTCCCGAAGCAGCAACAGCTCACACCTCCGCACTCTCTTTCCCGAAGCAGCTACTGCAGCACATGGTGAGGCATCTATGGCGACTCCCTCCTCTGCCCATATGTCTTCAATTTGACATCTACCACATCCTCTATTTGACACCCCAATGTCCTCCATTTGCCGTGCGCCCATCCCATGCGCCCCTCCTGCAATGCGACGATATCATCAAGGCAACAGCGCATCGATGCTGCAGTGCAACGACAACAGCAAGGCGTTGACATGTTCCTCCTACACCGTGTCGACATTAGTAAGGCGACGACTAGCAAGGCGTAATAGCATCAGTGAGCAGCGGCATCACATGCCATCAGCAAGGCAACGACAACAGTGCAGGCCAACAGCAGGGCGTCAATAGCTAGGTCGACCTCCTCTATGTCTCTCTCGATCTGGCGGGACGGCGACACCTAGTTCCAGGGAAGAGAAGGAGAAGCCCATCTAACATGGAGAGGAGACCAACCTGTGGAGTTCCTTCGGGGCGCGAGAGGGAAGGAGCATGGAATTAGTTGCAGTGAGAAGGGTAACGGGGGAGATGAGGACATGGAGTATGGAGGAAGAAGACCAAGGAGGAAGACGGGGATATTTTGGTCAGAAAATTTACATAACGGCATCTATGGGTGTGATGCAAAGTTCGAGTGGCATTTTTCCAAAGATGAAAGTTGTAGTGGCATTTCTCTGAATCAACATAATTGCAGTGGCATTTATCCAATTAGCCCTTTGAAATAATAACACGTGAACCAAAATTACAAATACGTCTAATTTACTATATTTTTAATTATATATAGCTTTTTAGCTGAAATATATATAGTTGTAACATATTTATAATGAGGTTTGATTTTGTTTTTGTACCTAAGATGATACTTGTACTTGATACTCTGTTTGTTTAATAAATGGTTGTGTGCATTTTTTTATGTAGAGGTCAGGAGTATTCCTCCTTTTCTAAAAAGCAAATGGTCATGAATATGAATCCCCATTTTTCAAAAAGTTGTTAGAAGATAGATCTGAGATGCCGTAAAAACTTTTTTATGGGAAGATCTGAAGGACCGGAGTATCACCAAAGAACTAGCCATGGATAGGGGCGCATGGGTACTTGGAAGCTAGATCCATGTACGAGGACCATAATTTGGTTGCGAGGTTTTATGGGTTTCATCTCTAGCCTACCCTATTTGGTTGGGACTAAAGGCTTTGTTATTGTGGGAAAATGCATGGATTGAAGATCTTTACTTTGTAGAGAGATTTCCTAGCCAATATAACATTGCCTTCAGAAGAACTTTACTGGGAGATGTGGCTGAACAGTGGGAGAATTTGAGAAAACTACTAAACTCTACAAACTTATCAGGAGAGGTACATAGTATGGTGGACATTTGTTACTAACAAAACTTTTGAGGTGAGAGATCTATAACACAACTATGACGACAATGTGTAGAGGAGTTGTTAGAATATTGGTGAAATTTTTAGCCCAGCGACAACACATAATTGACTTCGATTTTGGTGGTGTTTTGTGAGTATCAGGTCTTGAGCTACGGGGTGAAAGCACTAGGTCTGACCTGAGTTGGTTATACCTGACAATGACGATGTTTTTCCATTGTTATCTTGTCGGAAGCATTGCTTGGATATGCTCGGACTTGTTTTGAGGGTCAAAACCTAAAATTTGGCCATTAATAAGTGATGTTGCCATTTGATTGGCGTTTCCTTCCTGAAGGCCCTATTATTGGAGAACCTCGCGTACTTATAGTGTCTAGAGATGGTTGATGTGGATATGATCCTTCATGTAGTTTGTCGAAGGCTATATTGATCGCTTTGGTTTTTTTCTTTTTTTTCTTTTCCTCGCCTAGGCATAACTTTGGTGCCATCTGCCACATGTTTATTTGTGTCTACGCTTTGATGTTGGTTGTGTAGATCCTAACTATGCAGATGTGAGGTATGCGTTCATTGTGTTTGTATTCATCATGATGCTTCATTTCAAGTCAATAAAATCCATCTATTTTGAAAAAACAAAAAAAGATCGGTGCAAATGCACAATGTATCTCTCATTTGCGTTCAAGAATTGACGACAACGAATGTTGAGGCAAGAGTTGTCGAGGAGTCATGCGGTGTCAATTTTGATTCTTTTGTGTATCAGCCGACTGATGCTACAAGAGGTAAGAGTTGCCGACGGTCCGCTGCTTGCACCGTCGCTCGGGTAAGGTTTGGAGATTGAGAAGTGTATGTATGCAAACTTTGTCACGCCGCTGGACTCCGAGCGTTTATCTAGTAATTGCTTTGTTTCTTCGTGTGTTTGGCCAATCTTTTTGCTGTTGTTTTCAAGTGGAGTGATCATTGTAAGGTTGTTTCAGTGTTCCTTGTACTGGCACAACACGGGTCAGTCGCATACACAAGAACAAAGGACGAGGCAATGGAGGAACGAAGAAACTGGAGGACTCCAACCAGCAGAGAAATAACCTAATAAATACACAATAAATAGACAGTCGGCGTCACGCCTCCAAACGCAAGAAAGAGACGTAGTACCGGTGCACCATTGAAACAACCATAACTCCAAAAATCCATCAAAGAAAAATGGAAACACGTCATCATCGCACGTTGCAAGGGAGACTGAAGGGGGAAGGTCACTGGCACCTCCAAATCCCAAGTTGGGCACTTCGCCCTGTTGAAAATATGAGCAATTTACCGTATGATTTTATTAACAGAAATGCTAGATAAAGCATGACTAGTATAACAAGTGATAAAACAAGCCATGCGATTTGACAAAGAGAAGGTAAATAACATCTGCATATATGAGCTAGAACCGATCATCTCTAGAGCAGACAGTAGATCAAGATGCATATATGAAGTAGAGCCGAACATGTCTAGGGCAAACACTAGAACAAGGAATTGTGGCAGAACCTCTAATAGGAAAAACCAGAACACGTACGGGACAACGACAGCAACGGTAGCACTGGACTTGGGATCGGTGTCCTCCATGTCGTCGAGGAGGTTGTCGACGTCGAGGAAGTAGTCGTCGTCGGGGAAGTAGTCGTCCGAGTCTGGGGCGTCCGTGACGAAGAAGTCAGTAGTCGCGCAGAGCGCTCCCCAAAAACCTTATCACCCTTCTCCCGTACAGGACTCAAAGAGGTGCGGTTTCGGAGGCCTACTGTCCCGACCTGCGGTGCACACCGCAAGCCGGGATGAGGAAGATTGTAGCAGCAGCGCAGTGTTCAGAAACCGATGGCGAGAAGAAGAATGAGTTCTGGTGCGTCTCTCTGAGAGGAGCGACCTCCCTTTTATAGGCGCAAGAGAAGGAGGCGAGAGGCTGCACCAGAAGCCGAAGGGAACAAGGGAGACGAAACGAACAGGCAGCAGCCGAAGGGTTCCAGCTCCCGGGTGACCTTTCATATACCCATAGTGCGTGGCAAAAATTTAGACATCGGCTCATTCCCGCAACCCGTGACGGGCGGCGGAGGAGGAGCACGCGTGGATGTCTCTCTTGTTCTCATGCTCATACAAGTGGGGGAAGAACCTCCCTTATAAAGAGGTCCAACTCCCTCTAAACTAGCAATGTGCGACTAAACTTTAGTTCAACCTTTTGCCTTGCACGAATGGGCTGCGTGGGCCTCTAGGATTTATTAGGAATTTCTGAAACTGCTATTGGGCTAGGACCAAATAGACAAAAATTCCAGCGCGCCTACACCGTTCTCATGCTCCGACATTTCGCCTATGGCAGCAGAATCGGTCAGCAAAACATACTCCATACCCGTCGTTATTGCCGGATCTGAAAATTCAAGATCCCAAGTCATGTCTCTGCAGTCATCTAGCAGCGCATGACCACGTCGTCACGTGTGCGTCCGAGCAGAGAATCGTCATATAAGAACGCAACAAGCCGACACTATCGCATGCGTACCTGCATATGGGAATGTGGCCACTGGCGTCTCATCACCAGAGACTGCTGACCCGGACAGAAAATCCTTCGTCGCCGCTGCACATCCATGCCATTTGGCACTAGGTGTCATCCATAGATCGCATCTCCGGAGCAACATCAGCAAACACCGGGTCAGGTCTGATCTGTGTTGCCCCAAGGTGCAGCTGCTAGGACCTCAAGTACCATGCCAACGAGAGGCGCCACACACCACCATCCGAGTATCACCGCACTGTCACATTCGGGTCATGCCCCTGATCCAGCCATCGTCATAGCCTCGGTGCAGCTCAAGGATGCCCCACCGTAGGAAGCCACTCGTGCCGCACGAGCCGACGTCGTGCTCTACCACCGGTTGCTAGAGCCCTGTGAACCCGACGCGCGCAGGCGTGCCCCTCAAATCCGCCGCCCAACAGAGTCGGAGGCCACCGTAAGAGCATCTCCAACAGCCGCCCAACGCGCCATGCGCTAAAAACTACTTTGCCGCGCGCGCTTCGCCTGGTTTTGCGCGGCCTACAGCGCTGGCTCCAACAGCCGCGCTAAAATGCAGCGCGCGCGCTCATTTTACAACATTTTTTTAATTAAATTTGCATAAATAAAAAATGATACATAATTCTGTTGGGAACGTAGTAATTTCAAAAAAATTCCTACGCACACACAAGATCATGGTGATGCATAGCAACGAGAGGGGGGAGTGTTGTCCACGTACCCTCGTAGACCGAAAGCAGAAGCGTTAGCACAACGCGGTTGATGTAGTCATACGTCTTCACAGCCCGACCGATCAAGCACCGAAAGCACGGCACCTCCGAGTTCTTGCACATGTTCAGCTCGATGACGTCCCTCGAACTCTGATCCAGCCGAGTGTCGAGGGAGAGTTCCGTCAGCACGACAGCGTGTTGACGATGATGATGTTCTACCGACGCAGGGCTTTGCCTAAGCACCGCTACGATATTATCGAGGAGGACTATGGTGGAGGGGGGCACCGCACACGGCTAAGAGATCAATATATCGATCTTTACGTCTAGACCATTTCGAGACTCCTCGTCATGTCCCCGATCTCATCCGGGACTCTAAACTACCTTCGGTACATCAAAACACATAAACTCATAATATAACCGTCATCGAATCTTAAGTGTGCGGATCCTACGAGTTCGAGAACTATGTAGACATGACCGAGACACGTCTCCGGTCAATAACCAATAGCGGAACCTAGATGCTCATATTGGCTCCCACATATTCTACAAAGATCTTTATCAGTCAAACCGCATAACAACATACGTTGTTCCCTTTGTCATTGATATGTTACTTGCCCGAGATTCGATCGTCGGTATCTCAATATCTAGTTCAATCTCGTTACCGGCAAGTCTCTTTACTCGTTCCGTAATACATCATCCTACAACTAACTCATTAGTTACAATGCTTGCAAGGCTTATAGTGATGTGCATTACCGAGTGGGCCTAGAGATACCTCTCCGACAATCAGAGTGACAAATCCTAATCTCGAAATATGCCAACCCAACAAGTATCTTCGGAGACACCTGTAAAGCACCTTTATAATCACCCAGTTACGTTGTGACGTTTGGTAACACACAAAGTGTTCCTCCAGTAAACGGGAGTTGCATAATCTCATAGTTATAGGAACATGTATAAGTCATGAAGAAAGCAATAGCAACATACTAAACGATCAAGTGTTAAGCTAACGGAATGGGTCAAGTCAATCACATCATTCTCCTAATGATGTGATCCCGTTAATCAAATGACAACTCATGTCTATGGTTAGAAAATTTAACCATCTTTGATTAATGAGCTAGTCAAGTAGAGGCATACTAGTGACACTATGTTTGTCTATGTATTCATACATGTATTATGTTTTCGGTTAATACAATTCTAGCATGAATAATAAACATTTATCATGAAATAAGGAAATAAATAATAACTTTATTATTGCCTCTAGGGCATATTTCCTTCAGTCTCCCACTTGCACTAGAGTCAATAATCTAGTTCACATCACCATGTGATTTAACACCAATATTCATATCTGTATATGATTAACACCCATAGTTCACATCGTCATGTGACCAACACCCAAAGGGTTTACTAAAGTCAATAATCTAGTTCACATTGCTATGTGATTAACACCCAAAGAGTACTAGGGTATGATCATGTTTTGCTCATGAGAGAAGTTTAGTCAACGGGTCTTTCACGTTCAGAGCCGTATGTATTTTGCAAAATATTCTATGTCTACAATGCTCTGTATGGAGATACTCTAGCTAATTGCTCCCACTTTCAATATGTTTCCAGATTGAGACTTAGAGTCATCTGGATCAGTGTCAAAACTTGCATCGACGTAACCCTTTACGACGAACCTCTTGTCACCTCCATAATCGAGAAATATATCCTTATTCCACTATGGATAATTTTGACCAATGTCCAGTGATCTACTCCTAGATCACTATTGTACTCCCTTGCCAAACCAGGGCAGAGTATACAATAGGTCTGGTCCATAGCATGGCATACTTTTATAGAACCTATGACTGAGGCATATGGAATGACTTTCATTCTCTTTCTATTTTCTGTCGTGGTCGGGATTTGAGTCTTACTCAATTTCATACCTTTGCAACACAGGCAAGAACTCTTTCTTTGACTGTTCCATTTTGGACTACTTCAAAATCTTGTCAAGGTATGTACTCATTGAAAATCTTATCAAGCATCTTGATCTATCTCAATAGATCTTGATGCTCAATATGTAAGTAGCTTTACTGAGGTCTTTCTTTTAAAGAACTCCTTTCAAACACTTCTTTATGCTTTCCAGAAAAATTCTACATCATTTCTGATCAACAATATGTCACTCACATATACTTATCAGAAAGGCTGTAGTGCTCCCACTCATTTTATTGTAAATACATGCTTCACTGTAAGTCCGTATAAAACTATATGCTTTGATCAACTTATCAAAGCGTATATTCCAACTCTGAGATGCTTGCACCAATCCATAGATGGATCGCTGGAGCTTGCACATTTTGTTAGCACCTTTAGGATTGATAAAACATTCTGGTTGCATCATATACAACTCTTCTTTAAGAAAACCATTAAGGAATGCAGTTTTGACATCCATTTGCCAGATTTCATAAAATGTGGCAATTGCTAACATAATTCGGACAGACTTAAGCATTGCTATAGTTGAGAAAATCTCATTGTAGTCAACACCTTGAACTTGTCGAAAACCTTTTGCGACAAGTCGAGCTTTGTAGATAGTAACACTACTATCAATGTATGTCTTCCTCTTAAAGATCCATTTATTTTCTATGGCTTGCCGATCATCGGGCAAGTCCACCAAAGTCCACACTTTGTTCTCATACATGGATCCTATCTCAGATTTCATGGCCTCCAGCCATTTCGTGGAATCTGGGCTCATCGTCGCTTCCTCATAGTTCGTAGGTTTATCATGGTCTAGTAATATGACTTCCTAAATAGGATTACCGTACCACTCTGGTGCGGACCATACTTTGGAAGACCTAGGAGGTTCTGTAGTAACTTGCTCTGAAGTTTCATGATTATCATCATTAGCTTCCTCAGTAATTGGTGTAGGAATCACTAAAACTAATTTCTGTGATGAACTACTTTCCAATTCAGGAGAAGGTACAATTACCTTATCAAGCTCTACTTTCCTCCCACTCACTTCTTTCGAGAGAAACTCCTTCTCTAGAAAGGATCCATTCTTAGCAATGAATATCTTGCCTTCGGATCTGTGATAGAAGGTGTACCCAACAGTTTCCTCTGGGTATTCTATGAAGATGCACTTCTCTGATTTGGGTTCGAGCTTATCAGGTTGAAAAACTTTTTCACATAAGCATCGCAGCCCCAAAACTTTAAGAAACGACAACTTTGGTTTCTTGCCAAACCACAGTTCATAAGGCATCGTCTCAACGGATTTTGATGGTGCCCTATTTAAAGTGAATGCAGCTGTCTCTAATGCATAACCCCAAAACAATAGTGGTAAATCGGTAAGATACATCATAGATCGCACCATATCTAGTAAAGTACGATTACGATGTTCGGACACACCATTACGCTGTGGTGTTCCGGATGACATGAGTTTGTGAAACTATTCCACATTGTTTTAATTGAAGGCCAAACTCGTAACTCAAATATTCGTTTCCGCGATCAAATTGCAGAAAACTTTATTTTCTTGTTACGATGATTTTCCACTTCACTCTGAAATTCTTTGAACTTTTCAAATGTTTCAGACTTGTGTTTCATCAAATAGATATACCTATATTTGCTCAAATCATATGTGGAGGTCAGAAAATAATGATACTTTCCATGAGCCTTAACACTCATTGGACCGCAGACATCAGTATGTATTATATCTAATAAGTCAGTTGCTTGCTCCATTGTTCTGGAGAACGGAGTCTTAGTCATCTTGCCCGTAAGGCATGGTTCGCAAACATGAAGTGATTCATAATCAAGTGATTCCAAAATCCCATCAGCATGGAGTTTCTTCATGCGCTTTACACCAATATGACCTAAACGCCAGTGCTGCAAATAAGTTGCACTATCATTATCAACTTTGCATCTTTTGCCTTCAATATTATGAATATGTGTATCACTACGATCGAGATCCAACAAACTATTTTGATTGGGTGTATGACCATCGAAGGTTTTATTCATGTAAACAGAACAACAATTATTCTCTGACTTTAAATGAAAAATCGTATTGCAATAAACATGATCAAATCATATTCATGCTCAACGCAAACACCAAATAACATTTATTTAGGTTCCACACAAATATCAAAAGTATAGGGAGTGTGCGATGATGATTACATCAATCTTGGAACCATTTCCAACACACATCGTCACTTCACCCTTAACTAGTCTATGTTCATGCTGCAACTCCCGTTTCGAGTTACTACTCTTAGTAACTGGACTAATATAAAATACCGAGGGGTTACTATGAACACTAGTAAAGTACACATCAATAATCTGTATATCAAATATACCTTTTGTTTACTTTGCCATCCTTCTTACCCGCCAAATGTTTGGGGTAGTTCAGCTTCCAGTGACCATTACTTTGCAGTAGAAGCACTCAGTTCCAGGCTTGGGTCTAGCTTTGGGCTTCTTCATGGGAGTGACAACTTGCTTGCCATTCTACTTGAAGTTTCCCTTTCTTTCCCTTTGCCCTTTTCTAGAAACTAGTGGTCTTGTCAATCATCAACACTTGATGCTCTTTCTTGATTTCTACCTTCGTCGATTTCAACATCATGAAGAGCTCGGGAATCATTTTCATCATCCCTTGCATACTATAGTTCATCACGAAGTTCTAGTAACTTAGTGATGGTGACTAGAGAACTCTATCAGTCACTATCTTATCTGGAAGATTAACTCCCACTTGATTCAAGCGATTGTAGTACCCAGACAATCTAAGCACATGCTCACTAGTTGAGCAATTCTCTTCCATCTTTTAGCTATAGAACTTGTTGGAGACTTCATATCTCTCAACTCGGGTATTTGCTTGAAATATTAACTTCAACTCCTGTAACATCTCATATGGTACATGATGTTCAAAACATCTTTGAAGTCTCGATTCTAAGCCGTTAAGCATGGTGCACTAAACTATCAAGTAGTCATCATTTTGAGCTAGCCAAACGTTCATAACGTCTGCATCTGCTCCTGCAATAGGTCCGTCATCTAGCGGTGCATCGAGGACATAATTCTTCTGTGCAGCAATGAGGACAATCCTCAGATCACGAATCCAATCTGCATCATTGCTACTTACATCTTTCAACACAGTTTTCTCTAGGAACATATCAAAATAAACATATGAAAGCAACAACGCGAGCTATTGATCTACAACATAATTTGCAAAATACTACCAGGACTAAGTTCATGATAAATTTAAGTTCAATTAATCATATTACTTAAGAACTCTCACTTAGATAGACATCTCTCTAATCATCTAAGTGATCACGTGATCCAAATCAACTAAACCATAACTGATCATCATGTGAAATGGAGTAGTTTTCGATGGTGAACATCATTATGTTGATCATATCTACTATATGATTCACGCTTGACCTTTCGGTCTCAGTGTTCTGAGGCCATATCTGCATATGCTAGGCTCGTCAAGTTTAACCTGAGTATTCTGCGTCTGCAAAACCGGCTTGCACCCGTTGTAGATGGACGTAGAGCTTATCACACCCGATCATCACGTGGTGTCTGGGCACGACAAACTTTGGCAATGGTGCATACTCAGGGAGAACACTTTTATCTTGAAATTTAGTGAGAGATCATCTTATAATGCTACCGTCAATCAAAGCAAGAATAGATGCATAAAAGATAAACATCACATGTAATCAATATAAGTGATATGATATGGCCATCATCATCTTGTGCTTGTGATCTCCATCTCCGAAGCACCGTCATGATCACCATCGTCACCGGCGCGACACCTTGGTCTTCATCGTAGCAGCGTTGTCGTCTCGCCAACTATTGCTTCTACGACTATCGCTACCGCTTAGTGATAAAGTAAAGCAATTACAGGGCGATTGCATTACATACAATAAAGCGACAACTATATGGCTCTTGCCAGTTGCCGATAACTCGGTTACAAAACATGATCATCTCATACAATAAAATATAGCATCACGTCTTGACCATATCACATCACAACATGCCCTGCAAAAACAAGTTAGACGTCATCTACTTTGTTGTTGCAAATTTTACATGGCTGCTACGGGCTGAGCAAGAACCGTTCTTACCTACGCATCAAAACCACAACGATAGTTCGTCAAGTTAGTGTTGTTTTAACCTTCTCAAGGACCGGACGTAGCCACACTCGGTTCAACAAAAGTTGGAGAAATTGACACCCGCCAGCCACCTGTGTGCAAAACACGTCAGTAGAACCAGTTCGCGTAAGCGTACGCGTAATGTCAGTCCGGGCGCTTCATCCAACAATACCGCCGAACCAAAGTATGACATGCTGGTAAGCAGTATGACTTGTATCGCCCACAACTCACTTGTGTTCTACTCGTGCATATAACATCAACGCGTAAAACCTAGGCTCGGATGCCATTGTTGGGGAACGTAGTAATTTCAAAAAAAATCCTACGCACACGCAAGATCATGGTGATGCATAGCAATGAGAGGGGAGAGTGTTGTCCACGTACCCTCGTAGACCGAAAGCGGAAGCATTAGCACAACGCGGTTGATATAGTCGTACGTCTTCACGGCCCGACCGATCAAGCACCGAAAGCACGACACCTCCGAGTTCTTGCACACGTTCAACTTGATGACGTCCCTCGAACTCCGATCCAGCCGAGTGTCGAGGGAGAGTTCTGTCAGCACGACGACGTGGTGATGATGATGATGTTCTACCGACGCAGGGCTTCGCCTAAGCACCGCTACAATATTATCGAGGAGGACTATGGTTGAGGGGGGCACCGCACACGTCTAAGAGATCAATGATCAATTGTTGTGTCTCCAAGGGGTGCCCCTCTCCCCGTATATAAAGGAGTGGAGGAGGGGGAGGGCCGACCCTCTCTATGGCGCACCCTAGGGGAGTCCTACTCCCACCGGGAGTAGGATTCCCTTTTTCCTAGTAGAACTAGGAGCCCATCCAAGTAGTAGGAGTAGGAGAGAAGGAAAGGGAAAAGAGAAGAGAAGGAAGGAGGGGGCGCCGCCCCTCCCCCTAGTCCAATTTGTACTAAGCCTTGGGGGGCGTGCAGCCTCCCCTCTCTCTTTCCCCTAAAGCCCAATAAGGCCCATATACTCCCGGCGAATTCCCGTAACTCTCTAGTACTCTGAAAAATACCTGAATCACTCGGAACCTTTCTGAAATCCGAATATAGTTGTCCAATATATCGATCTTTACGTCTCGACCATTTCGAGACTGCTCGTCATGTCCCCGATCTCATCGGGGACTCCGAACTACCTTCGATACATCAAAACACATAAACTCATAATATAACCGTCATCGAACCTTAAGCGTGCGAACCCTACGGGTTCGAGAACTATGTAGACATGACCGTGACACGTCTCCGGTCAATAACCAATAGCGGGACCTAGATGCTCATATTGGCTCCCACATATTCTATGAAGATCTTTATCGGTCAAACCGCATAACAACATACGTTGTTCCCTTTGTCATCGGTATGTTACTTGCCCGAGATTCGATCGTCGGTATCTCAATACCTAGTTCAATCTCGTTACCAGCAAGTCTCTTTACTCGTTTCGTAATACATCATCCTGCAACTAACTCATTAGTTACAATGCTTGCAAGGCTTATAGTGATGTGCATTACCGAGTGGGCCCAGAGATACCTCTCCGACAATCGGAGTGACAAATCCTAATATCGAAATATGCCAACCCAACAAGTACCTTCGGAGACACCTGTAGAGCACCTTTATAATCACCCAGTTACGTTGTGACGTTTGGTAGAACACAAAGTGTTCCTCCGGTAAACGGGAGTTGCATAATCTCATAGTTATAGGAACATGTATAAGTCATGAAGAAAGCAATAGCAACATACTAAACGATCAAGTGCTAAGCTAACGGAATGGGTCAAGTCAATCACATCATTCTCCTAATGATGTGATCTCGTTAATCAAATGACAACTCATGTCTATGGTTAGAAAACTTAACCATCTTTGATTAACGAGCTAGTCAAGTAGAGACATACTAGTGACACTATGTTTGTCTATGTATTCACACATGTATTATGTTTCCGGTTAATACAATTCTAGCATAAATAATAAACATTTATCATGAAATAAGGAAATAAATAGTAACTTTATTATTGCCTCTAGGGCATATTTCTTTGAAGTTCTAGCATAGATAAAAAACGGTACATAGTTCATCATAGCATAGATAAAAAAAGGATACACATGTATTTTACATCGGAGCAACTAGATAGATAGTTCGAAAGCATAAATAGATAGAACTACGGTGCAACTAGATAGAAAAAAAACTACGGTGCCACGAGACAAATTATGGTGACTCCCAGCCGCCATCATCATCACCATCATCATCCTCGGTGGTGTTGTCCGAGGTATCGAGCCATATGTCCACCCAACACAGATCGTTGGGGGAGAAGATCGACTGCCCGCCGTTCTCGACGATATCGCACTGCGAGATCGCCAGTGCCTTGCGTCGACGCCTGTCGGCATCCTCTCTGCCCAGAACTCGTTCTCGACGGTGACGTCCTCCAGGTGGCGACGGCGCCATTCCGCCATGGCTCACTCGTCCTCCTCGGTGATGAGGAGGCGACGCTGCTGCCGCACGTGGTCCGCACGGTCCTGGTCGGTGATGAGACGAGGCGGAGGGGCGACGCGTTGCGCCTGCTCGCGCATTAAGACGTCGCGGAAGTTCATCTGTGACGGGGGCCTCTCCAAGCGCCACGCCGCCGCGTCGTACGCGCGGGCCGCCTCGTGCGCGGTCCGGAACGACCCGGGCCGAGCCAGACGTCGCCGGACCGGATCTCGGCGGAGTACCAGCCGCTCGGGCGCTCGCGGACGCCGCGGTAGCCCGAAGAACCCCGGCGACGTGGCGGCATGGTGGCGTGGTGCTGGCGGGGAAAGCGGCGAAGCGACGAGAAAGTGCGGCGAGGTGGCGAGGAGGGGGCGCGTGGCGAGGTGGCGAAGCGGCGAGGTGGCGAGGAGGGAGCGCGTGGCGAGCGCGGGATTTTATAGGCGCGCGCGAAGCGGTGCGCCAAATCTACCGCGCCAGCTACCGCTTTCTCCCGCGCGCGCACTGACGCTCCCCGTACGCGGTAATTTCCCGCCACCGTTGGAGCGCGCGAAACCGAGCGGCGCGCGCTAAAACGCAATTTTACCGCGGGCACGCCTTTTGCCGCGCCTGTTTGAGATGCTCTAAGAGGGAGCCCCGCCACCCCTGTGGCCCTGTTGCACACGGGTTTCGTTCGGCCGCGACGCGGAAAGAAGAGGGGGAAGGGCAACGTGGCTAGGGTTTGGTGGTGGTCTACAATCGATTTCTTAACCGACTCTCTTCCTTGGTATACTCCCTCTAGAGAGTGTTCTAGGTTTCCTAATCGCTTGCCATCGTATGAGTGGAAGAGAAGAGTGGCCGTCCAGTGCGCCGATGAGGCATTGTCCGGCAAGCTGCCGTTGCAGCAGCGCAACGCAAGTAAGGCAACACACAGGGAACGTGCAAGACGGCATGATTCATCCCACCACCCACGTCGCCATGACCTTTTCATATTTAACAAACTGCAGAGCACACAGAGAAAATGCATAATCGTGCTGACCAGAGAAGACAAACTTGGATTCTGTGGAATGCACCGCACCATCGAGTCCCTCTCCGTCTCCGTGTGACGGCCACGCTTTTGTTGTACTGCTCTCTCGTCGGTCGTCGACATGCTGCCATCTCGTACTGCAATCCAAACGTCCCGTTCTGGCCACGGATTTTTAACATGGAATCTCGTCGTCGTCACACTCATACGGGGTACTACAAAACGAAATACTAGCTGACAAGGCGCCACACCGCCGGAGCCGACCAGTCACCAACCACGCACATCCGAGCCGGCAAACGCCAGCTTGCCACTCGCAGCAGCAGCGGCCACGACCACGACCTCTCTCGCCATGGATCCCGGGAAGGAGCAGACGGGCACGCCCGAGCCCGGCGCGGCGGCGTGGCGCACCCGCGCGGTGTGCGGCACGGAGTACAGCTGGTGCCGCGCCGTGCCGGGCGGCACCGGCACCACGCTCCTCGCGCTCCGCCTCTCGCGCCGCGGCGCCGCCGCGGCCGAGGCGGCCGTCCGCTCACTCCAGAGCGCGCACCCCGTCCTCCGCGCCCACATCCGCGCGGCCTCCACCTCCAGCCCCACCCTCGCCCTCCCCTCCCCCGCTCCGCAGCTCGCCCTCGCGCCCCAGCCGTCCGCGCTCGACTTCGACTCACTCCTGGAGCGCGAGCTCAACAGCAACCCATGGGCGGCCGAGAACGGGCCCGACGGGGCCCCGGTGCTCTTCGCCGCGCTCTACGAGCTTCCCCCGCCCGCGGGCGGCGCGGCTCTGTTCGTCCGGATCCACACGGCCGCGTGCGACCGCGCGGCGTCTGCGGCGCTGCTGAGGGAGCTGCTGGCGCATCTGGGCGGCGCGGGCGACCCGGAGGAGGAGGAGGAAGCGGCGGTGGAGGCGGGGCTGGAGGACAGGATACCGCAGAAGGACGCGTGGAAGCCGTTCTGGGCGCGTGGGGTGGACATGGTGGGCTACTCCATCAACGGCCTGCGCACGTCCACGCTGCCGTTCGTGGAGACCGGCACGGCGAGGTCGACGCAGATGGTGCGCCTCGCGTTCGGCCGCGAGGAGACGACGCGCCTGCTCGATGTGAGTTCGCTTCAGATCACTGATAGATGTTACTCCTACATTTGATCTGCACACATACAGATTAGTAGATTACTGATAGTTCGCACATTGTCATCTAGGCGTGCAAGGAGAACGGGGTGAAGCTTTGCTCGGCCATGGCTGCCGCGACGCTGCTAGCTGCACGGCAATCTAAGAAGCTGGACAGTGGCCAGCAGGAGACGTACTCTGTGGCGACCCTGATCAACTGCCGCCAGTTTCTTGAGCCAGCTTTGGACGATCACAACGTTGGTGAGCCCTTAAGCAAGCAACTCTTAACATTTTATCATACTATTGTGTGGTGTGGTGTGATCGAGCTGATATGGTAGCTTGGAGAAATCTTCAAATCGTCAAACCCAACAGCTCTGACACTGTTAATCGTACTGTTGCAGGGTTCTTCTACTCTGCCATCACCAACACCCACAAGATACACGGAGAGGAGGGGCTGTGGGAGCTGGCCAAGAGGTGCCACGATTCCTACATCAGTGCCAAGAACAGCAAGAAGCACCTCACCGACACCGCCGACCTCAACTTCCTCATGTGCCGGGCCATCGAGAACCCGCAGCTGACGACGGCCTCCGCGCTCCGCACTGCGCTCGTCTCCGTGTTCGAGGAGCCGGCAACCTACGACGGCCTGTCCGACCTGCAGAGCAAGGCCGGCGTGGAGGAGTACGTCGGCTGCGCCACCGTGCACGGCATCGGCCCGTCGATCGGCGTGTTCGACTCTGTCAGGGACGGGCAGCTGGACTGCGCGTGCATGTACCCTTCTCCTCTGCATTCCAGGAAGCAGATACAGGAGATATTCGACAAGGTGAAGCGGATTTTGGGCGAAGGGTGCAACGCGGGTGATGAGAAACCATGAAGATTGTACGTAGGGGCTTTGTGGGTGCTAGATTCGAAGAATGTTGTTCCGAACAACGGGATCGACTAGGTGTAAGTCGATTGATTTTCACTTTTGGGTCGGTCCACCCACCGCAAGCCTTATTTTAGAAATTTACTTTTGCTGTACATAGTAACTGCATCATGTATGCTCTTGTGTGCATGTCTCTTTGCAGTACGTGGTAATTCCATGCATGTATGCTGCTGTGTGGCTGTCTTTGGTGTTCAGCCGAGTACTACTATTACTACGAATTTACGTGTGAATTGATGGATTAGGCTTGGCTAATGTCGTGGTACTAAGTCTGACAGTAAGAGTAGGGGATACGTATGAGGAGGCAAGGCCCTAGCTACGGCGAGGTTGTACACACGAGTTTACGAGTTCAGACCCCTCTCGGAGGAGGTAAAAGCCCTACGTCTCGGTGCCCTGAGGCGGTTGTCGTGGTAACGATTCCGACAGTAAGAGAGGGGTAGGATAACGGAGCATGATCTATCGAGATGCATATGGGTGACACGGTGGTTTTAGCGAGTTCGGGCCTCTCACGGTGGAGATAACAACCCTACGTCTCGTGCTCCGGAGAGGCTTTGTTTTATCTGAGTATATATCCGGAGATTACAATGTGTGTGTGAGAGAGAGGAACGGATCCCCATGCCTGAGCTAAGTCCTGAGACTAATGGTGAAAAGAGAGAGAGAGAGAGGTGGAAGAAAAGACCCCCCAAGTCTAGTGGTGGGGGGTGGCTTATATAGAGTGCGCCACCCCCTCACCTCCTATGTTACAAAGTGGAGCATCAATGCCATAATCCCTGCCCATAACAAAACCGTCATGCTGACTATTGGTCCTCGCATATCCGAGTGAGTTACATGGTCGAGTGGAATGAGCTCGTCGAGTGGAGTGTCGTGCTCCGAGTGGTTGTTGCCGTCCGAGTGACTTTCAAGTTGCAATACATCTGGACGGCGATCTGGCCCAGGTGCCCAGTACAAAGTGTACGGTGTCCATGGGTAGGGTCTTTAGGTCAGGCCTGTTACCCTACCCCTAATACATGTCCTCGTCATTAGCCCCCGAATCGGTCGAGGTTGAGCGGGTCGAGTCGAGCTGTATTCCCAGATGAGTTGAGTGCTACGGAGGCACTTATGAACTTGCTCTGGTCACCCGGCGGTCTTATCTCCGCATGTTGCCTTGACGGATTCCAGACTGCATGGTGTCCGAGTGAAATGAGCTCAAACGGGTCCGCGGAGGAGCGTTGAACTCACCTTATAGCAATTATTTTTTTGAGTGATTTGGAGTTGGTCCTGCATCGAGTAACTGATTACTCGGAATTTCTTCACACCTGGAACGTGTGTGTTTTTGTTGTTTGGACGTCACTCGGAGTGGGCGGACCGTTCTGAGTGGATACCATTCTAGTGGGGGCACGCTGAGTGCACCCACTGGGTGTAGTCTCCGAGACTGCCGTCGACTGCGGGCAGTCGGCGGGAGTCTTAGAGCCTGTCTTTTTGTTGTTGTTCATCACTCGGACTGGTCAGGCCATACCGAGTGGAGATTACTCCAGTGGGGGCACGCTTAGTGCACCCACTGGGTGTAGTCCCCGAGAGCGCCATCGACTGCGGGCAGTCAGCGGGGTTCTAAGAGAAACTCTTTTTAGCTGATACTGATCGAACTTGTTCTTCTCTTGGATTGGTTTCTGTTTGCTTGATACAGGTTCTGAAGAGGAATCAGTAGTCGACCAGTTGGACGATCCTTGAGCAGCATTGATCAGTTCATCAGCAAGGCCCTCAACAATGGTCTTGACGTTCCTGCCTCAGCTCACCAGCAAGGCACTCAGCAATGGTCTTGACGTTCCTGTCAGCCGTCTGCTTTGGGTCGCCTTGGCGACACGCTCAATCTCGTCCTTCTTCTTGATGGTACAACTCTGAGGTGGTGGTCGTGGCCGACCCACACTTTGCTAAGCCCCCGAGTGGGAGGATGTGACGCCCTCGGTTCAATCGTACACTAATCATACACGCAAATGTGTACGATCAAGATCAAGGACTCACGGGAAGATATCACAACACAACTCTAGACACAAATTAAAATAATACAAGCTTTATATTACAAGCCAGGGGCCTCAAGGGCTCGAATACATCAGCTTGAATACAAACGAGTCAGCGGAAGCAACAATATCTGAGAACAGACATAAGTTAAACAAGTTTGCCTTAAGAAGGCTAGCACAAAAGCATCTACGATCGAAAAGGCAAGGCCTCCTGCCTGGGAGCCTCCTAACTACTCTTGGTCGTCGGCGTCCGTCACGTGGTAGTAGGCACCCTCGGGGTAGCAGCCGTCGTCAAAGGTGGCATCTGGCTCCTGGACTCCACCATCTGGTTGCAACAACCAGAAAGAAGAAAGAAGGGGGAAAAGGGGGAGCAAAGCAACCGTGAGTACTCATCCAAAGTACTCGCAAGCAAGGATCTACACTACATATGCAACATTATCAAAGGAAGGCTGTATATGTGGACTGGGCTGCAGAAATGCCAGAATAGAGAGAAGGTCTAGTCCTATCGAAGACTAGCATCTTCTGGAAACCACCATCTTGCAGCAAACAAGAGGGAGTAGAGTAGCATAAAGTAAAGCGGTAGTAGTGTTATCAACCTCGGCCAGAGATCCTTTCTCGACTCCCTGCGAGAAAGCAATCCCAGAGCCATACTATCCAGTTATCATCACAATCAAATCCTCATCACCATCCAGTTCTCATCACAAGTATCCAGTTCTAGTTGTATCGATCGGGATACAACTCCAAGTGTCCGTTACCGTAGGACAGGCTATGCATAGATTAGTTCTTCCCTGCAGGGGTGCACCAACTTACCCACCACGCTCGCTTAACTCCGGCCGGACACACTTTCCAGGGTCATGCCCGGCCTCGGCCAAACAATACGCCGCAACCCGACCTAGACTTAACAGAGAGGTCAGCACGCCGGACTAAACCTATGCCCCCAGGGGTCATGGGCCATCTCCCCGGAAACTCCTGCACGTTGCGTACGCGGCCGGTGAGCAGACCTAGCTACCTCCTTCAACAAGGCAGGCGCTTGCGCAGTCCAACCCGGCGCGCGCCACTCAGTCGCTGACGTCTATTAAGCTTTGGCTGATGTATACGACGCAGAACGCCCATACTATGCCCACGTGATGGTTAGTGCTATCAGGCCAGAGGCCCCTCGGATCAAATATCCAAATCGTAGTGGATTAGGAACGCGCGGTAACAAGCAGAGACTCACGAAAGAGGTGACCCCGTTGCCCCGTCTCGAGGACTTGCGGCAAGGGCTAAGAATGCCCGGCCACGCCTCGTAATTATCTCACGGGCACCTTCCAGGTCAACCCGTCTCCACATCACTTTCCAAGTAACAGTTGTAAAGTCCAAGTATCCGTGTGTCCAAACATCAAGAGGAAAACCCAAGGAATCACCCCCGGTGGGTTCCACTCAATGTAATCATCAAGGTGAACGTAGAGGAATCACCCTCGAGGTTCACACTTGAGGGGTTGCACGACAGAGCCGTATCGGAAGTGGTTAAGGAGGAAATCACCCTCGATGACCACGACCGAATAGCTACACTACAGGTTAACATCAGAAGTGCTGTAGAGGTCTCACCCTCGGCACTCGATAGTAACCCAGCAGTGTCGAGCAACTAAGGGGAAAGTGATGTGCGGTGCCGGGGCCTGGTCTTCAATCCCGTTGATCGGGTCTTCAATGATGAAGCAGGGGCAACAAGGACAAGGTGGGGGTCACTGATGGATCACTAACCAACCTATACTAAGCAATTTAGGATAAGCAGGTAAGGTACAATAACAGGTACAAAAGCAGGCTATGCATCAGAATAGGAGCATACAATAACAGTAGCAAAATCTAATGCAAGCATGAGAGAAAGGAATGGGCGATATCGGGATGATCAAAGGGGGGGGCTTGCCTGGTTGCTCTGGCAAGGAGGGGTCATTGTCGACGACGTAGTCGATCACCGGGGCATCAGCGGCCTCGGGGCCTACCGGAGAGAAGAGGGGGAAGAAACAGTAAATACATAGCAAACAGAGGTAACACTAAGCATGACATGACGATACGTAGCGCTAAGCGTGCTCTAACGCGGTACTACACGTTGCAGACGAAGGGGGGAAACATCCGAGGGTGAATTCCCGACGTTAGGTGGATTTCGGACAAGGAAAAGAGGGGAAAGTTCCATGTTCAGCATGCTAGGGGCATGTGACAGATGAACGGACCACGTATTCGGATTCGTTGGATTTTTCTGAGCAACTTTCATATAGAAAACATTTTCATCCGAGTTACGGTTTATTTTTTATGGATTTTCTAAGTTTTAAACATATTCTGGAATTATTTACATTCACAGAAATGGAATATGACGTCAGCATGACGTAGGAGCGACGTCAGCAGTCAACAGTGCGGTTGACTGGTCAAAATGACCAGTGGGGCCCACTTGTCATGGACAGGGGCCTTAACAGAGTTTATTTAAAACTACTATGAGGTTAATTGGCAACTGGGCCCCACAGGTCAGTGTCTCATTAAGTTAAATAAATAATTTAAATAAATAAAACATTGATTAAGGGAGTGGGGCCCGCATGTCAGCGACTGGTCAAAACCAGTCTTCGGGTGGACTGGGTCAACCGGGCTAGCGGGACCCATTGGGTCCACTGGCCAGTGGCCCAGGCGGTGCCACATCGGCGCCAGGTCAGCGCAGCCGACGGAGTGACGCCGGCGAGCCTACCCGCGGCGGTGCGTCGCCGGAGTTGGCCGGAAAACGCGTACGGGGCACGGAAAGGGGTGCCGCTAGGCACGTTCGAACGGTCACTCGACCGCGCGTCGAGTGGTGGTGGTGGCATCGCCGGACCTGGCCGGAAACGTCGCCGGCGACGAGGTCCGCGGCGGAGCGGCTACGGTCGACGGTGGAAAAGATGCTACGGCGTGCTACAGCTCAGGCGAAAGGGCTAGGCGGGAGCAGCAGTCCTCCAGGAGTGCGCTACGGGGACTTGACGGAGCAGGAGGAGCTCGGGATCTCGTGCGCGGCAGCAATGGCGGACGGCGGAGCCGGCGCTTACGGCCAGCTAGCTAGGAAAGGAGGAAACGGAGCAAGGACGGGGAGGAAGGAGGCGGAGCTTACGGGGCAGGCACACGGAGGCCTCTCGGGGTTCGGGAGCGCAGAGGGAGGCCTGTGGCTCCGGTGATCGCCGGTGACCACCGAGAAGGGGAAGAGGGCGATGCCGACGCCGCCGACCTCCCCGACTCCAGCTGATGGACGAGGACGGTGAAGCGGAGTACGGCGCACCTCCCAGGCTCGGTTTCCGGGCTCGGGGACGCTGGTGGCCGCGGGGACGACGGAGAATGGCGGCGACCGCGCTCGGGCGTCGATGGGGAACGAGAAGGCGAACGAGGAGGGATCTGGGGGGAGAGGGAAAATATCTGCGCGAGGAGGGGGGGCTGACGAGGACGAGGTCGAGGGGGGAGGGCTCGTCCTTATCCCTGGCGTTGCCGCGGCGTGGGGCGGCGAGCCGGTCGGGCGGCGACCGCAGGCACGGGCGCTCGGTCGCCCGCACAGTGAAGACGACGCGGGAGGGGGAGCTGGTCGGCTTGGGTCGGCCAGGTGGGCTGAGGCCCAAGGGGGGGCGCGGTGGCCAGCTGGGCCAATCAGCCCAGTTGAGGGGTGGGGGGGCTTTTCCTTTTTCTTTTACTGTAAACAGTTTTTCTTTTCTGTTTTAGCTTTTATTTATTAACAGAGAGAGAAAGGGGATTATTTGGTCAACTATTTCACTTAGGAAAAATTTGGGAGGAGTCCCATTAAATCCCTGGTGATTATAGACAGTGCCATAAATATTTTGGAGACCAGAATAATTCATTTGATATTTTTCATAATTAGGATAGCATTTAAAAATGCTGAATTGGTGCTGTTATAATTGCTAATGCTCATCTTTGCACAAAATTGATGTTGTGTTCCTTAACAAATAATTGTTATGGAAGTTTTGGCAAATGATGAACATTTTCCCAACAACTTTTGAGCAACTTCAAACTTCACTTGAATTTGAATTGACTGGAATTTGAAATGGGATATTGAACAAAGGTGATTAAGCACTGTTTTGGAAAAATGATTAGCTTAATCAGAGATGGTTACTGTAGCATGACACTGGGGGTGTTACAAATCTCCTCCACTACAAGAAATCTCGTCCCGAGATTTAATAGGTGGAGTAATGGGGAAAAACTCGGAAAAGACAGAGCTTAACACAAGATAGTTATCTGGGGACTATCTCAGTGAAATTGGCAAGAGGCATCTCTCGAGTTGAAATTTAAGAAAACATCGAGAGCAAAATATGAAGGTACAATAGGAAGTTTCGAGCGAATGGACAAACGATCGATACCTGAACAGAGTGTGAGAAGGGGGTTCACAGTATCGGGAATAGATCATATCTCGGAAGGTGGCTCGTGACAACACACAAAGCCAAGAGCAAATGATACTTCGGAAGAAAAGGATATACAGGAGAGTCAGGTTTCGATCCCGTGGAACTGTGGGTTATGAGCCCACCATGTGGGTTAAAGGTAGAAAGGGGGCCGATAGCAAGGCATGTCAGATGATAGACTGTCAGTTATGTTGTCAACACGTTGGTACCAAGGGCGAGGGACAGAGAGAACTATTTTCCTGCTCGCTGAACGAGGCGGACCAGTAGGCGAAGTTCTCGTCCATCGGGGGTTACCAGGATGTCGTCAGCAATAGTAACAGGGTCACACTGACAGAGTTGCAAACCGAGGTGTTTCCATAAGCAGGGAATTATTTCTGCTTATAACATATATAGATCACAAGAAAGGTTGAGCAAACCAATGGAAAGGAAAATGTGTTTATTATGATAACCAGACCAATGGAAAGGAAAGATGTTTATACCCAAGTGTTAGAGTATAACTTTCCCAAGGAAAGGCAGAGCATGATAGGGCTCCAAGTATTAAGCCGTTTAGACAAGGGGCAAGGAATTTATGAGGTTTACCCATACAACGGTGTTTGGATAATTGATCAAGAACAGTTAGCATTGCGCTCCCAATGTTCTTGATGATGATCGGAGTACCACACACATGCTTCGGGATAGTGTTGACATGGTCATCAGGGAAATCTCAGACTTCGGATACACAAAGGATCCATCGGAAACAACTTATAAAATAAGTCATACAATTTCAGCTAGGAAAAGATGAGGATGGGGCCCACGGGCTCAGCAACAATTCATCGAGGGGGCAAGGATGGTATTTCTCATCATGAATTCGGTTGATATCCTAGAAAAGTTTGGAATGATGATGATGATCACGAGACATTTATCGAGAGGTTTCATGAAGATGTAATCGATTAACGACGACATTAAGCAAAAGAAATGATGAAGTGTAAGGTTAATTGAACCACGAGTACGACACAAACTCGAAAGCAACCTTGTGTTCATGGCAAAATGGTATGACGAGGAAGATCGACATAAGCTTAGCTCGTCGTCGAAAATTGTGCTCCAGAAAGGACCTGGTAGCATAGTTAAAATTTAGCATGATAATGATATATTCTATCAGGCTAGAAATGACTTGAAGGATTATTAAACTCGTAAGCAACGAAAATTACTTAGAGTTATTGATTTGGAGTGCATAATTGATTCACTTATCGGTGTCCTAGAGTGAATAACAGCTCAGAACCCAAGGGAAATTGGAATCGACGAGAAGCAATACTCGATGAAGATTCATAGGAAGCAACACAGTTTCTTTGATATCCTCGAGATACTGGAGGGTAATACTCGAAGGAAGATCAAAACAGAGTTTGCGGAGATGTGTTTATCGGTAGAAGACAAGTGCTTTAACTTGTCTGAGAAATGGAATCAAGGAGAAAATATTGTCGGAACCATGATTGCCAAGGATCAATTCACATATAACAGATGATATTATATCAAGGAAAAAAGTTATTATTACAAGAAGCTTCCATAATAGGATCTTCATCGTGTCCATGGGCATGAACACAAAGTTCAAGGTCGACTCCCACTTTTCCAACGCATAACCTTTCATTCACTTCTTGTTTTGAAGAAGGCATTAGTGTTAAAAGTTTTACCTGGTGTAATACCAGATGAGTAAGACCCGTGAAATCTTTCGGGTTCACACGGATTTATGGAAGGCATAGGTTCAACCCATAGGGGCATCTTAGGAACATATACCACAATCTTCAAGAGTAAATAACACCAACTCGAAAGCAGAGCATGGTTGACAAAAGCAGAGAATACAATTTACCAAAGGCATTATGTATCGAGGAAATAACTCACAAGAGTTTTGGATGTGAAGGACAATGTCGGATAATTATCCAACAAGGATTTGGCGAACCGCAAGGAATCCGATATGAGTGTCGATGTTCAACCAGAAGAAGAAATAACGCAAAGCCATCAGATTATAGGGACATCTGAATAATTTCAAAGCTTAAATACGAAGGAATTATGATTACCAAATCGGGGGGGGGACCAGAAGCAGAGGCTCTGATCAAAAGATAAGTAAGTTACAAAAAACATATCTCGACAATCAATCAAGGTTTGATTTGCCGAGAACAAGCTCATGTCTGGAGTGACATCTGAGTCAAAAGGACGGATGCTAGTTTTGACTAGGGATTGCGAGCATCTGCAACATATTGAATCAACGAGCTCAAAATGATAGTGACAAAGGATGCCAATAAGATTACTAAGCTTATGGGATTTAACCATAATGCAAGCGCGCAAGAATCTCAAGAGCAATAAGTTGCTGAGGATTTTCAGAAGATCGAATAGTATTTCGAAGACTTTTGTGAAGCACTCAAACAACTGGGGATGAAGAATCCACGGTAATTGTGAGGAATTATTCGTAGGAGTATTCATGCAGCAAAGAACTTCAAGGCAGTTGCAGGAGGGGTTCTCAGAACAGTGGAGAGTATTTCGAGGCATCTTGTAAAAACAAGAGCAACTTGGGACGAAGGTATGAACAACAACTATATGTAGTTATCCATAAGGATATATCGGTGGGAAGGCGGTGGGCACAAAGTCTTGAGAGAACCTCGGAGAGTATCTTCGTAATCTTCTGGTGCACCAAGTGATTGTCTGGACTGACGGGCTCTCCGGGAGGAAGTGGTTACGAGATCCTAGAGTCAGAGTTAGTAAAATCTTTAACCCGAATAGAAGAGAGTTCAGAGTCCCAGAGTATAGACGAGGAATAAAAGATCCTAATACCACCCAATGGCGACGTGGGCCCGTAAGCCACACAGCCAATGTTAGTAAAAGTTTTTCAGTGACTAGACTCAACTTCGGCCAAGGAGTTGGAAAGGGGGCTACCTACAGGCAGTCGGCTCTGATACCAACTTGTGACGCCCTCGGTTCAATCGTACACTAATCATACACGCAAATGTGTACGATCAAGATCAAGGACTCACGGGAAGATATCACAACACAACTCTAGACACAAATTAAAATAATACAAGCTTTATATTACAAGCCAGGGGCCTCGAGGGCTCGAATACATCAGCTTGAATACAAACGAGTCAGCGGAAGCAACAATATCTGAGAACAGACATAAGTTAAACAAGTTTGCCTTAAGAAGGCCAGCACAAAAGCATCTACGATCGAAAAGTCAAGGCCTCCTGCCTGGGAGCCTCCTAACTACTCTTGGTCGTCGGCGTCCGTCACGTGGTAGTAGGCACCCTCGGGGTAGCAGCCGTCGTCAAAGGTGGCATCTGGCTCCTGGACTCCACCATCTGGTTGCAACAACCAGAAAGAAGAAAGAAGGGGGAAAAGGGGGAGCAAAGCAACCGTGAGTACTCATCCAAAGTACTCGCAAGCAAGGATCTACACTACATATGCAACATTATCAAAGGAAGGCTGTATATGTGGACTGGGCTGCAGAAATGCCAGAATAGAGAGAAGGCCTAGTCCTATCAAAGACTAGCATCTTCTGGAAACCACCATCTTGCAGCAAACAAGAGGGAGTAGAGTAGCATAAAGTAAAGCGGTAGTAGTGTTATCAACCTCGGCCAGAGATCCTTTCTCGACTCCCTGCGAGAAAGCAATCCCAGAGCCATACTATCCAGTTATCATCACAATCAAATCCTCATCACCATCCAGTTCTCATCACAAGTATCCAGTTCTAGTTGTATCGATCGGGATACAACTCCAAGTGTCCGTTACCGTAGGACAGGCTATGCATAGATTAGTTTCTTCCCTGCAGGGGTGCACCAACTTACCCACCACGCTCGATTAACTCCGGCCGGACACACTTTCCAGGGTCATGCCCGGCCTCGGCCAAACAATACGCCGCAACCCGACCTAGACTTAACAGAGAGGTCAGCACGCCGGACTAAACCTATGCCCCCAGGGGTCATGGGCCATCTCCCCGGAAACTCCTGCACGTTGCGTACGCGGCCGGTGAGCAGACCTAGCTACCTCCTTCAACAAGGCAGGCGCTTGCGCAGTCCAACCCGGCGCGCGCCACTCAGTCGCTGACGTCTATTAAGCTTTGGCTGATGTATACGACGCAGAACGCCCATACTATGCCCACGTGATGGTTAGTGCTATCAGGCCAGAGGCCCCTCGGATCAAATATCCAAATCGTAGTGGATTAGGAACGCGCGGTAACAAGCAGAGACTCACGAAAGAGGTGACCCCGTTGCCCCGTCTCGAGGACTTGCGGCAAGGGCTAAGAATGCCCGACCACACCTCGTAATTATCTCACGGGCACCTTCCAGGTCAACCCGTCTCCACATCACTTTCCAAGTAACAGTTGTAAAGTCCAAGTATCCGTGTGTCCAAACATCAAGAGGAAAACCCAAGGAATCACCCCCGGTGGGTTCCACTCAATGTAATCATCAAGGTGAACGTAGAGGAATCACCCTCGAGGTTCACACTTGAGGGGTTGCACGACAGAGCCGTATCGGAAGTGGTTAAGGAGGAAATCACCCTCGATGACCATGACCGAATAGCTACACTACAGGTTAACATCAGAAGTGTTGTAGAGGTCTCACCCTCGGCACTCGATAGTAACCCAGCAGTGTCGAGCAACTAAGGGGAAAGTGATGTGCGGTGCCGGGGCCTGGTCTTCAATCCCGTTGATCGGGTCTTCAATGATGAAGCAGGGGCAACAAGGACAAGGTGGGGGTCACTGATGGATCACTAACCAACCTATACTAAGCAATTTAGGATAAGCAGGTAAGGTACAATAACAGGTACAAAAGCAGGCTATGCATCAGAATAGGAGCATACAATAACAGTAGCAAAATCTAATGCAAGCATGAGAGAAAGGAATGGGCGATATCGGGATGATCAAAAAGGGGGGGGGGCTTGCCTGGTTGCTCTGGCAAGGAGGGGTCGTTGTCGACGACGTAGTCGATCACCGGGGCATCAGCGGCCTCGGGGCCTACCGGAGAGAAGAGGGGGAAGAAACAGTAAATACATAGCAAACAGAGGTAACACTAAGCATGACATGATGATACGTAGCGCTAAGCGTGCTCTAACGCGGTACTACACGTTGCAGACGGAGGGGGGAAACATCCGAGGGTGAATTCCCGACGTTAGGTGGATTCCGGACAAAGGAAAAGAGGGGGAAAGTTCCATGTTCAGCATGCTAGGGGCATGTGACAGATGAACGGACCACGTATTCGGATTCGTTGGATTTTTCTGAGCAACTTTCATATAGAAAACATTTTCATCCGAGTTACGGTTTATTTTTTTATGGATTTTCTAAGTTTTAAACATATTCTGGAATTATTTACATTCACAGAAATGGAATATGACGTCAGCATGACATAGGAGCGACGTCAGTAGTCAACAGTGCGGTTGACTGGTCAAAATGACCAGTGGGGCCCACTTGTCATGGACAGGGGCCTTAACAGAGTTTATTTAAAACTACTATGAGGTTAATTGGCAACTGGGCCCCACAGGTCAGTGTCTCATTAAGTTAAATAAATAATTTAAATAAATAAAACATTGATTAAGGGAGTGGGGCCCGCATGTCAGCGACTGGTCAAAACCAGTCTTCGGGTGGACTGGGTCAACCGGGCTAGCGGGACCCATTGGGTCCACTGGCCAGTGGCCCAGGCGGTGCCACATCGGCGCCAGGTCAGCGCAGCCGACGGAGTGACGCCGGCGAGCCTACCCGCGGCGGTGCGTCGCCGGAGTTGGCCGGAAAACGCGTACGGGGCACGGAAAGGGGTGCCGCTAGGCACGTTCGAACGGTCACTCGACCGCGCGTCGAGTGGTGGTGGTGGCATCGCCGGACCTGGCCGGAAACGTCGCCGGTGACGAGGTCCGTGGCGGAGCGGCTACGGTCGACGGTGGAAAAGATGCTACGGCGTGCTACAGCTCAGGCGAAAGGGCTAGGCGGGAGCAGCAGTCCTCCAGGAGTGCGCTACGGGGACTTGACGGAGCAGGAGGAGCTCGGGATCTCGTGCGCGGCAGCAATGGCGGACGGCGGAGCCGGCGCTTACGGCCAGCTAGCTAGGAAAGGAGGAAACGGAGCAAGGACGGGGAGGAAGGAGGCGGAGCTTACGGGGCAGGCACACGGAGGCCTCTCGGGGTTCGGGAGCACAGAGGGAGGCCTGTGGCTCCGGTGATCGCCGGTGACCACCGAGAAGGGGAAGAGGGCGATGCCGACGCCGCCGACCTCCCCGACTCCAGCTGATGGACGAGGACGGTGAAGCAGAGTACGGCGCACCTCCCAGGCTCGGTTTCCGGGCTCGGGGACGCTGGTGGCCGCGGGGACGACGGAGAATGGCGGCGACCGCGCTCGGGCGTCGATGGGGAACGAGAAGGCGAACGAGGAGGGATCTGGGGGGAGAGGGAAAATATCTGCGCGAGGAGGGGGGGCTGACGAGGACGAGGTCGAGGGGGGAGGGCTCGTCCTTATCCCTGGCGTTGCCGCGGCGTGGGGCGGCGAGCCGGTCGGGCGGCGACCGCAGGCACGGGCGCTCGGTCGCCCGCACAGTGAAGACGACGCGGGAGGGGGAGCTGGTCGGCTTGGGTCGGCCAGGTGGGCTGAGGCCCAAGGGGGGGCGCGGTGGCCAGCTAGGCCAATCAGCCCAGTTGAGGGGTGGGGGGGCTTTTCCTTTTTCTTTTACTGTAAACAGTTTTTCTTTTCTGTTTTAGCTTTTATTTATTAATAGAGAGAGAAAGGGGATTATTTGGTCAACTATTTCACTTAGGAAAAATTTGGGAGGAGTCCCATTAAATCCCTGGTGATTATAGACAGTGCCATAAATATTTTGGAGACCAGAATAATTCATTTGATATTTTTCATAATTAGGATAGCATTTAAAAATGCTGAATTGGTGCTGTTATAATTGCTAATGCTCATCTTTGCACAAAATTGATGTTGTGTTCCTTAACAAATAATTGTTATGGAAGTTTTGGCAAATGATGAACATTTTCCCAACAACTTTTGAGCAACTTCAAACTTCACTTGAATTTGAATTGACTGGAATTTGAAATGGGATATTGAACAAAGGTGATTAAGCACTGTTTTGGAAAAATGATTAGCTTAATCAGAGATGGTTACTGTAGCATGACACTGGGGGTGTTACAGAGGATCGCTCACCACTCGGTAAGATTTTTCAAACTTAGGCGAGTACTGGACTGCAGCTAAGACTCCGAGTGGGAGGATCGTTCACCACTCGGTAGGATTTTTTAAACTTAGGCGAGTACTGAACTGCAGCTAAGCCCCCGAGTGGGAGGATCGCTCACCACTCGGTAGGATTTTTCAAACTTAGGCGGGTACTAGACTGCTGCTAAGCCTCCGAGTGGGAGGATTGCTCACCACTCCGTAGGATTTTTCAAACTTAGGCGAGTACTGGACTGCAGCTAAGCCCCCGAGTGGGAGGATTGCTCACCACTCGGTAGGATTTTTTATTACTTAGGCGAGTACTGGACTGCAGCTAAGCCTCCGAGTGGGAGGATTGCTCACCACTCGGTAGGATTTTTTATTACTTAGGCGCGTACTGGACTGCAGCTAAGCCCCCGAGTGGGAGGATTGCTCACCACTCGGTAGGATTTTTTATTACTTAGGCGAGTACTGGACTGCAGCTAAGCCCCCGAGTGAGAGGCAGACTCACCACTCGGTAGGATTTTTTATCACTTAGGCGATTACTGGACTGCAGCTAAGCCCCCGAGTGAGAGGCAGACTCACCACTCGGTAGGATTTTTTATCACTTAGGCGAGTACTGGACTGCAGCTAAGCCCCCAAGTGAGAGGCAGATCACCACTCGGTAGGATTTTTTATCACTTAGGCGAGTACTGGACTGCAGTTAAGCCCCCGAGTGAGAGGCAGACTCACCACTCGGTAGGATTTTTTTTCGACTTAGGCAAAACGGATTCGCAGCTAAGACACCCACTGGGGGGTTTTCTTCGACTTAGGCGAAACGGATTCGCAGCTAAGACACCCACTGGTGGATTTTAGAA
The DNA here is from genome assembly GCF_018294505.1 of Triticum aestivum. Classification (NCBI taxonomy): domain Eukaryota; kingdom Viridiplantae; phylum Streptophyta; class Magnoliopsida; order Poales; family Poaceae; genus Triticum; species Triticum aestivum. Next base: position 657,266,572 of record NC_057801.1, on the reverse strand, counting down.
CATGTAAAAAATGAACAATAATCATTCAGAAGACTGTAAAATCATGTCTTTTGATAATCAAACTAAAGGGTACTTCTTTCTGAGTTCGAGTAATTGTGGAGATGGGTTGATTGAATGGGCGTAACCCCTGAGGGCGGCATGGCCAACGGCTGTGCGTAGCCCCCGAGTGATGCTCGAAAGAGGCAAGCTTGCTACAGAGTGTGATATGGGGTTTGAACATATGAGTAACTTAGTTGTTCCTGTGTTGGGGGTGTAGAGGTGAGGACATGTCCAACTGATGGTGACGCGCGGGGCGGCCGAGGGGCGAGGACGTGTACAACTGAGTGGCGACGCGCGGGGCGGCCGAGTGGTGACGCACGGGGCGGCCGAGTGGTTATGAGATGACGAGTGGCCACGCGCGGGGCGGCCGAGTGGTGAAGACGGGCACAAACAAGTGGCGACACGCGGGGCAGCCGAGTGGTGAAGACGCGCACAACCGAGTGGCGACGCGCGGGGCGGCCGAGTGGTGAAGACGCGCACAACCGAGTGGCGACGTGCGGGGCGGCCGAGTGGTTATGAGGTGACGAGTGGCCACGCGCGGGGCGGCCGAGTGGTGAAGACGGGCACAACCGAGTGGCGACACGCGGGGCAGCCGAGTGGTGAAGACGCGCACAACCGAGTGGCGACGCGTGGGGCGGCCGAGTGGTGAAGACGCGCACAACCGAGTGGCGACGTGCGGGGCGGCCGAGTGGTGAAGACGCGCACAATCAAGTGGCGACGCGCGGGGCGGCCGAGTGGTGAAGACACGCACAACCGAGTGGCGGCGCGCGGGGCGGCCGAGTGGTGAAGACGCGCACAACCGAGTGGCGACGCGCGGAGCGGCCGAGTGGTGCTAAACGAGGTGGTCGAGTGAAGGACTAAATCTCCAGCCATGTGGCAAAAATGGTCCTTAGCCAAATGCTTTCGAAGCTGATGTAGTGGCGAGGTCAGTGTAGTGTGGCTGCGGTGCAACAAGACTGGCGCGACAACTGAGCCTGAGTAGGAACGAAGATGGCGCACATAATGTCTGGGTGATTATGAAATTTACCAAAGTGACGGATCGAATGTACTTGTTGAAGTGAAGGTCTGACTGGTGATGAAGTACTCGACCACTTAGGAGAGTGTCATTCCGAATGAGCTGCAGCTCCCGAGTGCGGCGTAGCCCCCGAGCATACTATAGACTTCGACAACAACAGACGTGCCAGAATACGAGAAATATAGTTTTGAATGGATAATTTGTAATTTATCGAGTCGGACTCGGGTAAAGATGAGGAGAAGCTTCCGAGTGATGCTCAAAAGAGGCAAACTCGCAAAGGAGTGAAGTGTGAAGTTTAATTGTAAAAGGGACTTATCAGTCTCATGCCTGACGAGGTCTATGTCATTGATATGATGAAGAGGATTCCTCTGAGGGGTTGGCCGAATGTGTTTGAAGCCAACATGTGACCAGGTCGGTGTTGTGGTGCGCTAGGACCGGTATGGTGACTGAGTTCAAGCAGCGATGAAGTTGGCGCATTGGGCCGTCGAGTGATCAAACTTGTGTAAGAAAAATGGCACAAGCCAACAAAATACTTTCTCGAGGAAATTTGATGTGTGCTGAAATGATTTGTGTGAATAACACCCATAGACACCCGCTGGGAATGCAAGGAGATTGCTGGTTCAAAACCAACAAGATTCTAAAAGAGTGAAGGATCTATTTGAACTTGACAAAGTGAAGGATCCAACTGGACATGTTGGAGTGATGGCTCAAATAGAACGGAAGTGTAGTGTTCCGAATGAGTTGCAGCCCCCGAGGACTGATGCAAACTCGAAATGAAGAACACATGGTGTTCGTGAATGACGTATACGTTAAAATGGAAGTTGGGCTCAGGAGTGAGTACTAAGCAAGTATGTGAAAATACTAAGCAAGTATGTGAAAATAAGAAACCAAGCGTAGGGGCACACTTGGTGGCGTGGCCTCCGAGTGAGCATGATTTGTGAATTACAGGATACTCAGGCACGGGAAAATTAGAATGTAGTGCTAGAATGACTTAGCTGTCTGAAGACGCGCGAGTGGCCGAGTGGTGAAGATGTGTTTAACCGATGGCAATGCAAGGGGCGCCTTGGGCGGCCGAGTGGTGATGAGGTGACCAACCGATGGCGACGCGCGGGGCGGCCGAGTGGTGATGAGGTGGCTGTCGTGGTTCTAAGCCTGACAGTAGAGTGGGGGGTAGGTATTGAGAGGCAAGGTCCTAGCTATGGAGAGGTTGTAAGCACAAGGGATGTACGAGTTCAGGCCCTTCTCGGAGGAAGTAACAGCCCTACGTCTCGGAGCACGGAGGCGGTCGAGTGGATTAGGAGTATATGAGTTATAAGGTGCCGAACCCCTCTGCCTGTGGAGGGGGGTGGCTTATATAGAGTGCGCCAGGACCCCAGCCAGCCCACGTAGGAGAGGGTTTAAGGTGAGTTAAGTCTGGGGCGTTACTGGTAACGCCCCACATAAAGTGCCTTTACTATCATAAAGTCTACTTGATTACAGGCCGTTGCAGTGCAGAGTGCCTCTTGACCTTCTGGTGGTCGAGTGAGTCTTCGTGGTCGAGTCCTTCAAGTCAGTCGAGTGTGTCCCTCGTTGGTCGACTGGAAGGCGACTTCTTCTAAGGGTGTCCTTGGGTAAGGTACTTAGATCAGGTCCATGACCCTACCCTAGGTACATAACCCCATCATTAGCCCCCGAATGGATTGAGGCTTCGAGTGAGGAAGGAGTTGATGTCGTTTCCGATTAACCTTTGTGCCCTGGTCGTGCGTTGTCCTGGACCAAAGAATCTCTTCGTCGACAGGGAGCAATTTGCCTTCAGTCGACTCGATCCATTCTATTTTTGCGTCGAGTGATCTTTCGGGCTTCGACGATCTCCGAGCGACGGATCGCCGGAAACACCGCGTCTGACAGACTGATTTGCTGTTCGCGGATTCCGCAGGATGCGAAATTTGGGGACGCGCGCGAAGCGGGGCGGACCACGGCGTTTGGATGGGACGGGGCATAGACGCCTCGATCTCCGCGCCGCCTTTTTCGCCACGTATCCCGTCTGCATAAATGCTCTCAGATATGATTAGATCGACGGGCCCACTTGTCATTCACTCGGAAGGGACCTTATAAATGTGCCCGGCGAGGATTTCTGTGCTGCGCCTCAGCATTCTCTCCCTCTCTCTGCTTCCTTCTTCTCTGCCCAGCGTGCTCGCTCTCGCCCCCGCACCACTTCCCCTCGCGCATCTCGCCGGCGACCATGGCCAAGGAGAAGACGGCGACGCTGGAGCGCGCAAAGAAGGCGTCGGCGTCGGAGAAGGCGAAGGGGAGATCCACCAGCCGCGGAGGGTCCTCGTCCAGATCCCGTCTGCCGAAGGGCTGGGTCCAAGGAGACTGGATCCAGTCGACCATCACAGAGAAGGACCTCCTCGACATGGCCAACGAGGGCTTGATCCCTCACGGAGCTGCGAGGCTTCCGGGGAAGGAGTGGCAGCCTCAGCCAGAAGAGGGTGAGTGTGTGCTTTTGGCCACTCATGTTGATCGTGGGTTTTCCTTGCCGCCGAGTATTTTCTTCCGTGGCTTCTTGAATTTCTTCGGAGCGCAGCTTCACCACTTTACCCCAAACTCCATTGCCTATCTTGCTGCATTCGTGTCCATGTGTGAGGGTTTCTTGGGCTGTCGACCGCACTGGGGTTTGTTCAAACATATATTCACGTGTCGCTCTCAGACCGTGAAGAAGGCGAGCCCAGGCGATGAGAGAACCCGAGTTGTCCAAATGTGTGGGGGCCTGGGGATCCAAGTGAGGAATAAAAGCACCTTCCCGCCCATGACCTTTCCCGAGTCCGTTAGAGGCTGGCAGTCGACTTGGTTCTACTGCCAGGTCCAGTCGACGCCAGGGCAGTCGAGTGGACTCCCTCCATTTACCATGGACCGAGTGAACAAGCCCTCCCCTCTGAAGCTGATTCCGGAGGAGAAAGCTGACGTGAAGATGTTGATGGAGCGCGTGGTGCAGTTGGTTCGGGAGGGAGTGACGGGCATGGACCTCCTGGAGGTCTTCCTCAGGCGTCGCATCCAGCCCCTTCAGTTCCGGAGCCACTGCATGTGGTTGTACTGTGGGACCGAAGACGAGACTAGAGTCCATCCAGAAGCAGTCGACGACGTCACTCTGGAAAGATGGATGGTAGCCGTTACCGGAAATAAGGATAACCCACGCGGAGCCAGAAGGATTCCTCCACTCGACCACAACAGCGACCCAAACAAGGTACACTTGCCCTGCTCCACTGCGCTCTTGTCGCATTCATTTCTGTTTATCCTGCCGACTGGTCGACTGATTCTTGTCTGGACATCTGCTAGGCCCTCACCGAGCTATACTCGATGCCCAATGGGGCACAAGCTTCGACTGAGGAGGGCGAGGCGAGCGGGGGCGAGAGCCAGGAAGAGGAGGAATGGGACTCGGATGTTGCAGAGGATGATGACGACGATGATGATGATGACGGTGATGAAGATGACGTCGAGGACGAGGAAGAAGAGGAGGAGGAGGTCGTACCACCGCGCTCAGAAAGGCAGTCGAAGCTTGTCCACGACCCTTCGACCGAACGTGGTAAGGGGGTTGCGACCGCCACCCAGTCGACCAAGCGCCCTCGGACCACCTCTCCGGTGCCGACTGAAAAGGCGCCGAAGCAGCCCAGGGCAGCCTCGTCGAAGCCGATCAAGCTCCTGCCGAAGATGAAGGTGTCCATCCCCACCATATCAGGGTAACCGTGCTGCTCATATTTTCTTATTTTGTGTGAACTTTGTCTCTAGTCGACGCTGAAGTTAGTCGACCGATCCTTTGGAGTTGCAGTGCTGCTACTTCTGAAACCTCGGCCCGGGCCGATGACCACGAGATGGAGGACGCAGCAACTTCGAACCCAGGTACTGTATTCTTAACGCCGTTCTTAGTCGACTGACTCGCGACCTCTGATCCTGATTCTTCTCCGCAGCTCCACCCATACTGTTATCAATCTTCCTGATGATGATGAGGATGAAGAGCCGCTAAAGCGCAGGAGGAGTCGGAAAGCGTCCGCCAGTAAGGTGCCTCAGGATGTGACGGCGCCTGAGATTCTGACTGTGGAGGAAGAGAACACCACTCGACACACGGTGTCCTTCGCAAATCCACTGACGAGTGCTCAGCAGCCCTCCCTCTTCACGACGCACCACGTCCCAGAGGACCAAGCTGGCGCAGCGAAGGAGGCGATACGCCAGGCGGGACTCATGATGGAGCAGCTGAAGACCATCCGGGACGCGAGCCAGGCAGCTTATGACGCCAGTTCTGCCCTCCAAAGCAATGTTCAGGTCAGTCGACCACCGTTTGTTCTGTTGGATATGCTGCCAAAAACTTTTCCTTTCCAGAATTTATAGTAGTCACCCAGTGGGTGTTGTCGATTGAGCTCCGTATTAGCGGGGGCACGCTGAGTGCACCCGCTGGGTGTAGTCCCCAAGGCTAAGGTCGACTGCTAGCAGTCGGCCTTAGGCTTTATAATTTCAGTCTTTCTGTCAGTCGACTATGTCGACTGGATTTCACAAACCGGTGGGGGCACGCTGAGTGCACCCACTGGGTGTAGTCCCCGAGACTGTGGTCGACTGCTTGCAGTTGATCACAGTCTTAGAGAATGCATCTCGCACTTTTTTTTTGAGGTCGACTGGTCGACTTTGTCTTCAACAGGATTAGTGGGGGCACGCTGAGTGCACCCACTGGGTGTAGTCCCCGAGACTACGGTCGAATGCTTGTATTCGGCTGTAGTCTTAGAAACGTGAGTTTTTTCCCTTTTTCACTCGGAAGTGAATTATATTTGACATTTAGTCGATTGGTTCTTCGCAGAACTCTTGTGATCTTGTGGCTCGCTACTCAGAGCTGGAACACAAACATACTCAAGTCGAGCTGAGCTTGAAGCTGGTTCAGGAGAAGCTGACAAAGGCAAAGGAGGAGACCGAAGGTATGTTTGGTGAGACCTTGACGACTGCTTTTCCCCTTGCTTGTTTCAAAATCTGATCTTGCTGTAACTTGCAGGTAAGGTAAGGGAGGCCCAACAGAAGAAAGACCTTGAGCTAGCTGAGAAGATCAAGCTTGCTGACGAGAAGTTAGCTTCAGTCACCAAGCTCGAACAAGACAATACCAATCTGAAAGCTGCTCTTGGGATTGCCAACAAGGAGGTCAGTCGACTGAAAACTGATAAAGCTGCCCTGACCGACCAAGTCGCCAAATTGACTGGGAAGAAAACTGATCTGGAGGCCTTCCTGAGTGGACTTGCCAAGAAGCTGTTTCTCATGCTTGAAGGTAAACCTCTATGCTTGGCAGACATTTCCAATTGTGATTTTTCCATTCGACCATCACCTTGACTTAGTGATCATCCTTGCAGAATTTTGTCAAAACTTTGAAGAAGAAACTAGCCGGCTGGAGCCAAACCTCGACCCCGTCAATTCTCCGGTGAACGATGAAGTTGCCATGGATGTTCTCCGACTGGAGTCCCGTGTTGCAGCTGTCGTGGACTATCTCGCAAGGCTGAAGGCCGCCACATCTCGCATCGACTCGACGCTTTGACCTGAGGAGACACTTCAGAATGACCTTGAATCGCTGATGGCCCGGTTGAACACGATCCCTGGTCGAGTGCAGGAATGGAAGAAGTCCTCGGCTCGGTGTGGTGCAGATGTTGCTCTGTGTCTTGCCCAAGTCCACTGTAAGGATGCACGAGAAGAGAAGCTGGCGGCCCTTCGGGTGGCCAATACCAAGAAGCACGACTTCAGGTCCTTTATGGAAACTTTCCTTGCAGCTGCCACTCGGATCGCCGACGGAATTGACCTTGATGAATTCGTTGCTCCTTCCAGCCCTCCACAGGAGGGGTAAAAAACTTCTTCTGGCTCGACGCTTTTAAATTTGCCTCGGTATGCCGAGTGGAATTGTAACCGATAAACCTTAACAGGCTTAACGCCTGAGCACTCTCGGTTCCTTTAGATATCGATTCAAACTTGAATTTGGTGCTTGAATATGATTGCCTTTGGCTCGAAATGTCTTTTGCAGGTTCAAAGCAAGGCGCCTTTACTGCAATCGACTTATTCTTCAGTCCACTTAGGCGAGCACTGGGCTGCAGCTAAGCCCCCGAGTGAGAGGTTTACTCTTCACTCGGCAGGATTTTGATAACTTAGGCGAGTGCTTGGACTGCAGCTAAGCCTCCGAGTGAGAGGGTTGCTCTACACTCGGTAGGATTTTGATAACTTAGGCGAGTGCTTGGACTGCAACTAAGCCTCCGAGTGAGAGGGTTGCTCTACACTCGGTAGGATTTTGATAACTTAGGCGAGTGCTTGGACTGCAGCTAAGCCTTCGAGTGAGAGGGTTGCTCTACACTCGGTAGGATTTTGATAACTTAGGCGAGTGCTTGGACTGCAGCTAGGCCTCCGAGTGAGAGGGTTGCTCTACACTCGGTAGGATTTTGATAACTTAGGCGAGTGCTTGGACTGCAGCTAAGCCCCCGAGTGTGGGGGTTGCTCTACACTCGGTAGGATTTTGATAACTTAGGCGAGTGCTTGGACTGCAGCTAAGCCTCCGAGTGAGAGGGTTGCTCTTCACTCGGTAGGATTTTTGTAACTTAGGCGAGTGCTTGGACTGCAGCTAAGCCTCCGAGTGAGAGGGTTGCTCTACACTCGGTAGGATTTTGATAACTTAGGCGAGTGCTTGGACTGCAGCTAAGCCTCCGAGTGAGAGGGTTGCTCTACACTCGGTAGGATTTTGATAACTTAGGCGAGTGCTTGGACTGCAGCTAAGCCCCCGAGTGTGGGGGTTGCTCTACACTCGGTAGGATTTTGATAACTTAGGCGAGTGCTTGGACTGCAGCTAAGCCTCCGAGTGAGAGGGTTGCTCTTCACTCGGTAGGATTTTTGTAACTTAGGCGAGTGCAGGGCTGCAGCTAAGCCCCCGAGTGGAAGGCGGGCTTACCACTCGGTAGGATTTTTATAACTTAGGCGAGCACAGGGCTGCAGCTAAGCCCCCGAGTGGAAGGCTGGCTTACCACTCGGTAGGATTTTTATAACTTAGGCGAGCACAGGGCTGCAGCTAAGCCCCCGAGTGGAAGGCTGGCTTACCACTCGGTAGGATTTTGATAACTTAGGCGAAACAGATTCGCAGCTAAGCCTCCGAGTGGGAGTCTGGCTCGCCACTCGGTAGGATTTTTACAAACTTAGGCGAAACGGATTCGCAGCTAAGTCACCCACTGAGGGGGAATTTTATTGGACAAAAATAAAAAGCGACAGAAATTATGGAGGGACTATGACACTATTATTTTGAGGTCCATGAACTACAGAAGTACTTTATTGCAACTCATCCGAGTGATAAAACTTAAGTGTAAAATGGGCGGAGTAGCTCCGCGTTCCAAGCTCGGGGCTCGTCGATATTATGCTCGACGTTGTAAAGACGGTACGCCCCGTTGTGGAGAACCTTGGTGACGATGAAGGGACCTTCCCAAGAAGGAGCAAGCTTGTGTGGTTTGTGCTGATCCACTCGGAGAACCAAATCTCCTTCCTGGAAGGCTCGACCTCTCACATTTCTGGCGTGGAAACGACGCAAATCTTGTTGGTAGATGGTCGACCGGATCAGAGCCATCTCCCTTTCTTCCTCTAAAAGGTCGACTGCGTCTTGCCGCGCTTGTTCAGCCTCTGCTTCGTTGTAGATTTCAACTCGAGGAGCATTGTGGAGAAGATCACTCGGCAAGACTGCTTCAGCTCCGTAGACCAAGAAGAATGGAGTTCTTCCGGTCGACCGATTAGGTGTGGTCCGCAGTCCCCAGAGTACTGAGGGAAGTTCGTCGACCCAAGCTCCAGCCGCGTGTTTGAGATCACGCATCAGTCGAGGCTTCAATCCCTTAAGAATCAGTCCATTAGCTCGCTCTGCTTGTCCATTCGACTGCGGATGGGCGACTGAAGCGTAGTCGACCCGTGTGCCCTGGGAGTTGCAGAAAGCTCTGAATTCCTCTGAGTCAAAGTTCGACCCATTATCCGTAATGATGCTGTGTGGGACTCCATATCTGAATATTAGTTCCCTGATGAAGCTAACAGCAGTACCGGTGTCAAGGCTCTTGATTGGTTTAGCCTCGATCCACTTGGTGAACTTGTCGACTGCCACCAGTACATGCGTGAAGCCACTTCGTCCTGTTCTCAAAGGACCGACCATGTCCAATCCCCATACTGCGAAAGGCCAGACGAGTGGAATGGTCTTCAGAGCCGACGCAGGCTTGTGTGACATATTCGAGTAGAATTGACATCCCTCGCACTTATCCACTATCTCTTTTGCCATCTCATTCGCCTTTGGCCAGTAAAATCCGGCTCGGTATGCTTTGGCCACGATGGTCCGAGAGGACGCATGATGACCACAGGTCCCCGAGTGAATATCATTGAGGATGAGTCGACCTTCTTCTGGTGTTATGCACTTCTGACCAACTCCAGTCGCGCTTTCTCTGTATAATTGTCCTTTGATTACGGTAAAGGCCTTAGATCGACGGACGATCTGTCGAGCCTCTTCCTCATCCTCCGGGAGCTCTTTCCTCAGGATATATGCGACATACGGAATCGTCCAGTCGGGAATGACCACCAAAACCTCCATGATCAAGTCGACCACCGCTGGGACTTCAACTTCAGTCGGATCTGTGGCACTCTTGGGCTGTGGAGTTTCTTCGGTGAAAGGATCTTCTTTGACTGACGGAGTGTGTATATGCTCCAAGAACACACCACTCGGAATGGCTTCTCTCTTGGAACCTATCTTTGCTAGATCATCAGCTGCTTGATTTTTCAGTCGGGGTATATGATGGAGCTCCAACCCCTCGAACTTCTTTTCCAGCTTCCTCACTGCACTGCAGTATCCAGTCATGGCTGGGCTTCTCACGTCCCACTCTTTCATCACCTGATTGACCACTAAATCCGAGTCGCCATAGACCATCAGGCGACGGACGCCGAGTGAAATGGCCATGCGCAACCCATATAAGAGGGCTTCATATTCTGCCTCATTGTTGGAGGAATCAAAGTGAATCTGGAGCACATATCTGAGCTTATCTCCTCTGGGGGAAACCAGGACAACCCCAGCACCGGAACCATTCAACATCTTAGAGCCATCAAAAAACATGGTCCAATGCTCCGAGTGAACTTCAGTCGGCTGCTGCTGTTCAATCCACTCGGCAAGGAAATCTGCTATTGCCTGGGACTTAATGGCTTTCTTTGCCTCAAACTTGATATCAAGGGGAAGAAGTTCAATCGCCCATTTGGCCACTCGACCAGTTGCATCTCTGTTGTGCAAAATCTCTGATAGTGGAGCGTCGCTGACGACTGTGATGGAATGATCAGAGAAATAATGAGCAACCTTCTTTGTGGTCATGTATATTCCATACACAAGCTTCTGATAATGAGGATATCTCTGCTTGGATGGAGTCAAGACTTCAGACAAATAATACACTGGGCGCTGAACTTTGAGAGCTTTTCCTTCTTCTTCCCGCTCGACCGTTAGCACAGTACTGACGACTTGTCCTGTGGCTGCGATATAGAGCAACAGAGGCTCTTTGCTGATTGGAGCAGCAAGCACCGGCTGGGTGGAGAGCAGAGCTTTTAGCTCGGCAAACGCTGCATCAGCTTCTGGAGTCCACTCGAACTTGTCTGTCTTCTTCATCAGTCGGTAAAGAGGTAATGCCTTTTCACCGAGTCGTGAGATGAATCGACTTAATGCGGCCAAGCATCCAGTAAGCTTCTGGACATCGTGCACTCGCACAGGGCGTTTCATTCGGAGAATAGTGCCAATCTTCTCTGGGTTAGCGTCGATTCCCCGTTCGGAAACGAGAAAACCGAGTAACTTGCCACCAGGAACTCCAAATGTGCACTTTGATGGATTGAGCTTGATATCATACCTTCTGAGGTTGGCAAATGTTTCGGCGAGGTCAGCGAGCAGGTCGGAACCTTTTCGCGACTTGACAATGATATCATCCATATAAGCTTCCACATTCCGACTGATTTGAGTGAGTAGACACTTCTGAATCATTCGCATAAATGTGGCTCCGGCATTCTTGAGGCCGAATGGCATGGTGATATAGCAGAAGCACCCGAATGGAGTGATGAAAGCTGTTTTTACCTCGTCGGGCCCGTACAGACGGATCTGGTGGTACCCGGAGTAGGCATCTAAAAAAGATAACCTCTCACATCCCGCGGTCGAGTCAACAATTTGATCTATGCGAGGGAGAGGAAAATGATCTTTCGGGCAGGCCCGGTTGATGTGCTTGAAATCAATGCACATTCGGAGCGACTTGTCCTTCTTAGGAACCATGACGACATTAGCGAGCCACTCGGAGTGGTATATCTCTCGGATAAATCCTGCCGCCAACAGTCGAGCCACTTCTTCGCCAATGGCTTTTCTCTTCTGGACGGCGGACCGCCGAAGATGCTCTTTGACTGGTTTTGCAGATGAGTCGACTCTTAGGCGATGCTCAGCCAGTCCCCTGGGAACACCTGGCATGTCAGCGGGCTTCCATGCAAAAATGTCCCAGTTCTCACGGAGGAACTGGATGAGCGCTTCTTCCTATTTTGGGTCGAGTGTCGTGGAGATGCGGGTCGGAGCTGCTTCGGGGTCGGTCGGGTGAATGTGAACAGGCTTCGTCTCACCGGACGACTGGAATGCAGACTCTGTGGCGGGCTTCTTGGATCGCAGCAAGTCACTCGGATCTGCGTTTTGCTTGTATTCTTCGAACTCGACTGCTGTCACCTGGGAATCGGCAATCTTGGAGCCCTTCTGAAAGCACTCTTCTGCCTTTTTCCTATCACCAGTGACAGTGATCACTCCTTTGGGACCGGGCATCTTCAATTTGAGGTATACGTAGCATGGTCGAGCCATGAACCGCGCGTAAGCTGGTCTCCCCAAAATGGCATGATATGCACTCTGAAAATCCACGACCTCAAACGTCAACTTTTCTTTGCGAAAATGCTTTGAATCGCCAAACACCACGTCCAAAGCTATCTGGCCGAGTGACTCGGCCTTCTTCCTGGTATAACTCCATGAAAGCTCATGTTACTAGTGCTCAGTCGGGACATCGGAATGCCCATACCTTTCAATGTGTCTGCATACAATAAGTTCAGCCCACTTCCACCATCCATCAGCACCTTTGTCAGTCGAGTGCCTTCGACAACTGGATCGACCACCAAAGCTTGCCTCCCAGGGGTGGCAATATGAGTCGGGTGATCAGATTGGTCGAATGTGATGGGTGTTTGAGACCACTTCAGATAATTTGCTTTTGCGGGGGCAACCATGTTCACCTCTCGGTTAATCACTTTCAGTCGACTTCTGCTTTCCACATCTGCAAAGATCATCAGAGTGGAGTTGATATGCGGATATCCTTCCTCACTGTCCTCCTTGTCTTCGGCCTTGTCCGACTCCTTCTCCTTGTCCTTAGACTGTTTTCCCTGAAACTGCTGGATCAGGAGTCGACATTGGCGAGTGGTGTGCTTCGGGTAAATGATATTCCCCTCTTCGTCTTTCTTCGTGTGAATGTGACATGGCATATCCATCACGTCGTTCCCTTCTTTATCCTTTACCTTCTTGGGGTTCCAGGATCCTTTTGGTTTCTCCTTAAACTTTCCTTGAGTCACGGCCAGAGCCTCTCCAAGAGCTGCCGGTTCAGCCTTCCGCTTCTGTTTCCGACTGGTGTTTCCTTTTTCCGACTGACTCGGCTTGTGCTTGCCGCTTCGGAGTCGGTCTTCTTCTTCGCCGTTGGCGTACTTGGTAGCAATCTCCATCATCCGACTCAAGGTCATGTCACCGGTTCGACCAAACTTCAGACTCAGTTCTCTGTTCTTGACGCCGTCTTTGAAGGCGCAGACCGCCTGATGATCAGACACATTCTCCACAGTGTGGTGCAAAGTGATCCACCTCTGAATATGCTCTCTGAGAGTCTCATTAGTTTTCTGCACGCAGACTTGCAACTCTGTCAATCCAGCTGGTCGCTTGCAAGTCCCTTCAAACGTTCTGACGAACACTCGGGACAGATCTTCCCAAGTGTAAATGCTGCTAGGAGGTAACTGAGTCAACCATGCCCTGGCAGAACCTTCCAACATGAGGGGCAAATGCTTCATGGCCACCTCGTCGTTCCCACCACCAATCTGAACTGCCACTCGGTAGTCTTGAAGCCAAGTTTCAGGCTTAGACTCACCAGTGAACTTGCTGACTCCTGTTGCCAACCTGAAATTGGGAGGGATAACTGCGGCTCTGATAGCTCTGCTGAAACATTCAGGACCAGAAACATGCACTCGACTGCTTGTGGGTACATCTCTGTCGAGTGCACCTCGATGGGCTCTGTTCCGGTCGACCAACCCTTGCACGATAATGGACCGCGCGTCGAAGCCTGGTTCTCTGGGGTCGACTGGAACCCTACGCCCTGTACTGTACTGACGCCTATCATCTGGCTGCCGAGGAGCGTAAGACCCACCCCTCGGAGGGGAATAGGGCACTCGACGCCTATCATCTCGGTCGAGTCTGTCGCCATATTGATCTCGCCGATTCTCGCGCCCTTGGCGCCGCGGAGGCGATCTGGGGCTGTGAGCCGACTGAACCGTATTCACAGTGACGGATTGACTGTGAATTCTGTTGCGTGACTGAGACACGGCTGAATTCTGATCTCCTGCTGCCCGGTGCAGATCCCTGATCTGCAGCAAACCTCTGCCAGCTTCCGACTGCGAAGGCTGGATGGACTCTGCTATACGGGTCGCAGCTGCTAAATTCTGAATTGGGGTTCGATATACCTGAGTCGGCGGGAAGAGTTGACGTCGACTGGTGTCGGGAACTCGTTGCCACGCGCGCTCGTCGAGTGCTCGCTGAAGGTTCTCCAGTCGAGTGCGCTCGGCCAAATTGGCCAGACGCGCCTCCTCCAAGGCACGAGCCTCGGGGGTTTCTCCTGCGATGGGAATACGCAGGGGATCCTCGTTCCTGCGGCGAAGTTCCTCTCTTTGCAGAGAGTCGAGTGGCTCGGGCTGGTACTCTTCGTAGCCTCGTGTAGGGTCGCCGCCGTCACCTGCTCCACCACCACGGGCGAAGCCAGGAGGACTATGGGGCCCGTCGACCATCAAGATTTCCGCCGCTGGATCACTGCTACCGCACTCGGATGCAGTCTCTACGGAGCCAGTCGACTGATCGAACAAGCCGTAGAGAGGTTTGTCGGGCTCGATTGCCGCAACTTGGGTGGTGGCCGATTGGCGATCCACCGCGTGCCTCACCCATCGCTGAAGCCTCGACCGGCCCGAGCGCTTGCGCTGGCGGGAGACCGGGAGGGTGGACGATAAAGGAGCCGACCGATACTGGGTCGACGGTTGCCGCAGCAGAACGCCACGGACACATGCGCGAAAATGCGTCGCACCGCGGACGGGGAGCGCATCCACGTCGAGTGGAGCCTCCTGGAGCCATGCGGAGTCGTCGGCGATGAAGGCGAGAGTGCCGAGACGGATCTCTTGACCCCCGACCAAAACTCCAACAGACACCATGATGAAAGTACTCGGAAGAATTGCAACTTCTCCACAAAATCGCTAAAACACCTGCCCCACGGTGGGCGCCAACTGTCGTGGTTCTAAGCCTGACAGTAGAGTGGGGGGTAGGTATTGAGAGGCAAGGTCCTAGCTATGGAGAGGTTGTAAGCACAAGGGATGTACGAGTTCAGGCCCTTCTCGGAGGAAGTAACAGCCCTACGTCTCGGAGCCCGGAGGCGATCGAGTGGATTAGGAGTATATGAGTTACAAGGTGCCGAACCCCTCTGCCTGTGGAGGGGGGTGGCTTATATAGAGTGCGCCAGGACCCCAGCCAGCCCACGTAGGAGAGGGTTTAAGGTGAGTTAAGTCTGGGGCGTTACTGGTAACGCCCCACATAAAGTGCCTTTACTATCATAAAGTCTACTTGATTACAGGCCGTTGCAGTGCAGAGTGCCTCTTGACCTTCTGGTGGTCGAGTGAGTCTTCGTGGTCGAGTCCTTCAAGTCAGTCGAGTGTGTCCCTCGTTGGTCGACTGGAAGGCGACTTCTTCTAAGGGTGTCCTTGGGTAAGGTATTTAGATCAGGTCCATGACCCTACCCTAGGTACATAACCCCATCAGTGGCCAACCGATGGCGACGCGCGGGGCGGCCGAGTGGTGATGAGGTGGCCAACCGATGGCGACGCGCGGGGCGGCCAAGTGGTGATGAGGTGACCAACCGATGGCGACGCGCGGGGCGGCCGAGTGGTGATGAGGTGACCAACCGATGGGGACGTGCGGGGCGGCCGAGTGGTGATGAGGTGACCAACCGATGGCGACGTGCGGGGCGGCCGAGTGGTGATGAGGTGACCAACTGATGGGGACGTGCGGGGCGGCCGAGTGGTGATGAGATGACCAACCAATGGCGACGCACGGGGTGGCTGAGTGGTGATGAGGTGACCAACCGATGGCAACGCGCGGGGCGGCCGAGTGGTGATGAGGTGACCAACCGATGGGGACGCGCGGGGCGGCCGAGTGGTGATGAGGTGACCAACCAATGGCGACGCACGGGGCGGCCGAGTGGTGATGAGGTGACCAACCGATGGCGACGCGCGGGGCGGTCGAGTGGTGATGAGGTGACCAACCGATGGCGACGCGCGGGGCGGCCGAGTGATGATGAGGTGACCAACCGATGGTGACGCGTGGGGCGCCCGAGTGGTGATGAGGTGACCAACCGATGGCGACGCGCGGGGCGATCGATTGGTGATGAGGTGACCAATCGATGGCGACGCGCGGGGCGGCCGAGTGGTGGTGAGGTGACCAACCGATGGCGACGCGCGGGGCAGCCGAGTGGTTATGAGGTGACCAACCGATGGCGACGCGTCGGGCGGCCGAGTGGTGATGAGGTGACCAACCGATGACGACGTGCGGGGCGGCCGAGTGGTGATGAGGTAACCAACCGATGACGACGCGCGAGGCGGCCGAGTGATGATGAGGTGACCAACTGATGACGACGCGCGGGACGGTCGAGTGGTGGTAAGGTGACCAACCGATGACGACGCGCGGGACGGCCGAGTGGTTATGAGGTGACTAACCGATGACGACGCGTCGGACGACTGAGTGAAGTAGACGCGTTCAGCTAAGTGGCGACGCCTGGAGCGGCCAAGTGATGGATGCATCCAGTGAAGTTTCCATCATCGGAGGAGTTGATGAAGATGCGGCTGAACGTACTTGGACGGCCGACTGAACAAGTTCCATTCAACTGGACAAATTCCATCCGAGTGAATCTTGGCCTTATAAGTTGGTGGCTGTATTCGTTGTTGATGATGTTCTGGATGTTAACAGGCTGAGCAAAGAGGTGAAACGGCCGAGTGAACGCAGAGGCTTCATGGCCAAATGAGCGCCATTTTGAGTGGACGCCTCGTCCGAGTGCTCCTGCCCATCTGAGTGAACCACAGCTAGGCTGTGACCCGGTCGGTGTGGAGCTGGTTGGACAAACCGACGCGAAGTGCTAGGCTCACAGGCGTTGATGAGGTTCGTCGTGGATGTGCCCACGAGTGCTGCTCCCTCCGCTGGAGGTGGGCGGCGCTGCTAGTGGCCAAGGGCACCATGCAGCGGAGGCAGCCAGGCGCGACTGATGCTGGAGCTGGACGCTGACGGGCAGACGATGAAGTCGACTTGGTGCAAAGCCCGGACAGACATGGAGCAATAATCCCTGGTAATTACGCATTGAATGAGTTGCCCGTGTCCAACGCATCGATGATTTGCCCCACGTCCAGAATCTGCATGCTACAACTTTTGCCAAATTGATGTAATGGCAGTTTCCTTCTCTTGGCATTGATTTGGCAATCAAAACAATTTCCTTTCCTTTCCTTCCGTTCTTCCTTCTTTAGGCCATGCACTAATCGACATTGATTCGTCAATCAAAGCAATTTCCTTTCTTCTCCTTCCGTTCTCAACATGCATGCAAGTGGGATATGCGCGAGCCTGCATGCATGCGTGACAAACGCAAACCCAGCCGCAGAGCGATTGACACCGGCGGGAGGAGGTGGCCGTGCGTGGGGACGTCGCAGACGGGCCGTAAACGACGCGGCGGACCGCGCCGGTGGCTGTTTGTACGTGCTCGACGGCGCGGCCGACCGTGCCGGAGGGTGTTTGGACGAGCTCGCCGACGGCGTCGTAGACGAGGCCGGAGACGACGCGGCGGACCGCGCCGGAGGGCGTTTGTACGAGCTCGTCGACGCCATCGCAGACGAGGCCGGAGACGACGCGGCGGACCGCGCCGGAGGGCGTTTGTACGAGCTTGTCGACGGTGTTGTAGACGAGGCCGGAGACGGCGCAGCAGACGCCGCGTCGGTGGCCGTTTGTGGTGGTTGTCATTGATGATGATCCCGTGAGAATACAAGAAAGATGGGGAATGACTTGCCCTTTTCTCTTCCTCTTTACTTCATGATCGATCGTGCATGGGTGTTTCTGATCCTACAGGAGGAAAAGACAAACTCATTGTTAGACACTGTATTGTAAAAAGACTAGATCGAATGGATACTTCCCTGATCTTTTTGTTTGTACGAATGACGCGATGGCCAAAGCGCCTATTTCTCTGGCGATGGTAGTTGATCCGCTGCTGAAGATTGAAGAAAAAACTATTTGCACCATAGTTCGATAGACGCCAGGCCCAAGGTGGGCGCCAACTGTCGTGGTAACAATTGCGACAGTAAGAGAGGGGTAGGATAACGGAGCATGATCTATCGAGATGCATATGGGTGACACGGTGGTTTTAGCGAGTTCGGGCCTCTCATGGTGGAGATAACAACCCTACGTCTCGTGCTCCGGAGAGGCTTTGTTTTATCTGAGTATATATCTGGAGATTACAATGTGTGTGTGAGAGAGAGGAACGGATCCCCATACCTGAGCTAAGTCCTGAGACTAATGGTGAAAAGAGAGAGATATGTGGAAGAAAAGACCCCCCAAGTCTAGTGGTGGGGGGGTGGCTTATATAGAGTGCGCCACCCCCTCACCTCCTATGTTACAAAGTGAAGCATCAATGCCATAATGCCTGCACATAACAAAAACATCATGCTGACTACTGGTCCTCGCATATCCGAGTGAGTTACATGGTCGAGTGGAATGAGCTCGTCGAGTGGAGTGCCGTGCTCCGAGTGGTTGTTGCCGTCCGAGTGACTTTCAAGTTGCAATACATCTGGACGGCGATCTGGCCCAGGGGCCCAGTACAAAGTGTACGGTGTCCATGGGTAGGGTCTTTAGGTCAGGCCTGTTACCCTACCCCTAATACATGTCCTCGTCAGCGATCGACTGAAATATGTGTGTGTGTGTGTGTGTGTTACAGGGGGTGCGAACCCGTGTGCCAGAGGAGGGGCGGCTTATGTAGAGTGCGCCAGGACCCCAGCCGTCCCTCGTTACAGGGTTCAATGTACACTAAAACAGGGCATTATTGGTAACGCCAGTTATAAAGTGTTATTAATGATCTTTAAGACTATGGAGTGAACGCCTGACCGTTGCCATCCTGAGTGACTCTAGGTCTTCTGTACCCCGAGTGGTTTCCTGTATGATCGAATGACTTCATCTTGGTCGAGTGAATTTGGGGGTATTCGAGTGGGGTAACTAGTCGAGTGGATTGCACTCCATGGTTACTTCAGTCGGTATCTCTTGCTATACTTTGAATGTCCTTGATTCTAGTGTAGTGACCTTGGATAGGGCGTATAGGTCAGGCCTATGACCCTACCCTAGGTCAATGGCATCGTCATTAGCCCCCGAATGGATTGAGGTCCGGGTGAAAAGAGAGTTGAAGTTGATCTTGTTCCGACTCTTATGCTTCATAGGCATTCCTACTGAATTTTAGAATCATGCTGAAACTTCGACTTCGTTTCAGTCGCCTTGATCGATTCAGAGGTCGTCGAGTGAACTTGCACTAGCAGTCTTCGAGTGTTGATATGGTGCGAAATCTTCGGCGTGATTGGTTACTGCGGTTCTCGGATCTCAGGGGATTCGAAACTTTGGGGAAGCGCGCGAGATGGAGCGCACCGCAGTAAACGGGGCGGATAGACACGGGCACCTTGATTCTCATGCCACCTTGTTCGGCATGTATCGGGCGCGCGACTGTTGCGGGATTTGACAGGATTGCTCGGGCCCACTCGTTAGCCACTCGGAAGCAGGCTCATAAAAGGCGTCGAGGCCGATGCATTTGCACAGTGCGCCCCATTCTCCTTCCTCTTCCTCTGCTTCTCCACTACGTCCTCCTCCAATCTCGATGCCGCCCCCGCCCGTGTGCAGTCCGCCGCAATGGTCAAGGATAAGATGGCGGCCCTGGAGCGTGCGAAGAAGGCGACGGCAACAACGAAGGGCAAGAAAACATGTCGGGGGTCATCGTCGAGGTCCAGGTTGCCGCCCGGCTGGATCCAAGGGGACTGGATTCAGTCCATGCTCCGGAAAGAAGATCTGGAGGATCTGGCCGCCGCAGGCTTGATCACCGACGGGTCTTGGAGGCTGACAGGGGACGAGATCGAGCCTCAGCTACGGGAGGGTGAGTGCGTCGTCCTCGCAACCCACGTTGACCGTGGTTTCTCTCTGCCTCTTGCATCCTTTCTTCCGGGGTTTTTTGAACTTTTTCGGTGCCCAACTTCACCATCTCTCTCCCAACACTATCACGTACCTTGCTGCATATGTTTCTTTGTGCGAAAACTTCTTGGGTTGTAGACTGCACTGGGGACTGTTCAAACACATCTGTGGGGGAACGTAGTAATTTCAAAAAAATTCCTACGTACACGCAAGATCATGGTGATGACATAGCAACGAGAGGGGAGAGTGTTGTCCACGTACCCTCATAGACCGTAAGCGGAAGCGTTATGACAACGCGGTTGATGTAGTCGTACGTCTTCACGATCCGACCGATCCAAGTACCGAACGTACGGCACCTCCGAGTTCAGCACACGTTCAGCTCGATGACGATCCCCAGGCTCCGATCCAGCAAAGCTTCGGGGATGAGTTCCGTCAGCACGACGGCGTGATGACGATGATGATGCTCTACCGGCGCAGGGCTTCGCCTAAACTCCGCGACGATATGGCCGAGGTGGAATATGGTGGAGGGGGGCACCGCACACGGCTAAGGAACGATCCGTAGATCAACTTGTGTTTCCATGGGGTGCCCCCTGCCCCCGTATATAAAGGAGTGGAGGAGGGGGAGGGACGGCCCTCTCTATGGCGCGCCCTAGGGGAGTCCTACTCCCACCGGGAGTAGGATTCCCCCTTTCCTAGTAGAACTAGGAGCCCTTCCATGTAGTAGGAGTAGGAGAGAAGGAAAGGGAAGAGAGAAGGGAAGGAAGGAGGGGGTGCGGCCCCTCCCCCTAGTCCAATTCGTACTAGGCTTTGGGGGGGGGGGGCGCGGCCTGCCCTAGGCAGCCCCTCTCTCTTTCCCGTATGGCCCAATAAGGCCCAAAACTTCTCCCCGGCGAATTCCCGTAACTCTCCGGTACTCCGAAAAATACCCGAATCACTCGGAACCTTTACGAATTCCGAATATAGTCTTCCAATATATCGATCTTTACGTCTCGACCATTTTGAGACTCCTCGTCATGTCCCCGATCTCATCCGGGACTCTGAACTCCTTCGGTACATCAAAACTCATAAACTCATACTATAACTGTCATCGAAACCTTAAGCGTGCGGACCCTACGGGTTCGAGAACTATGTAGACATGACCTAGAACTATTCTTGGTCAATAACCAATAGCGGAACCTGGATGCCCATATTGGCTCCTACATATTCTACGAAGATCTTTATCGGTCAAACCGCATAACAACATACTTTGTTTCCTTTGTCATCGGTATGTTACTTGCCCGAGATTCGATCGTCGGTATCCAATACCTAGTTCAATCTCGTTACCGGCAAGTCTCTTTACTCGTTACGTAATGCATCATTCCGTAATTAACTCATTAGCTACATTGCTTGCAAGGCTTATAGTGATGTGCATTACCGAGAGGGCCCATAGATACCTCTCCGACAATCGGAGTGACAAAACCTAATCTCGAAATACGCCAACCCAACATGTACCTTCGGAGACACCTGTAGTACTCCTTTATAATCACCCAGTTACGTTGTGACGTTTGGTAGCACCCAAAGTGTTCCTCCGGTAAACGGGAGTTGCATAATCTCATAGTTACAGGAACATGTATAAGTCATGAAGAAAGCAATAGCAACATACTAAACGATCAAGTGCTAGGCTAACGGAATGGGTCATGTCAATCACATCATTCTCCTAATGATGTGGTCCCATTAATCAAATGACAACACATGTCTATGGTTAGGAAACATAACCATCTTTGATTAATGAGCTAGTCAAGTAGAGGCATACTAGTGACTATATGTTTGTCTATGTATTCACACATGTATCATGTTTCCGGTTAATACAACTCTAGCATGAATAATAAACATTTATCATGAAATAAGGAAATAAATAATAACTTTATTATTGCCTCTAGGGCATATTTCCTTTAGTCTCCCACTTGCACTAGAGTCAATAATCTAGTTCACATCGCTATGTGATTTAACACCAATATTCACATCTGCATGTGACTAATACCCATAGTTCACATCATCATGTGATCAACACCCAAAGGGTTTACTAGAGTCAATAATCTAGTTCACATCGCTATGTGATTAACACCCAAAAGAGTACTAAGGTATGATCATGTTTTGCTCGTGAGAGAAGCTTAGTCGACGGGTCTGTCATATTCAGAGTCGTATGTATTTCGCAAATATTCTATGTCCACAATGCTCTGCACGGAGCTACTCTAGCTAATTGCTCCCACTTTTAATATGTATCCAGATTGAGACTTAGAGTCATCTGGATTGGTGTAAAAGCTTGCATCATTGTAACTTTTATGACGGGCTCTTTTATCACCTCCATAATCGAGAAACATCTCCTTAGTCCTCACTAAGGATATTCTTGACCCATGTCCAGTGATCTACTTATTAGATCAAAATTGTATTCCTTTGCCAAACACAGAGCAAGGTATACAATATGTCTGTTCACAGCATAGCATACTTTATAGAACCTATGACTGAGGCATAGGGAATGGCTTTTCATTCTCTTTCTATTTTCTGCAATGGTCGGGTCTTGAGTCTTACTCAACTTCACACCTTGTAACACAGGCAAGAACTCCTTTCTTTGACTGTTCCATTTTGAACTATTTCAAAAATTTATCAAGGTATGTACTCATTGAAAAATCTTATCAAGCGTCTTGATCTATCTATATAGATCTTAATGCTCAATGTGTAAGCAGCTTCACCAAGGTCTTGCTTTGAAAAACTCTTATTCAAGTATCCTTTCATGCTATCCAGAATTTCCATATCATTTCCAATTAACAATATGTCAACCACATATAATATTAGAAATGCTACAGAGCTCCCACTCACTTTCTTGTAAATACAGGCTTCTTCAAAAGTCTGTATAAAACCATATGCTTTGATCAACTCATCAAAGCATATATTCCAACTCCGAGATGTTTGCACCAGTCCATAGATGGATCGCTGGAGCTAGCACAATTTGTTAGCACCTTTAGGATTGACAAAACCTTCTGGTTGCATCATATACAACTCTTCTTTAAGAAAACCATTAAGGAATGCAATTTTGTTTATCCATTTGCCAGATTTTATAAAATGCGGCAATTGCTAACATGATTCAGATAGACTTAAGCATAGATACGAGTGAAAAACTCTCATCATAGTCAACACCTTGAACTTGTCAAAAACCTTTTGCGATAATTCTAGCTTTGTAAATAGTAACACTATCAGCGTCCGTCTTCCTCTTGAAGATCCATTTAATCTCAATGTCTCGCCGATCATTGGGCAAGTCAATCAAAGTCCATATTTTGTTTTCATACATGGATCTTATCTCAGATCTCATGGCCTCAAGCCATTTTGCGGAATCTGGGCTCATCATCGCTTCCTCATAGTTCGTAGGTTCATCATGGTCTAGTAACATGACTTCCAGAACATGATTACCGTACCACTCTGGTGCGGATCTTACTCTGGAAGACCTACGAGGTTTGGTAGCAACTTGATCTGAAGTTTCATGATCATCATCATTAACTTCCTCACTAATTGGTGTAGGAATCACTGGAACTGATTTCTGTGATGAACTACTTTCCAATAAGGGAGAAGGTACAATTACCTCATCAAGTTCTACTTTCCCCCCACTCACTTCTTTCGAGAGAAACTTCCTCTCTAGAAAGGATCCATCTTAGCAACGAATAATTTGCCTTCGGATCTGTGATAGAAGGTGTACCCAACAGTTTCCTTTGGGTATTCTATGAAGACACACTTCTTCGATTTGGGTTCGAGCTTATCAGGTTGAAACATTTTCACATAAGCATCACAACTCCAAACTTTAAGAAACGACAACTTAGGTTTACTGCTAAACCATAGTTCATACCGTGTCGTCTCAACGGATTTAGATGGTGCCCTATTAAACATGAATGCAGCTGTCTCTAATGCATAACCCCAAAACGATAGTGGTAAATCGGTAAGAGACATCATAGATTGCACTATATCCAATAAAGTACTTGTTATGACGTTCGGACACACCATTAAGCTGTGGTGTTCCTGGTGGCATGAGTTTGTGAAACTATCCCACATTGTTTTAATTGAAGACCAAACTCGTAACTCAAATATTTGTCTCCGCGATCAAATTGCAGAAACTTAATTTTCTTGTTACGATGATTCTCCACTTCACTCTGAAATTCTTTGAACTTTTCAAATGTTTCAGACTTGTGCTTCATTAAGTAGATATACTCATATCTGCTCGATTCATTTTGTGAAGATCAGAAAATAACGATACCCGCCACGAGCATCAACACTCATTGGACCGCATACATCGGTATGTATTATTTCCAATAAGTCACTAGCTCGTTCCATTGTTCCGGAGAACGGAGTTTTAGTCATCTTGCCCAAAAGGCACGGTTCGCAAGCATCAAATGATTCATAACCAAGTGATTCCGAAAATCCATCTTTATGGAGTTTCTTCATGCGCTTTACATCAATATGACCCAAACGGCAGTGCCACAAATAAGTTGCACTATCATTATTAACTTTTCATATTTTGGCATTAATATTATGAATATGTGTATCACTACGATCGAGATCCAACAAACTATGTTCATTGGGTGTATGACCTTCGAAGGTCTTATTCATGTAAACAGAATAACAATTTATTCTCTAACTTTAAATGAATAACCGTATCGCAATAAACATGATCAAATCATATTCATGCTCAATGCAAACGCCAAATAACATTTATTTAGGTTTAACACTAATCTCGAAAGTATAGGGAGTGTGCGATGATGATCATATCAATCTTGGAACTACTTCCAACACTCATCATCACTCCACCCTTCAACTAGTCTCTGTTTATTCTGTAACTCCTGTTTCGAGTTACTAATCTTAGCAACTGAACAAGTATCAAATACTCAAGGGCTACTATAAACACTAGTAAGGCACACATCAATAACCTGTATATCAAATATACCCTTGTTCACTTTGCCATCCTTCTTATCCACCAAATATTCAGGGCATTTCCGCTTCCAGTGACCATTTCCTTTGCAGTGTAAGCACTCAGTTTCAAGCTTTGGTTCAGCTTTGGGCTTCTTCGTGGGAGTGACAACTTGCTTGCCATTCCGCTTGAAGTTCTCTTTCTTTCCCTTTGCCCTTTTCTTGAAACTAGTGATCTTGTCAACCATCAACACTTGATACTCTTTCTTGATTTCTACCTTCGTCGATTTCAACATCACGAAGAGATTGGGAATCGTTTTCGTCATCCCTTGCATACTATAGTTCATCACAAAGTTCTACAAACTTGGTGGTGGTGACTAGAGAATTCTGTCAATCACTATTTTATCTGGAAGATTAACTCCCACTTGATTCAAGCGATTGTAGTACCCAGACAATCTGAGCACATGCTCACTAGTTGAGCGATTCTCCTCCATCTTTTAGCTATAGAACTTGTTGGAGACTTCATATCTCTCAACTCGGATATTTGCTTGAAATATTAACTTCAACTCCTGGAACATCTCATATGGTTCATGACGTTCAAAACGTCTTTGAAGTCCCGATTCTAAGCCGTTTAAGCATGGTGCACTAAACTATCAAGTAGTCATCATTTTGAGCTAGCCAAACGTTCATAACGTTTGCATCTGCTCCTGCAATAGGTTTGTCACCTAGCGGTGCATCAAGGACATAATTCTTCTGTGCAGCAATGAGGATAAACCTCAGATCACGGATCCAATCCGCATCATTGCTACTAACATCTTTCAACACAATTTTCTCTAGGAACATATGAAAATAAACATATGAAAGCAACAACGCAAGCTATTGATCTACAACATAATTTGCAAAATACTACCAGGACTAAGTTCATGATAAATTTAAGTTCAATTAATCATATTACTTAAGAACTTCCACTTAGATAGACATCCCTCTAATCCTCTAAGTGATTACGTGATCCATATCAACTACACCATGTCCGATCATCACGTGAGATGGAGTAGTTTCAACGGTGAACATCAATATGTTGATCATATCTACTATATGATTCACGCTCGACCTTTCGGTCTCCGTGTTCCGAGGCCATATCTGTATATGCTAGGCTCATCAAGTTTAACCTGAGTATTTCGCGTGTGCAACTGTTTTGCACCCGTTGTATTTGAACGTAGAGCCTATCACACCCGATCATCACGTGGTGTCTCAGCACGAAGAACTTTCGCAACGGTGCATACTCAGGGAGAACACTTCTTGATAATTAGTGAGAGATCATCTTATAATGCTACCGTCAATCAAAGCAAGATAAGATGCATAAAGGATAAACATCACATGCAATCAATATATGTGACATGATATGGCCATGATCATCTAGCGCCTTTGATCTCCATCTCCAAAGTACTGTCATGATCTCTATCGTCACCGGCACGACACCATGATCTTTATCATCTTGATCTATATTAATGTGTCGTCACATGGTCGTCTCGCTAACTATTGCTCTTGCAACTATTGCTATCACATAGCGATAAAGTAAAGCAATTATTTGGCGCTTGCATCTTATGCAATAAAGAGACAGCCATAAGGCTTCTGCCAGTTGTCGATAACTTCAACAAAACATGATCATCTTATACAACAATTTATATCTCATCATGTCTTGACCATATCACATCACAACAAGCCCTGCAAAAACAAGTTAGACGTCCTCTACTTTGTTGTTGCAAGTTTTACGTGGCTGCTACGGGTTGAGCAAGAACCGTTCTTACCTACGCATCAAAACCACAACGATAGTTCATCAAGTTGGTGCTGTTTTAACCTTCGCAAGGACCGGGCGTAGCCACACTCGGTTCAACTAAAGTTGGAGAAACAGACACCCGCTAGTCACCTGTGTGCAAAGCATGGCGGTAAAACCAGTCTCGCGTAAGCGTACGCGTAATGTCGGTCCGGGCCGCTTCATCCAATAATACCGCCGAACCAAAGTATGACATGCTGGTAAGCAGTATGACTTGTATCGCCCACAACTCACTTGTGTTCTACTCGTGCATATAACATCAACGCATAAAACCTAGGCTCGGATGCCACTGTTGGGGAACGTAGTAATTTCAAACAAATTCCTACGTACACGCAAGATCATGGTGATGACATAGCAACGAGAGGGGAGAGTGTTGTTCACGTACCCTCGTAGACCGTAAGCGGAAGCGTTATGACAACGCGGTTGATGTAGTCATACGTCTTCACGATCCGACCGATCCAAGTACCGAACGTACGGCACCTTCGAGTTCAGCACACGTTCAGCTCGATGACGATCCCCGGGCTCCGATCCAGCAAAGCTTCGGGGATGAGTTCCGTCAGCACGACGGCGTGGTGACGATGATGATGCTCTAGCGGCGCAGGGCTTCGCCTAAACTCCACGACGATATGACCGAGGTGGAATATGGTGGAGGGGGCACCGCACACGGCTAAGGAACGATCCGTAGATCAACTTGTGTTTCCATGGGGTGCCCCCTGCCCCCGTATATAAAGGAGTGGAGGAGGGGGAGGGCCGGCCCTCTCTATGGCGCGCCCTAGGGGAGTCCTACTCCCACCGGGAGTAGGATTCCCCCTTTCCTAGTAGAACTAGGAGCCCTTCCATGTAGTAGGAGTAGGAGAGAAGGAAAGGGAAGAGAGAAGGGAAGGAAGGATGGGGTGCGGCCCCTCCCCCTAGTCCAATTCGGACTAGGCTTTGGGGGGGCGCGCGGCCTGCCCTAGGCAGCCCCTCTTTCTTTCCCGTATGGCCCAATAAGGCCCAAAACTTCTCCCCGGCGAATTCCCGTAACTCTCCGGTACTTCGAAAAATACCCGAATCACTCGGAACCTTTCCGAACTCCGAATATAGTCGTCCAATATATCGATCTTTACGTCTCGACCATTTCGAGACTCCTCGTCATGTCCCCGATCTCATCCGGGACTCCGAACTCTTTCGGTACATCAAAACTCATAAACTCATAATGTAACTGTCATCGAAACCTTAAGCGTGCGGACCCTACGGGTTCGAGAACTATGTAGACATGACCTAGAACTATTCTTGGTCAATAACCAATAGCGGAACCTGGATGCCCATATTGGCTCCTACATATTCTATGAAGATCTTTATCAGTCAAACCGCATAACAACATACTTTGTTCCCTTTGTCATCGGTATGTTACTTGCCCGAGATTCGATCGTCGGTATCCAATACCTAGTTCAATCTCGTTACCGGCAAGTCTCTTTAATCGTTACGTAATGCATCATTCCGTAACTAACTCATTAGCTACATTGCTTGCAAGGCTTATAGTGATGTGCATTACCGAGAGGGCCCAGAGATACCTCTCCGACAATCGGAGTGACAAAACCTAATCTCGAAATATGCCAACCCAACATGTACCTTCGAAGACACCTGTAGTACTCCTTTATAATCACCCAGTTACGTTGTGACGTTTGGTAGCACCCAAAGTGTTTCTCCGGTAAACGGGAGTTGCATAATCTCATAGTTACAGGAACATGTATAAGTCATGAAGAAAGCAATAGCAACATACTAAACGATCAAGTGCTAGGCTAACGGAATGGGTCATGTCAATCACATCATTCTCCTAATGATGTGATCTCATTAATCAAATGACAACACATGTCTATGGTTAGGAAACATAACCATCTTTGATTAATGAGCTAGTCAAGTAGAGGCATACTAGTGACTATATGTTTGTCTATGTATTCACACATGTATCATGTTTCTGGTTAATACAATTCTAGCATGAATAATAAACATTTATCATGAAATAAGGAAATAAATAATAACTTTATTATTGCCTCTAGGGCATATTTCCTTCAACATCTTCACTTGTCGTTCCCAATCTGTGAAGAAGACGAATCCGACTGATGAGAGGACGCACGTGATTCAAATGTGCGGGGGTTTAGGGATTCAGATGAGGGTTAGGAGCACTTTTCCTCCTATGACGCTTCCCGAGTCGGTTAGGGGATGGCAGTCGACCTGGTTCTACTGCCAACATATTCCGATCCCCTGTCAGTCGACCGGTCTTCCTCCCATCACCCTAGATCGAGTCCAACAACCTTCTTCACTAATCGTGTCTGCAGCAGAGAAAGTAGAGGTGAACATGCTAGTCGAGCGGGTAGTCCAGTTGGTCCGTGAGGGCGTGACTGGCATGGATTTATTGGAAGTGTTTCTCAGTCAACGCATCCAACCACTCCAAGCTCGTGACCATTCAATGTGGATGCATTCGGGCTTCAATGACACTGCTTGGGTCCACCCAGAGGAGGTCACCAATGAGAAGGTGGCCCAGTGGCTGAAGGGCATTACTGGAAACAAAGACAATCCTAGGGGGTCCAGGAGAGTCAACCCATTCGACGCCGAAAATCAGCCGGATAAGGTCAGATCCTTATTACCGAGTGTCTTTTCAATCTGACTTGCAACCATCTTTGAATCTAACTGATGTTTGTTTAACTTCTTGCCTTGCAGATTTATACTGAGATGTACTCGATGCCGAACGGGGAGCAAGCCCAAGAGGGAGCGGAGAGCGCGGACGAGAGTGCCGACTGGCAATCCCCCGACGATGATGATGAGGAAGAGAGTGATGAGTCGGACCATGAAGAAGAGGTCGACTCACCACCCCGCACAGAGCACCGATCCAAGCTGTCTCACGATCCTGCAGGTGGGCGCAACAAGGCAGCACCTCCAACTACACAAGTGCACAAACACACTTGGACTTCAACTCCGGAGCCGTCTGAAAAGGTCGCCAAGCAGCCCAAGGTTGTCCCTTCAAAGCCTCGGAAGACATTCCCCAGGATCAAGATGGACGTTCCCATCGCTTCTGCGTAAATGTTCTATCTTTATATATTTTACTGTCGACTCATACTTCTGCTTTGGCCGAGTGAGTTTTGAATCTTTCAGTGATGCAACTTCTGGGACCTCCATGAATATTGACAAGCCTCAGGATGATGAAGAAACTGAAGACGCGGCTACTTCCAAAGCGGGTACGATTCTGCAATCTTGTGTTTATTTTGTCGGTTGGACCGTCGGTCGACTAAAATTTATATGGTTGAATTTTGTGAAGCCCCACAAGACATCATTGAACTTCCATACGACAATGAAGAAGCGCCTCAGAAGAATACGGGAAGGAGGGGTAGGACTTCAAGCAGGAGAACATCTGCCAACCAGGTGCATCAGTCGACATCAGCACCGGAAACAGTGGTCCGGCGATCCGGAGATCCGATTCGGGCCTCTGTTTCTTTTGCCATCTTGTGTCGACTGACCGTCCTTCGGCGTCGATTGCTCATGTCCCTGCTTTGTCTGTGCAGCTCTATGCCTCAGATCCTGTGATTGCTTCGACTGCACTACCGACACCGTTCTTTGCTGCTCATCGTACCCCAGATGACCCGGTGGGTGCTGCCAAGGAAGCCATACTCCGAGCAGACCTTATGATGGAGCAGATGAAGGTGGTGCACGAGGCCAGCCAGGCTGCCTATAATGCCAACTCTGCTCTGCACATTAATGTCAAGGTCAGTTAATTTCTGACTGATCTTCCAGTTTGATTTTTGCCCTGCTACAATATGGTAGTTGTAAGCTGTTGATTCATTATGCGTAAGATGTCCCTGGATGAGTGTTTTGGAACCTTTTATGTGCATCTATCATGAGTCTGCACTTTACATCCAATCACCCATTGGGTGTTTTAACTTTTTGCTGAATTGTTCTTCCACTTGAGTCGACTAAGTAAAGTCGAGTGTATCTCTGAACCAATGGGGGCACGCAAAATGCACCCACTGGGTGTAATCCACGAGACCGCCGTCGGATGTTTGATTTGGCGGGGGTCTTTGTCGGGTGTCTCTTCATTATTCTTTCACTCGGCGGAATAGATTGAACCGAGTTGGATCCAATCCAGTGGGGGCACGTAGAGTGCACCCACTTGGTGTAGTCCCCAACACCGCGGTCGACTGCGGGCAGTCGGCGAGGGTCTGAGAATGTCTCTTTTTTTATATGCATACTCGCGCTGGGCAGACCATGTCGAGCGGTAAACCGGACCAGTGGGGGCACGCCAAGTGCACCCACTGGGTGTAGTCCCCGAGACTACTGTTG
Organism: Triticum aestivum; assembly: GCF_018294505.1. Lineage (NCBI taxonomy): Eukaryota > Viridiplantae > Streptophyta > Magnoliopsida > Poales > Poaceae > Triticum > Triticum aestivum. The sequence goes on along the minus strand of NC_057801.1, from coordinate 657,235,915 downwards.
AATGTTTGATTCGGCAGTAGTCATAGAACACTTTTTGTTGTGATTAACTTTTTTTCTGTCGACTGACGTGTCTTATTTGCTGACCGCAGAAATCTTGTGAACTCGGGGCCCAATTTGCTGAGTTGGAGAAGAAACAGATCAGCCTCAACCTTGACCTGGAGCTGGCCAAGAAGAATCTTCAGAAGGCCAAGGATGATGCTGCTGCTATGGGAGGTAATAACTAGCCGACTGTCCACCTTATAGTTTTCTCTTTTAGTCTTTTGAACCGAGTGACTTCACTCGAACAGATGTGCGTAAACCGTCAACTCCAAGCTCGTCTGAAGAATGTTATTTCTTTAGTCAAAATGAAGCAGGCTCTGGAGCAGAAGGACCTTGACCTTGCCGCAGCACAGAGAGAGGCGCGAGAGAAAACAGAACTTGCTGACAAGAAGCTGGCTTCAGTCAGCAAGTTAGAAGAGGAAAACGCCAAGCTGAAGACTGCTGTTAGTGAAGCCAACAAAGAAGTTGTGAAGCTGAAGAAGGACAAGGAGACCCTGTTTGATAAGGTTGGAGATCTCACTCAAAAGAAGGGCGAACTGGAGGCTTATCTGGGAAGACTCGCTGAGAAGCTGCTCCTGAAGCTTGAAGGTACTTTCTCTTGTTCGACTGATTTGCAACCGTCGACTCATCATAAAGCTGTCGACTCACCATTTTTCCAGGTGTGCAGAATTCTGTCAAGACTTCGAGGTAGAGACTGGGCGGGTCGATACGGATCTAGACCCCATAAACTCTCCCGTCAAGGACGACGTTGCGATGAACATGCCGCGATTGGAGTCTCGTCTTGACAGTGTTGTGGATTACCTTGCCCGTCTGAAAGTGGCGGTGTCACGGATCGACGCAGAGCTCTGGCCCCGAGTGGAGTTCCAAAATGATCTCGAGTCCCTGATGACTCGACTCAACAAAATCCCTGGTCGAGTGCAAGAGTGGAAGAAGTTGTCTGCTCGCTGTGGCGCTGATGTGGCTCTGTCCTTGATCCGAGTCCATTGCAAGGAAGTCAAAGAAGACAAGTTGGCGGCTCTCAAGGTTGCCAACACCAAGAAGCTCCAATTCCAATCCTTCATGGAGACCTTCATTGACGCTGCCACTCGCATTGCAGACGGCATCGACATTGACAGCTTCGTCGGGCTAGCAAGCCCACCTCCTGCCGAGTGAACAAACTTTGATTGTTTGCTAGTACTTGCTAGTAATTGGTTTCAGATTTGATTGTTTGGTAGCTAAGGCTATTTGGAGTGAAATCAGTTAGTCATAATTCTGAATCTGTTGTACCTTGTTTTTTGGTTAGTAACTGTAGACTTGCTGTTTTGAGCTCCTCTTGTGCCGCCATTTTGTGGAGTTCCTGGATAAATGTGGGAATGCTATATTGTGTTTAGCTCTCAACAAATGGATCATTGAATGTCAATCAATGGGTCAGTAACCATGAATCTGGTAAATAAAAACTGAAGCGTAATATGTCGAATTTGCTGGTTTGCTCATCAAATTGAAGGCCGTGTGTTAATTGTGCAGATGAAGGCGCTCACCATACTGGTAGGTTGCGAGCTCTCGATTCTGATTACTGATTCCGGGAGAGGCTCTGATGAGCATAGCATCTGAAACGACTGCTGATTGCAATGTCCCCGTTGCCTCCGGCGTGAGAGAAGAAGATACACCGTAGGAGGAACAAAGTGAGATGGAAACTTTTCTGCGGTTTTTCTTTTCAATAGTGTTCAACGGGCCACGGAGCATAGAGCAGCCGGATCGATATCTGCTGCTGGGTTCAGCCCATTTCTGCCACACCTCATATACTGCTCTCAGTGTACAGAGTCTCCTTCCCTTTTACTTTTTTATGCCTGTAGTCTCTAGGTATTATAGTCCCCTTGTCTTCACGAGTTTTCGTGTTATACTACATCGAGGTTGTACACATAGGAAAAACTGCATATGTATCCACTTCTTGCATTCAGTTGATGAGAATACATGCCTGACAGGATGAGTAATCATGAAATGTTCAGAGAACACTAATTATATAAGATAATTTTGCAGGTCTCAACGGAATGCTGGAAGCCTCTTCACATGATGTTGAAGGCGATCGGATATGTCCCTTTCAAAAGATTTATGTTTGGATTGGTAAGGTCGACAAGGTTAGTGATCCTGTTTAAGCACTTTGAGAAACGGTCGAGATGTCTGAAGAATTTAAACGGTATGCAAATTATTTTGTTCTTGTGCTGATATTGTACCCCAATAATCAGTCACTCTCATTATATTGCATAGACCTTGACTATTAGGGGAAGTAAGAAGTTGTTGTGTACTTATGATACTGTCATGAACATATTTTTTATTTCTATATGCCATTTTAGTAACATTATTTTACTCACAGTATTTCTCAAACATATCAGTTGGTTTCTTTAATGACAGTAGGCACACTATTGTCATTGTATTTCAAATTGGGTAGGATCGGCACTCCATGACCCGGAGCGAGAGAGCAAGGGGTCCTCTCCGGTGATATGTGTGTGTTGCATCGACGTCCGATGGTTTCTCATGGAGGCATGGTCTTTCTTCTAGTCAGTAGTCTCAGCCTCTCAGGTGTGCGTGATGGAGTGTGGGCACTCTTGTAATCTTTGATCTTTTTAACGAGTTTTCCTTATCACTTTGTATCAGTTTGGACATGTTGCTCTGTATATAAAGCGGGACGAAAACCTTTTTGGTATTTAAAATTGGGTGATTAGAGCAAACTAACCAACAGACGCCCGCGTCGCCTCGGGGCCGGCCTGTTCTTGGAGCTGCGGGGTGGCGGCCCGAGTCTGTTGCTCTTGTGGATGCTCACAATGAAATTTTTTAAGTGTGTAATGATTTTTCAAGGGAACTGATAGGCGCCGGCGCACCGGCTAAACTTTCGGCCGGTCAATGCGTGGCCGTCCGATTTAACTGCGTGTAGCCGTCAGATCACGGCCTCGAATCGTTTTTCTATAAAATAATCGCATCCAACAAAAAGCAGAGGGAAACACGAAAAAAGCAGTGGTCGCCGCCAACACTCGCCGTGGATGACCTAGGCAACAACCCTCGAAGCATCGCCGCCGCAGGTCCCTCGCCGCCGGTCGCCACCCTCGCCACCGGTCACCGCCATCGCCGCTGGTCGCCGCCCTCCCCGCTGGTCGCCGCATGTGTTTCTCGTCGGCACGCATGCAACAGAGTGCACGCCCCGCAACACCCGTCGTCGAGCTTGTGTTGTACCTCGCCCTCGATTTATTGGACGCAGCAAAAATTGCTGCCTGTCATAGCAAAACAGCATGATGGTTCCAACAAAAATCAAAAAATGTTAGTAGCAAAATTGGGAAATTTAGGCGTTCCAACAAACCAAGAAATGGTGGTAGCAAAAATTGGGTACTGTTCCAGCAAATAAAAACACAGGTGGTAGCAAAAATGCAAAACTGAGCCTTGGTTCCAGCAAAATCAAAAAGGGGATGGTAGCAAAAATTGACACTGGTTGTAGCAAAGCACAAAACGGTGGTAGCAAAAATGCAAAAAATGATGCATTGGTTCCAGCACCGGGAACGCTGGTTCCAGCTTCCAGTGATGCCCGCTGTAGCACCACCAATGCCGGTTGCAGCATCTCGCCCCCCATTGTCGCCAGTAGAGGTTCCCTCCGCCTCAAGTATCTACTCTCGCCGTCCCGGTCGCTCGTCGGTCGTTGCTGTGGTGGTTGCAACACCGGATTCTCCTTCATGTTGCTTCAACCATGGCCGCTTGCCGCAACTGAGAAACTTTGCAGCTCCCCGGAATTGAGGTTGCAACTCCCTGCGGGTGCGGTTGCAGCTTCTTGCTAGATGGACGCAATATCCGGTTAATTTCGTTGTGCACCAGGTGGATTTGAGGGAGGCGCCAGTGGCAAGGGCAACGGTGGTGGTCGTTGTCTGCTGGATGGAAATGACGGAGATGAGAAGACGATGGGGATGAGAACGAGTGAAAAGGGCTGGAGAGAAAGAGATAAGGTCAAGGCAGAAAAAGCGGTCGAGCGGGTCCACAACACGTGTGGCGTGCGGGACGGACTTCACGTGCACAGGAAACAGGCAGGGGCCACAGCCAGCGTGGCACGAGCCGGCTGAAAGTTCGGCCGGCGCGCCGAACGCAAGCATTTACCATTTTTCAATGGGGAAATTTGAATAGTAGTCGTACTATATTCTGGGCTTCGCCAGTGGAAATCGAATCATGTAGCCCATGGGCTAAGCCCATCTCACTGTCCCGGCCACACACACACTCCTCTCCTCTCCTCTGATTTGTCTCAAAAAAAAAAAAAACACTCCTCCCCTTCCCCTCCCGTGGCCGGCGATGGCCGCTTCCCGCCGCCTGGCGCGGAAGCTCCCCTCCATCATCTCCAAGCACCAGCGCCTCATCTCGCCGGAGATCGAAACCCTAGAGGAGACCCCCGAAATCTCCACCTCGCCCGCCTCCATCCCCCTCGACCCCTCCCTGCCGCTACTCCCGCTCGCCGTCTCCCACCTCTCGCCGCCGAGCCCCCTCCCGGCTCTCCCCTCGGCGCACGCCTCCTCCCCGGAGGCGCTCCTCCGCCTCCTGCGCCGCGCGCGGCACCACCCGCGCCTGGCGCCGCTCGACCTCCACCTCCTCCTCGCGGCCGCCGACTCCTCCTCGGCCTTCCGCCCCGACCACCGGCTCACGAGCCTCCTCGCCGCGCGCCTCCCCTCGCTGCGGCGCCTCCTCCAGCTCGTCCTCTCGCGCCCCTGCCCCTGCGCCGACGACTCCATCTTCGCATGCCCCGACCTCCTCCCGACCTTCCGCAAGGCCATCCTCGCCTTCGCCACCTCCGGCGACATCCCCGCGGCTTCCGAAGCCCTCGCGTCCCTCCGGCGCGCCGCGGACTCGCCCCTCCCCGCCGAGTTCTACAACATCATCCTCCACGCCCTCGCCCGTGTCCACCGCCATGACGACGCCATCCGCTTCTACAGCGAGATGACCAGCGTCCACAGCGTCGCACCGGATGCCTACACCTTCAACATACTCATCAACAGTTCCTGCCGCGTCGAAGGCGTCGATGCCGCCATGCGGTGGTTTGAGGAGATGCGGCGCCGGAGCTGTGCGCCGACTGGTGTGAGCTTCAATACTCTTATGCGCGGGTTCTTCAGAGAAGGAAGGCACAAGGAAGGTCTTAAGGTTGCTCATGAGATGCTGCAGCTTGGGGTCGGGCTGTCCGTTGCTTCCATGGAGATTTTGATCGGTGGGCTGTGCCGTGGAGGCGAGGCTTCGAAGGCAGCAGAGTTATTTGCCGAGTTTTTGGTGGATGCGGTGGCGCAGGAAGGGTTTGATTGCTTGGATCTGGTTGAATCGCTGTGCCATGTTGGAAGGGTGGACAAAGCAGTGGAAGTGGTGGAGTTGGTATTGGAGAGGAACAGGGCATCCTGCTTGAGTGTCCCTGCTGGCGTAACGTTTCTGGATTGCTTGGTGAAGGCGGGGAGGCTGGATGATGTGTGCCGGTTGATGGGAAGGATGGTTCGGGAGGGGATTGTACCAGATACCATATCTTGTAACTGTATCTTGGAGGCACTTTGTGAAGCTGGACGGACTTCTGATGCAAACAAGCTGAGGATTCTGGCTAAGGAGAAGGGTTTTCAGGCTGATGGTGTGACCTATAGCATGCTGGTGCAGGGGTTTGGTAGGCAGGGAAGGGTGTCGGAAGGCGAGGCTGTGTTGGATGAAATGCTTGATTTAGGGTTTATACCTAACATTGTGGCTTACAATAGGCTTCTTGATAGCTTACACGTGCGGAGATCTTTGCAATAACAAGTGAACTCCTCTAGGCATGTGTATGCTCCAAACATTTGTTGGCCACATGGAAGCATCAAACTGCAAGATGTCAGAGAGTTGGAGCTTAGAATTCATGTGCAAAGACTTTTGGAGGAACATAAAACAAAACAAGGGATAGTCAGATAGATGGCAGTTGAGACGAGCGGTGGTCATAATTGCACTGACAGAAGTTGCGAAATTCCAATGATTCGAACGAGGTATTGTTTTGATTATGCCCTTTAGTTCGAATATTAGTCTCGATTTTGTTGTCTGCACACATTGTTGCTTCTTAGTTAAAGCACCATTAGTCATTGTCTTGGACTCATGGTATCTGTAAATAGTTACGCGATTCACTGATTTGTTCGTCCTCCTACGGGATCTATATTTACTTTGTTCGTCAAGGATGCAATCAGCCAACTCGCCAAGCCTGCATATAGCTATACCATTTTTTGGAATAGATATATAACTATATTTAAAGTCAACTTAGTGGTTGTTTGGATTGGAAGAAATTAAGCTGGGTTATCAGAAAACAGGTTTTAGGAGAGATTTTAGGAAAATGCATTTTAGTTAGTTTTTTATTAGAACTAGTTTGTACAATTCTTTGTTTGGACTAAAAATGCTTCTACAAAATAGCGTTTGGGAAATCCAATGAACAGCGCACATGGGTATTGACTGCACGCACCCAAGCAAGAACATGAAGCCATGGCCTTCCTCCTCCCCAAGCTCAACACGTGCATCTAGCAAATCACCCCTGCATCTGTTATTCTGCTTGAGGCATTTGTGATATGTTCGAGAAACACCAAGATAATTTGCCGGGCCTGACCAGAATGCTAGAAGATAAGCCTCTCAGCTGGTTGCAGAACGTGATTGGATATTTCCCTTCCATCAACAGATTTATGTTTGGATTTGGAACGTTGACAAGGTTAGTCATCCTGGTTTAAATACTATGAGAAATGGCTGACACGCCGGGGACCTAACAAGCTAAAATTGCACTCACCATCAATTTGTGCTTCTGCTGATCTTGTTCCCCAATAATCAGTTACTATTGGCCATCTACTTCATTATATTTCATGGACGCTGACCAGGAGAATTTGTAGTAATATGAGCTAAGTACCTTTTTTATAAACTTCATCTTATGAATATGTAAAGTGGCAGTACTCGCAGTGTTTCGCAAATATATCAGTTGATTGCAGTAGTGACAGTACCCACAGTCCCACATTGTTATTGAATTACCCTTCCAGATTGGCTGGCTGAAATAGACTATCTAGAGAAATACTCCCTCCGTCTCATAATGTAAGCCATTTTTTTAGTGTCAAAAAACGTCCTACATTACAACAACAACAGCAACATGCTGCAAGCCTTTAGTCCCAAACAAGTTGGGGTAGGCTAGAGGTGAAACCCATAAGAGTTATCTAGAGAAATATATGAACCATGATAAAAGTTTTCTTGGTAACAATACTGAATAAAATCTGCCATATACAACACCCATTTACCAGTTGCTACTCATTTGCTGCCATGATATAGTGCTTATTCATGTCACCCTGCACAACATATATTCCCATTCTAATAAAAGCGAAAAAACCCAGATAATCAAGGATTTCGAAACTGAAACAAGTGAACTCGTTGCAAAAGTGTACTAGTAAGTATACTGCAGGCTCCGTCCGTTAGGGTGGCCAAATGTATTGGAAGGGAGCTTGTGAAGTTTGGAGGTAAAAGGAGGCGAGTAAGTTGGGATACAGAATCATTACTAGTTTCTTTGACATCATTTTCGGATTTGCTAATTCTCATGAGAATTGTCTCATCTAACTCCTATGCCATTTGATTTTATGCGGAGATTCATGCAGTTTTTTTTCTTTTTATTTTTCCATGCTAATGTCACTTAGATGAGACTTAGTGAACTCTCGTCTAGATGAGAGCTAGCCACACCCATTATTTTCCGCACATTAAATTCATAGTAGAGTAATCTCGTGCTAAGATGCAAATCACTGGTTTGAATCTGATAGGATACTTTCTTACTAAATTGATTCACTTTTTTTTCTTTGTTTTTGTAACTTTCTCTATATTTTTTAGAGAATTTTATGACTTAGTGCCGGATGCATGCATTTTTGGTCTGAACACTAAATGAAGCACGAACTAGAAATATATATTCTAAAATGTATTTTTAGCTAATTTTCTCTCTTTATGCTTTCTTCCGGGCTTAGATTCCTGCCATTGAGGCCTCAATTGCTCCTCTGGGAGCATGCTTCTAAACCATGAATGTTGGCTTGGTAGCTTATTATCTTCAGCATATTAGATATCGATTAAATGTTTCAGGTGATACATTCCTGTATCAGAGTTGAAATGTTTTTTGGATAACGACACATGCATACATCTTGCCATTTGTAATCTACAAAATATATAAAGTGAAAGTACTCACAGTGCTAATCAACATATCAGTTGGTTTTGGTAACTACAGTACCCAAAGTCTTCAGCATCTAAATCATGAATATCGGGTTGGTAGCTTATGTTCTTCAACATATTAGTTTTTTTGTGACAAAGAGCATATTAGATATCAACCAGGGTGATAGTGATACATTTCACTATTAGAGTTGACACCCTGGTAATTATATTTGGCAAATGTGCTTCCGTTTTATTTGCCTATGTTTCTCTTCTTTTTGTGTGCCTTTTTTTGTGGGCGCAAGCCTCTGCTGTTGAAGCCTGAACTGCTGCTCTAGGAGGCAGGACCAAGGTTCTATGTGTTCAGCATTGGTAGCGTATTGTCTATTTGTCTTCAGCATGTTAGATATCAACAATATATCGGGTGATATGGTCAAGTACTGGAGTTGATTAAGCATATTGTGCCATGACTTCCAAGTGTCACCCTGATAACGACATATTTCTTATTCTTATTATGGGCAGCCCTCTATAATGGACTACTAAGACTAGCATGTAGTGCTTGCCCTTAATGTAAGCTACAATACTCCACCAGACCACCCTGTTAGGAACGGCCGGCCGGCCGGCTGGCTCATCCAGAGACATATCCTCCGCAGCAAGCGAAGCTTCTACCAAGCCATCATGAAGCATCTCCATTCTGTATGCTTTCTCTTACTCTCTTACACTTGTCTCCTATTATACGTCGCCGCGCCGGCGAGTGCCAACATCCGGGGTGAAGCTGAAGCACTTGTGAAGTGGAAGGCTAGCTTGGTCGATGCCGATGGGTCCCTTAGTACATGGTCGATGGCCAACTCCACAAGCCTTTGCAACTGGTGGCACGTCACTTGTGACTTGGCTGGGCACATCAGGCAGCTCATGCTTATCGAGACAAGTCTGAATGGCACACTTGATGACTTCGACTTCCCCGCCTTTCCCCACATGGAGAAACTCATCCTGTACGACGTTGGTCTATATGGCACAATTCCAGCGGGGATTGGCAACCTCACGAGTTTGGTTGTGTTGGACCTCAGCAGAAACCCATATTTGAGAGGCGCCATTCCTCGCAGCATTGGCCAGCTGATGCACCTTGGTTTACTGCGATTGAGATATTTGAAGCTTGATAGCACGCTACCTGAAGAGATTGGTAACCTGACGAGCTTGGACGAGCTCGATCTGTACTCAGTTACTTTGACAGGGTCAATCCCACCAACAATTGGGTTGCTCGTGAAGCTCCGGAAGCTTATCCTGCGAAACAATAAGCTGACAGGGAGAATCCCGCTGGAGATTGGAAACATGACAGAACTGCAGTCCATAGAGCTGGATGATAACCATTTGGAAGGGCAGCTGCCAGGTACCATCATTCATCTGAGAAAACTCAGGTATTTGTATCTGTCAGAAAACCAACTTGGAGGCCACATCTTCCCGGAGCTTGGGAATAGCAGTCTCCTGGATGAGGTCGAGATTGCAAATAATAACTTCTTTGGGGTGTTCCCGTCATCCATTTGCGCAGGAGGTGCACTGAAATTTCTCATTGCTGGATATAATGGATTTACCGGCATTCACCGTCAGACCTTTAAAAACTGCACATCCTTGCACAGTGTTGACTTCACGGCAAACAACATTGTTGCAGAGTTAAGGGACTGTTTTCATGAGCATCTTGGACAGCTTCAGGCAATGGATTTCAGTGAAAACCAGTTCTATGGCACGGTTCTGACAGATTGGGGCGAGGTATTCCTTTGTAATTATACCCTTTTAGACTTCCTAGACCTATCAAATAATTCCTTGCATGGAGGTCTCTCCCAGTGTTTCTGGGACATGGCAAGCTTGATGTTCATGGATCTATCGAGCAACTCCTTCAGTGGCGTGGTTCCATTCTCGAGGACATGTAGTGTTGATCTGAACTATCTACACCTAGCCAATAACCATTTCATAGGAGCCTTCCCGTTTGGTCTTAAGAAATGTAAAAACCTGATCACTCTAGATCTTGGAGGCAATAATTTCTCAGGTACGATACCATCTTGGATAAGCAAGAACTTACCTGGACTCAAGTTTCTTCGTCTGTCATCCAACACATTCGAAGGTGTCATACCTCTTCAGGTATTACACTTTCACAAACTCCAATTGTTGGACTTGTCAAAAAACAAGCTCACAGGACCCGTTCCAGATGATTTTTCAAATTTTACTGGCATGGCACATGAACAGGAACAAATTGACTATGTATATACTGGCTACGGCGTGCATGCACAGCAAATCCAAATAGTTTGGAAGAATGTAGATCATGTTTACGTTATGGTGATAGCAGGCATGGCCGGTATCGACTTATCTGGGAACTTTCTTTCACAAGAGATCCCACATGGGCTCACAACGCTTCTTGGAATCAGGTACCTGAACTTATCAGGAAATCATTTGTCAGGTCGTATTCCCAAAGACATTGGCAATCTGGTACTGCTGGAATCCTTGGACCTTTCTCGGAACCAACTATCAGGGGAAATTCCTCCAAGCTTTGCAGATTTGAAGACCATAAGCGTCCTGAACCTCTCGAGCAACAGTTTATCAGGGAGGATACCTACGGGCAATCAGTTGCAGACACTCGTAGATCCTTCAATATACAGCAATAATCCTGGGCTGTGCGGGTTTCCGTTGGAAGACTGTGTAAACTCGTCGACACCTACGCAAACCGAAGAGAGTCAGGCTGAAGATAGAGAGGCATTGTGGTTGTATTGCTTCGTGGCTGCTGGGTTCATCTTTGGGTTCTGGCTGTACTGGGGCATGTTCATGTTCCGCAGCGAGACATGGAGATTTTCGTTCTATCAATATGTGGACAACATGCAAGCCATGGTAACCAAGAAGATATATAGCTGCATGTCGCACTTTCGGGTCAATGGCGCTGAATGATGAAGAGTGTCACGTGGTGCTGAAGTAATGGTGTATCGCGTCCTATATCGAGCATGTCTGTAATATTTCCCTTCCTCTGTTAGTTGGACGTTTTGTTGTAATTTGATGTTACTCAGGTTTTGTGGCGCTGAAACCTACTGGTTTCAGATTTCAGATTTGATTGTTTGGTACCTAAGGCTATTTGGAGTGAAGTGAATGAGTTCTTTGAAATCAGTTACGTAGTCATAATTCTGAATCTGTAGCTTGTTTTTTGGTTAGTAACACTAGGCATGCTGTTTTGAGCACTTCTTGTGCAGCCATTTTGTGGAGTTTCTGGAAACATATGAATGTTATCATTTTTAGCTCCCAACACATGGTTCCTTATGAATTTGGTTAAAAAAAACTGAAGCGTAATATTTCAAATTTGCTGGCTGCTCATCAATCTGATCAACCAGAGCGGCATGCACTTATGCAGGCTATTTTTTTTTCAAATAATACAATCTTTTTATGAAATTTCAGAAATATTACGCCATAATTATATTTTTTTAAAATATTACCCAGTCGGCCTACTGCTGACCGATTGGATCTAGTCGGCCTACTGCTGGCTTATTGGCCTCCAGTCGGCCCACTGCCGGTTGATTGGATCCAGTCGGCCCACTGCTGGCCGATTGGCCAAAGTCGGCCCACTGCTGGCCGGTTGGCACCCAGTCTACTTCCTCTAGGCCGATAGGTGCATGCACCCATTTATCTGTTGAATAGGTATTTGAAAAATATTGAAAAGTATTTGGAAAATGTTGACCATGCATGTAAAAATGTTAATCAAGCATTTGAAATAAAATGTTGAACAAGTATTTGAAAAAAAGTTGAACAAGTATTTGAAAAAAATGTTGAACAAATATTTGAAAATTGTTGAATAGGTATTTGGAAAATATTGCAGAAGTATTTTAAAAAAGTTGACAATGTATATAAAAATGTTGAACAAGTATTTGTAAAAATGTTGATCATGTATATAAAAATGTTGAACAAGTATTTGAAAATATGTTGAACAAGTATTTGAAATATATTAAACAAGTATTTAATTTTTTTGAAATGTTTAACATTTGGAAGCTGCCATGGCAATCGCCAGCGCAGCTAACCACCCCATCAGCTTCCAGTTACTGGTTAGAAAAGGGATTGTGACCAACTAGAGGTGACTGAGCCGGTCTTCCCCATTATTTCTTTCTTTTTTCTTTTCTTTCTATATTATTTTTTAAAATACTTGTTCAAAAAAATTTAAATAATTGTTCAAAATTTTCCAAATACTTGTTAAGCATTTTTATATACATGATCAACATTTTTACAAATACTTGTTCAACATTTTTATATACATGATCAATATTTTTTAAATACTTGTTCAATATTTTTTTCAAATACTTGTTCAAGATTTTTTGCAAATGCTTGATTAACATTTTTATATACATGATAATTTTTTTTAAAATACTTGTTCAACATTTTTCAAATACCTATTCAACAGTCAAATATTTGTTCAACATTTTTTTTCAAATGCTTGATTAACATTTTTATATGCATGTTCAACATTTTTTAAAATACTTCTTCAACATTTTTTAAATACCTATTCAACAGATAAATGGGTGCATGCACCTGTCGGCCTAGAGGAAGCAGACTAGGTGCCAATCGGCCAGCAGTGGGCCGACTGGATCCAGTGGGCCGGCAGTGGGCCGACTGGGGGCCAATCGGCCAGCAGTAGGCCGACTGGATCCAATCGGTCAGCAGTAGGCCGACTGGGTAATATTTTAAAAAATATATATAATTATGACGTAATATTTCTGAAATTTAATATAAGAATGTATTATTTTAAAAAAATTAGCCTTATGCAGGCCATCTGCTGTCAGCGTTCCTGCAGATGAAGCACTAGTCGGGTAGAAGCAGCGGTGAAGATAACATCTGAAAATGCTATGATTGTAATAACCCTGTTGGCTCCGGTGAATTGCCATGACATGAGAGAAGATCACAGATGAAGAAAATACAGGAGTAATAAAAGTGGGACGGAACTTTTCTTCAGTTATTTTTTCTATGTCTCAGAAGCGTCTCCATATTCGGGATTACAACTCTGTCAGAATCTGTTTCCTCCTCTGTTTCTGAATGAATATCATCCATAGGCAGCAGGGTGGTTACAGTGATCTGCTGTGATGATGGAAAAGCAACCAGGCATATTTATGTTGCTAGAGAAAATTGTGAACGAACCTGAAAGAAAGAAAAACAGAGAGGATGTATGTTGAATTGTGTGCCTTTAATTTGTTTTCTGTTTCCTTTTTTTGGCTGCGGAAGGTTCCAAGTTGGTAGACTTCTACAGCAGTATTTGAAAATGCAAAACCACCTAAAGTTGAATAATAAATAAACATCTAATTCCGATAGTTAAAATGTATTTTAGAAAGAGAATCAACCTGGGTTGGACGGTAAGGTGAGTACTTCTATGTCATTAAGGCGAAAAATTCTTTCAGTATGAGGGGCTTGAAGCTCAATGACTCTAGTCTTCAGTAGGTAATTTGTGTATGTGCCCATGTGGTGGTGCTGCGAGTGCATGTGTGCGTTTGCGTTCGGGGTTTGAAAATAATATTTTTTGGAAGAGAAAAACCGAATACCATTGCTCCCAACAAGTTCAAATGGATTAACTTTTTTACATAAGTGGAGCCGGTAAGGCAAGTGACCAAAAAGCCTTTTAGCATGGATACCATCATCCTTGGATGCTAGAACATATGGAGGGCTAGGAAATGGAATAATTTTCAATAATGAAGATCCCATCATAGGAAGGTGGTTAAGGAATCTCAGAGAAGATTCACTGTAGCTGCCAATAGAATAAAGATGAAACACCTACTTCGTTTCAAAGCTTGGAGACAAATTGTTTGTAACTTGACCTGTCACGAACTCATCTAGGCGGATCGGATCGAGAGGGGAAAGGGGATGAGACCGAGACTTGGGAGAGAAGCTTCTTTCCATGGGAGGAGGTACAAATTAGGTGAGAATTCAGAGTTATCACTACACACACATCGCATGCCCTGCCTACTGGCCTACAGCTGGCTATATAGCCGCGCTCCACTTGGCAACTTGCCTTACGGGTGGGTCCATGCCACATGGCAGAGGGGGTCCCACCATCACGCGTCCACCGCATCATCTCCTAGTGATGCAGGTGTGACATTCCCCACTCCTTCAGAACGGACGTCGTCTTCAGGTTGTGCTTGCTGGTCCTCGGCGGCGGCCGGTGGTGCGTCCCATGCCGAGGCTTGTGGAAAACGGCGGCGAAGGGTGTCGTAGTCCTCCCACGTCGTCGCCGTCTCGTCGTTGCGCCAGCGCACCTTGACCTGCACCAAGGCGTTGTTGCCACGCTTGACCATGCGCCGCTCCGGGATTTCCACCGGTTCGTCATCGTGGCCGACGAGGTCTGGGGGTCGTGGCAGCTCGGAGAAGACCGGTGTATAGTTGGGGGTGAATGGCTTGAGCTGGGATACGTGGAAGACGGGGTGGATCTTGCTGTCCGCCGGCAACTCCAGTTTGTACGCCAGCTTGCCGACCTTGTCGATCATCGAGAATGGCCCGAAGTACTTGTACGCCAGCTTGGTGCAGGGTCTGTTGGCCACCGACGACTGCGCATAGGGCTGAAGCTTGAGGAGAACACCATCGCCCGCCTCGAAGGAGCGCTCGGTGCGATGCTGATCGGCCTGCTTCTTGAACATGTGCTGGGCACGGAGAATGTGTTCTCGCAGCCGCGCCGTGTGCACGACCCAGTCCCAGGGCTCACCGTCGATCATGGGCATCCTGTTTGTCGTCCCAGAGTGCCATGGCGCCCAGGTTGGGCTCGACGCCGTAGAGAGCTTTGAAGGGGAAGCATTTTATCGAGGAATGGAATGATGAGTTGTACCAGAATTCCGCTGTAGGCAGCCATCGACGCCATTGCCGGGGCGCGTCATGTACGGCGCAACGCAAGTACATTTCCATGCACTGGTTGACGCGTTCGCTTTGGCCATCCGTCTGGGGGTGATATGCGTGGTGAAGAGCAGCTTGGTGCCCGCACTAGCGAAGAGCTCATGCCAGAGAGCGCTGGTGAAGATGTGATCGCGGTCGGAGACGATGGAGCTGGGATGCCGTGCAGCTTGATGACCTGATCCCAGAAGACCTTGGCCACCTGAGGGGCTTTGAATGGGTGGCGAAGCGGAATGAAGTGCGCATATTTGGTTAGTTTGTCCACGACCACCATTATCGAATCGAAGCCCACCGATGATGGCAAGCCCTCCACGAAATCCATGGTGAGGTCGCGCCAGGGAGCTATCGAAACTGGCAAGGGTGCGAGCGTGCCTGCTGGCTTGGATTACTCGTGCTTGGCATGCTGGCAGACTGGGCACTGCCGCACATAGTCGGTGACATCGGTCTTCAAGCCTTCCCAAATGAAGAGTTTCTTGATGCGCTGGTAGGTGGCCGTGGCGCCGGAGTGACCACCGACCGCGCTGTCATGCAGAGCGCTGATGATCTTGGTGTGCAGTGCCGTGTTCTTGCCGATCCACAAGCGCTCCTGCTTGCGGATGAGTCCCTTGTAGAGCTCGTACCTGTCGTCGTCAGGACTGTGGATCGCGAGGCAAGCCAGGCGATCTTGCGCATCGGCGTCCGCGGCGTAGGAATTTGCCACTTCCTGAACCCACGCGGGCTGGCAGATGGAGAGCGCGTCGAGGTTCAGCGTCGTGCCCACGCGAGACAGAGCGTCAGCAGCTCCATTTTTGCTGCCGCGACGGTAGCGGAACTTGAATTGGAGCCCCACTAGCTTGGCCATGGCCTTGTGCTGCAGGTCGGTGGCGAGCTGCTGGTCCTGCACGTTGCATAGGCTTTTGTGATCCGTGATGATGGTGAACGGACCCTGCTGCAAGTATGCCACCACTTATCGTCTGCCATCATGACGACGATGAACTCCTTCTCATATGCCAACAACCTCTGATTGCGCACGCCCAGGGCTTTGCTGAAGAATGCCACCGGGTGCCATTCCTGAGCCAGCACCGCGCCAACGCCAGTGTCGCACGCGTCTGTCTCAATTGCGAACGAGCGTGCGAAGTCTGGGAGCACGAGCACAGGCGCAGTCACCATTGTGCGCTTGAGGAGATCGAACGCCACCTGCGCCTTCTCCGTCCACTCGAAGCCCTTCTTGGTCAGCAAGCTAGTGGGCGGCTTGGCAATGATGACGTAGTGCGCGATGAACTTGTGGTAGTAGCCGGTGAGGCCGAGGAAGCCGCGAAGCTCTGTCGTTGTGGTTGGGGTAGGCCATGCCACTATAGCTTGTGTCTTCTCGGGGTCCGTGGCGACGCCCTCCTTGGAAATGATATGGCCGAGGTAGGAGATGCTGTCTTGGGCGAAAGAGCACTTGGACTCCTTGGCGTACAGCTGGTGCTCTCGGAGCAGGGCGAGGATGAGGCGGAGGTGCTCCTCCAATGTTTCACTGAAGATTAAGATGTCATCCAGAAATATAATCACAAACTTACGCACGTACTTGGCGAAGATTGCATTCATCAGACACTGGAAGGTTGCCGGGGCGTTCGTCAGTCCAAACGGCATGTCCTTGAAGTGAAAGTGGCCATGGTGCATCTTGAATGCCGTCTTCTCCTCGTCGCTTGCGCGCCATGCGTATCTGGTGATAACCAGCGCAGAGATCCAGCTTGGAGAAGAAGGCTGCTCCGGCAAACTCGTCGAGCAATTCGTCCATGATGGGCAGGGGAAATTTGTTCTTGACTGTGGCGTCGTTGAGCCGGCGATAATCGATGCAGAAGCGCCAGGTGCCGTCCTTCTTCTTCACGAGCATAACAGGTGTGATGAAGGGACTCATTCTGTGCTCAATGACGCCCGACTAGAGCATCTCCTGGACCTGACGATCAATCTCGTCTTTCTATAAGGGCGAATAGCGGTACAGTCACGAGTTGGCGGGGCATGCGTTGTCCACCGGGTGATGGCGTGATCATAACGACGATGTGGAGACAAGCCCTTGGGGTGGGCGAACACGTCGGCGAAGTCCGTCAAGACGCTCTGCACACTTGGTGGCACCTTGGTCGCGTGCGGCTCTGGTGCACGGGGCAAGTCCAGGACTGCCATGTACTAAATATCGTTGCCGGCTTGCCACTTGTGCAGTTGCTCGGGCTCGATTTCTTCCATCCTATCACTCTGCTTGGGTCGAACACCTTGCAGGGTGATCATGGCGCCGTGGTGTTCGAAGGTCAGAGTCTTCTCGAGCCACTGGCAGCTCATCGGACTGAACTGCTCCAGCCAGTCCATGCCGAGCACGCCGTCGTAGGCCCCCAGATCCAATTGCCTCATGTCGGTGGTGAACGTGTGTCCCTGAATCCACCAGTTCAACCCTTGAACCATGCTGTTGCAAATCATGTGCTCTCCGTTGGCCACGCGGACCTCCACCGCTGGCACTGGTACAAATGGTGCATGCACGTGTTTGGCGAACGCCTAGGAGATGAAGCTGTGCATGCTCCCTGAGTCCACCAGGAGCAGCATGCCTTGATTGCCGACAAGCGCGCGCAGGCGGATGGTGCGCGGCGACTCGGTGCCAGCAATAGCGTGTGTGGAGAGCACACAGCACTCTGGTGCGGGATCTTGATCAGCCGACCCGTCGAGCAGATCCAGGGCATGCATGGCGTCGTCGCTTAGCACTTCACCATAGTCCCCGACTTGAATTGTGAGCAGCTGAGTGGCCGGTTTGTAGCAATGGTCACGGGAGTATCGATCACCGCATTTGAGACAGAGCCCATTGGCTCAGTGGTGCTCGCAAAGTTGCCGCTCGCGTGTCAGGTCATCGTTGGGCACTGTAGCGCCCCCTGGCCTAGGCACCCCCGCGACCCAGGGAGGAAGCAGTGGGGGAGGTGGTGGTGGTGGTCACCCCGCAGGAATGATCCGCGGTCGAGCATGTTGCGTGCCTGCCTCCTCTTCCACGATCCTGGCTAACACCGTTGCGCGTGTTATGCTGGACGGCTCCTGAAGACGGACCGCAGCCTGCAGATCGTCGTGCAAACCCAGCAGGAACTGCGTGATGAACAACTTGTTGGAAATATGCCCTAGAGGCAATAATAAAAGGATTATTATTATATTTCCTTGTTCATGATAATTGTCTTTTATTCATGCTATAATTGTGTTATCCGGAAATCGTAATACATGTGTGAATACATAGACCACAATATGTCCCTAGTGAGCCTCTAGTTGACTAGCCCGTTGATCAACAGATAGTCATGGTTTCCTGACTATGGACATTGGATGTCATTGATAACGGGATCACATCATTAGGAGAATGATGTGATGGACAAGACCCAATCCTAAGCATAGCACAAAGATCGTGTAGTTCGTTTGCTAGAGCTTTTCCAATGTCAAGTATCTTTTCCTTAGACCATGAGACCGTGTAACTCCCGGACACCGTAGGAGTGCTTTGGGTGTACCAAACGTCACAACGTAACTGGGTGACTATAAAGGTATACTACGGGTATCTCCGAAAGTGTCTGTTGGGTTGACACGGATCGAGACTGGGATTTGTCACTCCGTATGACGGAGAGGTATCTCTGGGCCCACTCGGTAATGCATCATCATAATGAGATCAAAGTGACCAAGTGTCTGTTCACGGGATCATGCATTACGGTACGAGTAAAGTGACTTGCCGGTAACGAGATTGAACGAGGTATTGGGATACCGACGATCGAATCTCGGGCAAGTAACATACCGATTGACAAAGGGAATTGTATATGGGGTTTCTTGAATCCTCGACATCGTGGTTCATCCGATGAGATCATCGAGGAGCATGTAGGAGCCAACATGGGTATCCAGATCCCGCTATTGGTTATTGACCGGAGAGCTGTCTCGGTCATGTCTACATGTCTCCCGAACCCATAGGGTCTACACACTTAAGGTTCGGTGATGCTAGGGTTGTAGAGATATTAGTATGCAGCAAACCGAAAGTTGTTCGGAGTCCCGGATGAGATCCCAGATGTCACGAGGAGTTCCGGAATGGTCCGTAGGTAAAGAATTATATATGGGAAGTCGAGTTTCGGCCATCGGGAAAGTTTCGGGGGTCACCGGTATTGTACTGGGACCACTGGAAGGGTCCTGGGGGTCCACCGGGTGGGGCCACCTATCCTGGAGGGCCCCATGGGCTGAAGTGGGAGGGGAACCAGCCCCTGGTGGGCTGTTGTGCCCTCCCCCTTGGGCCCTCCTGCGCCTAGGGTTGGGAACCCTAGGGGAGGGGGCGCCTCCACTTGCCTTGGGGGGCAAGGCACCCCCCTTGGACGCCGCCCCCCCCTAGGAGATCCCATCTCCTAGGGTCGGCGCCCCCCTGGGGACCCTATATATAGGGGGGGGGGGGAGGGAGGGCAGCCGCACCCTTGCACTTGGCGCCTCCCTTCCCCCTTGCTACACCTCTCCCTCCCGCAGACGCTTGGCGAAGCCCTGCCGGGATCCCTGCTGCATCCACCACCACGCCGTCGTGCTGCTAGATCTTCATCAACCTCTCCTTCCCCCTTACTGGATCAAGAAGGAGGAGACTTCACGCTGACCGTATGTGTGTTGAACGCGGAGGTGCCGTCCGTTCGGCTCTAGGATCTCCGGTGATTTGGATCACGACGAGTACGACTCCCTCAACCCCGTTCTCTTGAACGCTTCCGCTCGATCTACAAGGGTATGTAGATGCACTCCTCTTTCTCGTTGCTAGATGAACTCATAGATTGATCTTGGTGAAACCGTAGGAAATTTTTTATTTTCTGCAACGTTCCCAATAGTGGTATCAGAGCTAGGTCTATGCGTAGTTCTCTTTGCACGAGTAGATCACAAATCTGTAGTGGGCGTAGATGTTGTCAACTTTCTTGCCACTACTAGTCTTGTTTTGCTTCAGCGGTATTGTGGGATGAAGCGGCCCGGACCGACCTTACACGTACGCTTACGTGAGACAGGTTCCACCGACTGACATGCACTAGTTGCATAAGGTGGCTAGCGGGTGTCTATCTCTCCCACTTTAGTTGGAGCGGATTCGATGAAAGGGTCCTTATGAAGGGTAAATAGAGGTTGAAAAATCACGTTGTGGCTTTTTCGTAGGCAAGAAAACGTTCTTGCTAGAACCCTATTGCAGCCACGTAAAAGATGCAACAACAATTAGAGGACGTCTAACTTGTTTTTGCAGCAATTGCTTTGTGAAGTGATATGGCCAAAAGTTGTGATGAATGATGAATGATATATTGTGATGTATGAGATCATGTTCTTGTAATAGGAATCACGACTTGCATGTCGATGAGTATGACAACCGGCAGGAGCCATAGGAGTTGTCTTAATTATTGTATGACCTGCGTGTCAATGATTTAACACCATGTAATTACTTTACTTTATTGCTAAACCGTTAGCTATAGTAGTAGAAGTAATAGTTGGCGAGCAACTTCATGGAGACACGATGATGGAGATCATGATGATGGAGATCATGGTGTCATGCCGGTGACGAAGATGATCATGGAGCCCCGAAGATGGAGATCAAAGGAGCTATATGATATTGGCCATATCATGTCACTACTATTTGATTGCATGTGATGTTTATCATGTTTTTGCATCTTGTTTACTTAGAACGACGGTAGTAAATAAGATGATCCCTCACAATAATTTCAAGAAAGTGTTCCTCCTAACTGTGAACCGTTGCGACAGTTCGTTGTTTTGAAGCACCACGTGATGATCGGGTGTGATAGATTCTAACGTTCACATACAACGGGTGTAAGACAGATTTACACATGCAAAACACTTAGGTTAACTTGACGAGCCTAGCATGTACAGACATGGCCTCGGAACACAAGAGACCGAAAGGTCGAACATGAGTCGTATGAAAGATACGATCAACATGGAGATGTTCACCGATGATGACTAGTCCGTCTCATGTGATGATCGAACACAGCCTAGTCGACTCGGATCATGTAACACTTAGATGACTAGAGGGATGTCTAATCTGAGTGGGAGTTCATTAAATAATTTGATTAGATGAACTTAATTATCATGAACTTAGTCTAAAAGCTTTGCAAAAATGTCTTGTAGATCAAATGGCCAACGCTCATGTCAACATGAACTTCAACGCATTCCTAGAGAAAACCAAGATGAAAGATGATGGCAACAACTATACGGACTGGGTCTGGAACCTGAGGATCATCCTCATAGCTGCCAAGAAAGCATATGTCCTAGAAGGACCGCTAGGTGAAGCACCCATCCCAGAAAACCAAGACGTTATGAACGCTTGGCAGTCACGTGCTGATGATTACTCCCTCGTTCAGTGCGGCATGCTTTACAGCTTAGAACCGGGGCTCCAAAAGCGTTTTGAGCAACACGGAGCATATGAGATGTTCGAGGAGCTGAAAATGGTTTTCCAAGCTCACGCCCGGGTCGAGAGATATGAAGTCTCCGACAAGTTCTATAGTTGTAAGATGGTGGAAAATAGTTCTGTCAGTGAGCACATACTCAAAATGTCTGGGTTGCACAACTGCCTGTCCCAGCTGGACATTAACCTCCCGGACGAGGCGGTCATTGACAGAATCCTTTAGTCGCTCCCACCGAGCTACAAGAGCTTTGTGATGAACTACAATATGCAGGGGATGGTGAAAACTATTCCTGAAGTATTTTCAATGCTGAAGTCAACAGAGGTAGAAATCAAAATGGAACATCAAGTGTTGATGGTCAATAAAACCACCAAGTTCAAGAAAGGCAAGGGTAAGAAGAACTTCAAGAAGGACGGCAAGGATGTTTCCGCGCCCGGTAAGCCTGTTGCTGGGAAGAAGTCAAAGAATGGACCCAAGCCTGAGACTGAGTGCTTTTATTGCAAAGGGAAGGGTCACTGGAAGCGGAATTGCCCCAAATACTTAGCGGACAAGAAGGCCGGCAACACTAAAGGTATATGTGATATACATGTAACTGATGGGTACCTTACTAGTGCTCGTAGTAGCTCCTGGGTATTTGATACCGGTGCCGTTGCTCATATTTGTAACTCAAAACAGGAGCTGCGGAATAAGCGGAGACTGGCGAAGGACGAGGTGACGATGCGCGTCGGGAATGTTTCCAAGGTCGATGTGATCGCCGTCGGCACGCTACCTCTACATTTACCTACGGAATTAGTTTTAAACCTTAATAATTGTTATTTAGTGCCAAGTTTGAGCATGAGCATTGTATCTGGATCTCGTTTAATACGAGATGGCTACTCATTTAAATCCGAGAATAATGGTTGTTCTATTTATATGAGAGATATGTTTTATGGTCATGCCCCGATGGTCAATGGTTTATTCTTAATGAATCTCGAACATAATGTTACACATATTCATAGTGTGAATACCAAAAGATGTAAAGTTGATAACGATAGTCCCACATACTTGTGGCACTGCCGCCTTGGTCACTGGTGTCAAGCGCATGAAGAAGCTCCATGCTGATGGACTTTTAGAGTCTCTCGATTATGAATCATTTGACACATGCGAATCATGCCTCATGGGCAAAATGACCAAGACTCCGTTCTCCGAAACAATGGAGCGAGCAACCAACTTATTGGAAATCATACATACTGATGTGTGCGGTCCAGTGAGCGTTGAGGCTCGCGGAGGATATCGTTATGTTCTCACTCTCACTGATGACTTGAGTAGATATGTGTATGTCTACTTGATGCAACACAAGTCTGAGACCTTTGAAAAGTTCAAGGAATTTCAGAATGAGGTAGAGAATCAACGTGACCGAAAGATAAAATTCTTACGATCAGATCGTCGAGGAGAATATTTAAGTCACGAATTTGGTACGCACTTAAGGAAATGTGGAATCGTTTCACAACTCACGTCGCCTGGAACACCTCAGCGTAACGGTGTGTCCGAACATCGTAATCGCACTCTATTGGACATGGTGCGATCTATGCTGTCTCTTACCGATTTACCGCTATCATTTTGGGGATACGCTCTAGAGACAACTACATTCACTTGAAATAGGTCTCCGTCTAAATCCTTTGAGACAACACCGTATGAATTATGGTTTGGGAAGAAACCTAAGCTGTCATTTCTAAAAGTTTGGGGATGCGATGCTTATGTCAAGAAACTTCAACCTGAAAAGCTCGAACCCAAGTCGGAAAAATGCGTCTTCATAGGATACCCTAAGGAAACCATATGGTATACCTTCTACTTAAGATCTGAGGGCAAGATCTTTGTTGGCTAGAACGGATCCTTTCTGGAAAAAGAGTTTCTCTCGAAAGGAGTAAGTGGGAGGAAAGTAGAACTCGATGAAGTACCACCTCTTGAACCGGAAAGTAGTGCAGCTCAGGAAAATGTTCCTATGGTGCCTACACCGACTGGAGAGGAAATTAATGATGATGATCAAGGTACTTTGGATCAAGTTTCTACTGAACCTCGTAGGTCCACAAGGACACGTTCCACACCAGAGTGGTATGGCAACCCTATCCTGGAGATCATGTTGTTAGACAACGGTGAACCTTCGAACTATGAAGAAGTAATGGCGGGCCCAGATTCCAACAAATGGCTTGAAGCCATGCAATCCGAGATAGGATCCATGTATGAAAACAAAGTATGGACTTTGACAGACTTGCCCGATGATCGGCGAGCGATAGAAAACAAATGGATCTTTAAGAAGAAGACGGACGCGGATGGTAATGTTACCATCTATAAAGCTCGACTTGTCGCTAAGGGTTATCAGCAAGTTCAAGGGCTTGACTACGATGAGACTTTCTCTCCCGTAGCGAAGCTGAAGTCCGTCTGAATCATGTTAGCAATTGCCGCATACTATGATTATGAGATATGGCAGATGGACGTCAAACGGCATTCCTTAACGGCTATCTTAAGGAAGAACTGTATATGATGTAGCCGGAAGGTTTTGTCGACCCTAAGAATGCTAACAAGGTGTGCAAGCTCCAGCGATCCATTTAGGGGCTGGTGCAAGCATCTCGGAGTTGGAACATTCGCTTTGATGAGATGATCAAAGCGTTTGGGTTTATGCAGACTTATGGAGAAGCCTGCGTTTACAAGAAAGTGAGTGGAAGCTCTGTAGCATTTCTCATATTATATTTAGATGACATACTTCTGATGGGAAATGATATAGAACTTTTGGACAGCATTAAGGCCTACTTGAATAAGTGTTTTTCAATGAAGGACCTTGGAGAAGCTGCTTACATATTAGGCATCAAGATCTATAGGGATAGATCGAGACGCCTCATAGGTGTTTCACAAAGCACATACCTTGATAAGATATTGAAGAAGTTCAATATGGATCAGTCCAAGAAAGGGTTCTTGCCTGTATTGCAAGGTGTGAGATTGAGCTTGGCTCAATGCCCGACCACGGCAGAAGATATAGAAGAGATGAGTGTCATCTCCTATGCCTCAGCCATAGGATCTATTATGTATGCCATGCTGTGTACCAGACCTGATGTAAGCCTTGCCGTAAGTTTGGTAGGAAAATACCAAAGTAATCCCGACAAGGAACACTGGACAGCGGTCAAGAATATCCTGAAGTACCTGAAAAGGACAAAGGACATGTTTCTCGTTTATGGAGGTGACGAAGAGCTCGTCGTAAAGGGTTACGTCGATGCTAGCTTCAACACAGATCTGGATGACTCTAAGTCACAAACCGGATACGTGTATATGTTGAATCGTGGAGCAGTAAGCTGGTGCAGTTGCAAGCAGAGCGTCGTGGCGGGATCTACATGTGAAGCGGAGTACATGGCAGCCTCGGAGGCAGCGCATGAAGCAATATGGATGAAGGAGTTCATCACCGACCTAGGAGTCATACCCAATGCGTCGGGGCCGATCACTCTCTTCCGTGACAACACTGGAGCTATTGCCCTTGCCAAGAAGCCCAGGTTTCACAAGAAGACCAGGCACATCAAGCATCGTTTCAACTCCATCCGTGAAAATGTTCAAGATGGAGACATAGATATTTGCAAAGTACATACGGATCTGAATGTCGCAGATCCGTTGACTAAACCTCTTCCGCGAGCAAAACATGATCAACACAAGAACTCTATGGGTGTTCGATTCATCAGAATGTAACTAGATTATTGACTCTAGTGCAAGTGGGAGACTGTTGGAAATATGCCCTAGAGGCAATAATAAAAGGATTATTATTATATTTCCTTGTTCATGATAATTGTCTTTTATTCATGCTATAATTGTGTTATCCGGAAATCGTAATACACGTGTGAATACATAGACCACAATATGTCCCTAGTGAGCCTCTAGTTGACTAGCCCGTTGATCAACAGATAGTCATGGTTTCCTGACTATGGACATTGGATGTCATTGATAACGGGATCACATCATTAGGAGAATGATGTGATCGACAAAACCCAATCCTTAGCATAGCACAAAGATCGTGTAGTTCGTTTGCTAGAGCTTTTCCAATGTCAAGTATCTTTTCCTTAGACCATGAGATCATGTAACTCCCGGACACCGTAGGAGTGCTTTGGGTGTACCAAACGTCACAACGTAACTGGGTGACTATAAAGGTATACTACGGGTATCTCCGAAAGTGTCTGTTGGGTTGACACGGATCGAGACTGGGATTTGTCACTCCGTATGACAGAGAGGTATCTCTGGGCCCACTCGGTAATGCATCATCATAATGAGCTCAAAGTGACCAAGTGTCTGGTCACGGGATCATGCATTACGGTACGAGTAAAGTGACTTGCCGGTAACGAGATTGAACGAGGTATTGGGATACCTACGATCGAATCTCAGGCAAGTAACATACCGATTGACAAAGGGAATTGTATACGGGGTTTCTTGAATCCTCGACATCGTGGTTCATCCGATGAGATCATTGAGGAGCATGTAGGAGCCAACATGGGTATCCAGATCCCGCTGTTGGTTATTGATCGGAGAGCCGTCTCGGTCATGTCTACATGTCTCCCGAACCCGTAGGGTCTACACACTTAAGGTTCGGTGACGCTAGGGTTGTAGAGATATTAGTATGCAGCAAACCGAAAGTTGTTCGGAGTCCCGGATGAGATCCCGGACGTCACGAGGAGTTCCGGAATGGTCCGGAGGTAAAGAATTATATATGGGAAGTCGAGTTTCGGCCATCGGGAAAGTTTCGGGGGTCACCGGTATTGTACCGGGACCACCGGAAGGGTCCCGGGAGTCCACCGGGTGGGGCCACCTATCCCGGAGGACCCCATGGGCTGAAGTGGGAGGGGAACCAGCCCCTGGTGGGCTGGTGTGCCCCCCTCTTGGCCCCCCTGCGCCTAGGGTTGGGAACCCTAGGGGAGGGGGCGCCTCCACTTGCCTTGGGGGGCAAGGCACCCCCCTTGGCCGCCCCCCCCCCTAGGAGATCCCATCTCCTAGGGCCGGTGCCCCCTGGGGACCCTATATATAGAGGGGGGAGGGAGGGCAGCCGCACCCTTGCACTTGGCGCCTCCCTTCCCCCTTGCTACACCTCTCCCTCCCGCAGACGCTTGGCGAAGCCCTGCCGGGATCCCTGCTGCATCCACCACCACGTCGTCGTGCTGCTGGATCTTCATCAACCTCTCCTTCCCCCTTGCTGGATCAAGAAGGAGGAGACGTCACGCTGACCGTACATGTGTTGAACGCGGAGGTGCCGTATGTTCGGTGCTAGGATCTTCGGTGATTTGGATAACGACGAGTACGACTCCCTCAACCCCGTTCTCTTGAATGCTTCCGCTTGATCTACAAGGGTATGTAGATGCACTCCTCTCTTGTTGCTAGATGAACTCATAGATTGATCTTGGTGAAACCATAGGAAATTTTTTATTTTCTGCAATGTTCCCCAACACAACTTGGGGTTGAGCGACGCGTCGAGGGTGAGAAGGTGATACATGTGAGCCTCAAACATTGTCCTGTACTCGGAGATGGTGCCGATTTGGCGGAGCCGCAGCAGCTTATGCATCTCCACTTCAAATTCATCCGGCGCAAACTCGCTGATGATGGCCGCGGTGAATTCTTCCCAAGTCGGCGAGCGATGTGTCTGCCGGTACGCCCGGAACTAGTGCGCCGCGTGGCCGTCGATGTAGAGCAATGTCGTGGTCACCCAGCTGTGCGACCGGATGCGGTAGAGGTCTAAGTAAGTGATGCAGCAACCGATCCAGAGGTTGGGCGCGTCGCCGTCGAAGTGGGGAAAATCATGCTTCGGTGGCTTGACCGTGTACTCTTCACGCGGCCCGTGGTGCGGATTGCGGCCCGCCGTGAACACGGTCGTCTGCCCGATGCCCACGAACTACAGAGGGTGCCGCGTAGGAAGCAGGGGCGGCCCGTCCTTGGCGGGGCCGATGGCGGAGCCTTGAGGACGCGACCCTCGGACGTGCTCCAGCGACGTCACCGCAGAGGCCTGGGTGTCGCTGTCTTGGTGGTCGGCGTTGTTCTGTCGGCGGCGCTCGGCGGCGAACGGCGAAGGTGGTGGCTCGCGTTGCTATTGTACCTCGTCGATGTTGGCTTGGGTGAGGTCCAGTTGCTTGCGGATGTGCGCCACATCCGCGGACACTTGCGTGTTGAACGTGATCTGGGCCTCGCGATGCTTGTCGCTTGCAAGCGTGGTCTCATCGAAGCGCTTCAGGAGCGCCTGCAACATCGTCTTGAGTTCTCCTGTGGACTCCGTCATGGCGGTGATGATATGACGAGTTTGAGCAGAGGGTTTCCTGGGCGGCGCCGTCGCATTCACTCCAAATCAGGCCAACCCCGCTGGGGATTTCGAGCAGAGCGCGCCGAAGCAAGGCCGAACCCGCAGCGGTGGATTCTACGGCTCGATCGAGAGGGGATGAGTGGCAGCGAAGAAAATTTTTTGGTGGGCAAAACCTAGCTCTGATTACCAACTTTCACGAACTCATCTAGGCGGATCGGATCGAGAGGGGAAAGGGGATGAGATCGAGACTTGGGAAAGAAGCTTCTTTGCAAGGGAGGAGGTACATATTAGGTGAGAATTCAGAGTTATCACTGCACACACATCGCAAGCCGTGCCTACTGGCCTACAGCTGGCTATATAACCGCGCTCCACTTGGCAACCTGCCTTACAGGTGGGTCCGTGCCACATGGCAGAGGGGGTCCCACCATCACGCGTCCACCGCATCATCTTCTGGTGATGCAGGTCTAACATGACCACCGCCTCTCCCTCCTCTATACATTAGTATTTTACTTCAATTAAAGAAATCACGGCACAACCCTTTCCTAGTGTTTTTAGATCAATATAAAATAAAATGAAAACAAGTAGTTTTGTTTTTGTTTTTGAGGTAAATATTGAGTATTTTTAAAATCGAAATCGAGTAGCTTTGAGCAGATGTTGTAGTGTATAGGGTGGACACTATTCGCAGCTCGTTGTGGTGACCTAGCGAGCACACACACACACACACACACACACACACACACACACACACACACACACAAGCGCGCGCGCACGTACGCACGCAGAGTAAGTGTGACGATGGGCCAGCCCAAGTTCAGTGATCGCTCGAGCAAAATGAATGGTTTTCTTTTTTTTTTCTCCATACGTGTTTCATCTGTTTTTTTTTATTTTCTTGTATCGATTTTCCTCCTGTTTTCTTTGTTTTTTTATCTTTTCCCCTCCTTTTTTTAATTTTCAGTTTATTTTTTCTTCTACTACTTTCTTCCTATTGAAAATTCATGAACATTTAAAATACAATTCTTTTCTAAAACTTCAGAACAACTTTTAAAATATACTATCATATTTTAAATTTGAGAACATTTTTCAAACTCCATGACCATTTTGTAAAATACATGAACATTTTCTAAAAATTGGTGACTATTTTTTTAACTTACATGAAAATTCTCTAATTTTTTATAAATTACAAGAATATTTCTTTAAATTTGTGATTTTTTTATAAATTTGCTAGTACTTATATTTTTTAAATTCTTCATTTTTTTATTTGTGTAAACATTTTTATATTTATATTTAAATTGGTTGAAAAATGAAAAAGGAAAAGACCCGACTAAAGAACCACTGCATTTTTTAGGCTAAACCCACGCTCCACTTTATTGCTCAATAATGTTTAGAGGGGTACAATTTAGATCGGCGTCCTTCAAATAAACCTAATGTGTGTTTAGCAATGTTGTGTGGGTTCTACACCCAGGAGCAAATGCTCCTGGTGTGAACAGTAAAAAACAAATAAATTCAATCAATTCTGAAAAAAAATGTGGCATAGTTTCACAAATGTTTGTTGTGCATGCAAAAATTTATCGCAAAATCACATTAGTGGAAGGCGTGATAAAAAAACAAAATCGATGCTCTGAAATGTTACTTACAAAAGCATTTTGGAGCTCTGATTTTTTTTGGTACGCCTTCCACCAATGTGATTACGCGATGAAATTTTATATGCACAACAAACATTTGTGAAAGTATGTCACAAAAATATTTCAAATTTTTTTTGCACATTTTTCTATATATTATTATTTTACTGTTCACACCAGAAGTATTTGCTCCTGGGTGTAGAAAGGTACTATCGTGTTGTGTGCATCAATATTCAAAGCTCTTCCTTAAGAAACAAAAGAGCAAGCTTGAAACTCAGAAGACATAACTTGATTTCATGAATGATGTGTCCATGCATCCCACCAGTTCCCTCTTCGATGTTCTTAATCACTTCTTTGCAGTCCAAGGTGGTGATGACGATACGACTTCAATTAAAAGCCAAGTATCACACTGCATCTTCCTCCTATATTTATAGTTTACTTCAATTAAAGATATCACCGTAGAACCCTTTCCTACTGTTTTTGTATCAAAAAATAAATAAATGAAAGCAGGGCAGTTTGTTTTTGTCTTTTAGGTGAAAATTGAGTAGATTTTTCTAATAGAATACGAGTAGGTTTGGGCAGATGTTGTAGTATATAGGGTGAATCCTATTCGCCGCTCGTTGTGGCGATCTATCGAGCAAACACACACATAAGCGTGGTGATGGGCTAACCCAAGTTCAGGGATGGATCGAGCAAATCGGATGGTTTTCTTTGTTTTTCTCTCTGTACATGTTTCATATGATTTTTTTTGTTTTCTTGTATCGATTTTCCTCCGGTATTCTTTGGGTCTTTACTTCACCTCTTACCTCTCTTTTTTATTTTCAGTTTCATTTTTCTTCTACTACTTTCTGCTTATTAAAAATTCATGAACATTTCAAAACAAGGACGGTTTTTAAAATACAATTGTTTCTAAAACTATAGAACAACTTTCAAAATCTATTATTTTAAAAAATACAGGATCATTTTTTAGATTGGAGAACATTTTCCAAATTTCATGAACAGTTTTTAAATTACATGAGTAATTTTTAAAATTGGTGCGTATTTTTTAAAACCCATGAATATTTTTGAAAATGCATTATTTTTTAATATAAATTACAAGATTTTTTCTTCTAAATTTATGAAAACCCTGGCTGTACGTACGTGTACACGATATTGACGGGACTGCGTGACATGCTACGTTCGCGCCTCTACTACGACAGGTGCCCTTCCTTACTCGGCCACGATTCATTGTTGCAGCCTGCAGACAGACCGATCAACCAGTATATACGTACACGTTTGCGACCAAAATGACAACACTACGTACGGTTCGACCAGGTGGGTCCCGACTGTCAGGGAGGATAAGAAGTCACTTCCTTGCGTGTGAAGTTATTGCTGGTGGGTCCTAGGTGTCAGGGGGAGAATTTTTTTTGCCCGTAATATGGCCGCACTTCCTTGCTTGTGAAGATTTAGCTGGTGGGTCCCAGCAGTCAGGAGGAAATGTTTATTCGCGAAATACGGTGGCCCATCCGGTAGGTCCCTACTGTCAGGTGGAGAAATAATTATTTTACGCGTAATAAGGTTGCACTTCTTTGCTGCGGCCGTGGACCCAGCTGTCAGCCTCTCCACGTACAGTACTCTTCCGATGGAAGTCGTTCCTTGACAACATTGACCACGCCGCGCCGAGAGCACCAATGCGGAGGACGACGATGAGGCCTAGGACGCGGAGCCGGAGAAGACTCGGTAGTGGATGCCCACGCGGAGAGGAGTATGATGGTTGACTGGTTCGGCTGCGGTGTGAGTTTGCCGTCACCGCAGAATAACAGGTGATGTGGGTGAGTAGAGGGATGGCATGGCCAACGGTGGGAGTAGTAGGGGGCGGTGATGCCTCCGCGGTAGCACAGCTAGCCACGGGAGGCAGAAGCAGGCGGCACGACCGTCGCTGGTTTCGACGGCTGGAGCAAGAAGACCAGAGGTTGAAGAAGCAGTACGACCGTTGGATGGACATCGTACGGTCACTGGAGCTAGAATCGTTCATATTGACTAAGTTCACAAAGCCCTCCGTCCGCGTCAACTTAGTAGGCCCACAAGTCAGCCTCCTACTATGGTGGGTCCCAGCTAGCAGGGGGAGTACTCATCTTTTTGTGCATAATAAGGAGACACTTCCTTGCGTGTGAAGATATAGCTGGTGGATCCAAGCTGTCAGCGGGGGGAACGTTTTTTCGCGAAATACATAGGCCCTTCCGGTGGGTCCCAGTTGTCAAGTGGAGGAATCAGTATTTTGAGCGTATAAGGAGGCATTTCTTTGTGTGCGGCTGTGGACCCAGCTGTCAGCCTCTCCACGCACAGTCCACTTCTGATGGATGTCGTTCGTTGACCACATTGACCAAGCCGCGCCGAGAGCACCAGGGCAGTGGACGTTGTCGAGGTCTAGGAAGGGAATGACACGGAGTCGGGAAAGACTCCGCAGTGGTTGCCCATGCGGTGGGGAGTACGAGGGTTTACTGGTTCGGCTACCGCCGCCGCAAAATAACAAGAGGTGTGGGTGAGTAGAGGAATGACCTGGCCAGCGATGAAGTAGGGTGGGGCGATGCGGCCTGTGCGGCAGCACAGCCGGTCACAGGAGGTGGGAGCAGGCAGTCCCACTGGCGCTGATTTGGGCGGCTAGAGCAAGAAGATCAGATATTGAAGAAGCAGCACGACCACTGGATTAACATCCCGCGGTCACTGCTACTAGAATCGTTTGTGAACTAAGTTAACAAAGCCTTTCGTACATGTCAACCTAGTAGACCAACAAGTCAGCTTCCAAATTTGTCCCAAATAGCATACAACCCAAAAATTCTAGCCAGTTTAAAAATAATTTAAAAACTAAAGATACCTTAATTTAAATCCGATGAAATTTAACCCGCATAAAAACTATGAAGTTTAAAAAATTAAAATCTAAAAGAAAAAAGTATTTTGGAACTAATTGCCTGTTTGTTGTATTTTTTTTTCATTTTATAGCCCATTTATTATTACTTATAGCTCATTTCTTATAACTTATAGCCCATTTTCTGGGCAAGCCCGAATGCATCCCTCCTCGTCTTGAAAGATTTCTGGCCCAACAGGGCGTAGAAAAGCAAGTATGCCTACGTTGGTTATTCTGCAAAAAAAAAATAGCTGGGCTAGCCATTTTCAGAAATGAAAAAAGCTGGGCTGGTCATGAGGTAAACATATGAAATAAAAGCCTGGGCTAGACGGGCCACAGCTCTCGCACAACCCAGTTGATACTCTTCTCCGTCCCCAAAAAAAATACTTCACGCGCTGCTGGGTCCCTACTATAATCCTCACCATGTACAAACATCTCCTTATTCCTCTCGGTTGTTGACCATGTTGACAACACTGGAGGGCGGCGCCGCAACAAGCGAACCGAGGCAGAGGACGATTGTGAGGCCTCAGACGGGAACGAACAGGAGCTAGGGAAGGTGCACATAGTTTTAGGGTGTGATGTGACCATGATGCTTGCGCGACAGCACAACCAGTCTTAGGAGGCGGGAGTATGCGGTCCCACCGGCGCTAGTTTGGCTTTGGCTGCTGGAGGAAGAAGAGACTGAAGAAACACGACAGACGTTGAATGTCAATCCAACGATCAAGGTTGGCACAATCGTTTGTTGACTAAGCCGACACCAACCAGCATACTTTTTTATATATAGGAAGAAAAGAAAAACTGAGCTCGTTTGTCTGATAACATTCCCGAAATTGCGACCGTTCGATCTTGTGTTGCAACTAAAACTACGAGGAAAATGCGTTTGTCTGCCGTCCTCCTCCCAGGGAACGTTCGCCACATAAGTGACTAGCACCCTTGGTTTTCAATAGAGAGGTCTTGGGTTTGAGTCCCAGGAACTCTCAATTTTGTCCTCCTTCCTTCCTTGCCAAAAAAGAAAGAAAAGCAAAGACTTGGGAAGGCATACAGAACAAGCTAGTGTACTAGTAAAGAGACGTTGCTCAACTTTAGAAAAAAGAGAGACGTGGTCCTGTAGCTGGTTCGAGTCCAAACCTAGACTATGACTATATATGGTGCTATGCTACTCTGCAAGTAATGAAACTGACATATCCAACGTTTGGTTCTCCTCTTCTCTACTTACTCTGCCTAGCATCAGAAGCTCTGGCCGCATCAACCATGTTCGCTGGCTGCTTATCCACCTGCTCTTCAGCAGGCAACAACCAGATATGCGCCAAGTCAACACCCGTACCATTGCCTGTGGGTCTCATCACACCCCCACCGGCACACGCACCGCAGCAAGTTGCTTGGGGGGGGGGGGTGAAGAAGCGAAAGATAACATCATTCAAATAAACCTAATGTGTGTTTAGCAAGGTTGTGTACCTCAATATTTGAAGCTCTTCTTTCAGAAAGAAAAGAGCAAGCTTGAAACTCAGACGAAATAAACTTGATTTCATGAATGATTTGTCCATGCATCCCACCAGTTCCCTTTTTGATGATCTTAATCACTTCTTTGCAATCCGAGGCGATGACGATACGAGTTTGCATGAGATCTATCATTAAGAACATGGATCCTTGACATGCCAAAGCCTCAAGGGAAGCAAAGTCAACAACTCTTGCCAATACCAGGGTCAAAGCTACCAGGCATGCTCCGTTGATTTATCTGTATAGGACTGATCAAGCCCACGTTTGACATTTTGGATACAACTCCATCCACCTTTAGTTTTACATTACCCACGGGAGGAGGAATCCACCGAGGAGCAGTGCCCCGGCAAATGTTAGTCTGATGTGGAATGGACGGTGCTTTGTATGCAGTAATCTTTCCAAGGAAACACTCCACAAACTCGTGTGTGGTGTTGGGGCTTTAGAAGTCATATACATGAATTGCTTTTTGGCGAGCATGCCATATAGCCTATAGGGCAACGAGAAATCGGATGAATTTTGAATGCGGAAGTGATACTAGTAGAGAAAATATCCAACACTTGGCATCGGGTTCCCTTGTCTAGTTCATAGCTTCCACTAAGTCCTGATCAACGTGACATTGTACAGTCTAGGAGCAAATGTCTCCATGAATCCTCCACCCCACGAAGAGTGCACTTGCTACAAATAGCCATGTTGCGATGGTGGAGCAGGTTCGTAGATGGGATAGACTGTTGTGCAAGACGCCAAGGGAAAATCTGATCTTTGACGACGTCTGTACCTTCCATAGCTTGCACCACACTTGCTGCTCTTCTTTAGAGTTTGATGAATTAGCTCGGTCCTCTAGCCACGCTTCATGCGTGGTGTTTTGTTGAGATAATCATTCGGTAAGCAGATCTCAACGAAAACAAAAATGCCCTTTCGATCAAAGTTCCAATCTTGATTGAAAGTGAAATAGATAGAATGGCCTCGGCGTCGATGGGGATGAAGGTGTTGCAAACTAATTTCCTGATCCAATCCGCCGTGTTTTGCTAGATAAGGTCACTTACAAATTGCGGTACATCCTGGGTGAGATGAGTGATTGGACTCATATTAAAATCCCTTGGAATCTAGTTGTCCCTTCATATGCCTGTCGTTTGACCATTACAAAATGCCCAAAATCGAAAATATAAATAAAACATAGTGTGACCCAGAAACGGTTGAGATTCTTGCCTGTAAGAGCGCTGTGTAGCTTGCTACGGAGAGAGGGATTGAGAGAGTCCAAGTCAAGCTAGATAACAAGTCAGTTGTGCATATGTTGCAAGACCCGAAGAAGAACACGACTGTCTTGGACCATGGATTCAAGAGCTCAAGGAGATGCTGGAGACATTTGTGAGCTTCAAGGTTGAATGGACTCGTCATTTTTCTAATATTTCCGCACATAAGCTAGCTAAAGTTGGTGTTGGGGACGAACTTTGTAAGGTTTGGGAGGGGGTTCCCCCGGACTTTATTTTAGATGTAATTTTGGATGATATTCCTAGCTACAATAGCTAAATAAAATCCGCAAAAAAGCAAAATAAAGCGGCAATGTTAACCCTAAAAAACCCGTTACTTTTTCTAGAACAAGCGCACAAGTTTTTTTTTGAGAAATAAGCGAACACGCTAACGGAGAGACCAGCGCATCGGGGCTAAGCCCATCTCTATACACTGATTCTGGCCACATTCTTTCCCAATAAAAGAAGAGAAAATATAGGTCTAAACAAGAGAAAATATACCCTAGGAAAAGGATAAAATATATAAGTATCTCCCTCCCCTTCCGCGGCTGGCGGATGGCCGCCTCGCCACGTGGCCCGCGGCCTTCCACCGTCTTCCCTGGATCCGGTGCCTTATCCGGACCGTTCTCTACCACCTCTGCCCCTGCGCTGACAAATTTATCTTGCAGATAGAAATCAGAATTAGTCCTGGGCAGTGGGTACCATTTCCTAGATTCACTACAAAAAAAGACACATCCATGGCATTTTGGGCCAAACGATTTTTTTTCTGTCATGCTTATGACACTTCTATGACGATAATTATGACAAAACCCGGTATCATCATAGATGTGGTGGGCTCCTACTTCTATGACAAAAAATAATGACAGAAAATGGGCTTTTCATTCTGAGGGGGCCGGAGAAGCAGCTACATGACATTCTTTGGACCGTCCATGACGAAAGATACCATGGTAGAAGTGAGGGCAAGGAAAATATCAGGGAATTCCAGGTTACGGTGGGTGGTCGGGGCCGAGCGATGCATGGAGGGATTGCGCGTTTCTCTCGTACACGTACGTGCGTGGGTGTGAGGCGTTGGACTCTAACTGAACCTGAGAGAGGCGTTCGCCTACTGAACCCGAGCGATTGCACTGGCTATGTGTTACTGAACCCGAGCGATCAATCGATCCCTGGCTGTTAACTGAATCCGATCGAGCGATTCCTTCTCTACTGCTGCTAACTTAAGCCGATCGAACCTACTGACTCTTGATGAACAGTGAGCATTTTTGGGGTTGGATGAATAGTTCCCGGTGGGGGTTGGATGAACAGGACCCCGTGGTAGTAGAGGTCGTTGCCGCTTGATGAACAGGACCCCCGTCGAGCCAGTTGGGGGTGGATGAACAGGACCTCATGGAGGGTTGGTTAAACAGTAGCCGTTGGAGGGCTGAATGAACAGTAGCTCGTAGAGGGCTAGTTGACCAGTAGCCAGTGGAGGCTGGATGAACAGTAGCTGGTGGAGGCAGGAGGGAGACGTCGTGGATGAACAATCATAAGTGGAGGCTGGAGGAGGTCGACGGTGGATGAACAGTAGCCCATGGAGTCCAGTTTTGCGGTACACCACACCTTTCCCGATGAACAGGACCCCCGTTTCGACCGTAGGAGGTTGAAGAGAAGTCTATTTCCTCCATTTTACGGTACGCCACACCCCTCCCAATGAACATGACCCCCGTTTTGACTATAGGAGGTCGAAGAGAAGTTCGTTTCCTCTGTTTTACGGTACGCCACACCCCTCCCAATCAACAGGACCCCGTTTCGACTGTAGGAGGTCGAAGAGAAGTCCTTTTCCTCTGTTTTGCGGTACGCCAGACCCCTCCCGGTGAACAGGAACCCGTTTCTACTATAGGCGATGGAACAGAAGGCCATTTCCTCTATTCTGCGGTATGCCAGGCCTCGCTTCAGCTATTCCGTCCAAGCCGGTTGGCTCCTGATGAACAGGACACATTCCGTTGCCTCCCGATGAACACGATACAATTTCTCTATTCTGACCCAGCCAGTTGGCTGTCGATGAACAGGATGCCATTGCTGCCCTCCGCTGCTTCTCCATGTACACGAGCCCTGGCCGTACATATGTACGAGTAGGCATTGGAGACCCCGCCCATATGTACGTACTGAAGGAAATATGCCCTAGAGGCAATAATACAGTTATTATTTATTTCCTTATATCATGATAAATGTTTATTATTCATGCTAGAATTGTATTAACCGGAAACATAATACATGTGTGAATACATAGAACAACATAACGTCACTAGTATGCCTCTACTTGACTAGCTCATTGATCAAAGATGGTTATGTTTCCTAACCATAGACATGTGTTGTTATTTGATTAATGGGATCACATCATTAGGAGAATGATGTGATTGACATGACCTATTCCGTTAGCCTAGCACTTGATCATTTAGTATGTTGCTATTGCTTTCTTCATGACTTATACATGTTCCTGTAACTATGAGATTATGCAACTCCCGTTTACCGGAGGAACACTTTGGGTGCTACCAAACGTCACAACGTAACTGGGTGATTATAAAGGAGTACTACAGGTGTCTCCAAAGGTACATGTTGGGTTGACGTATTTCGAGATTAGGTTTTGTCACTCCGATTGTCGGAGAGGTATCTCTGGGCCCTCTCGGTAATGCACATCACTATGAGCCTTGCAAGCAATGTAGCTAATGAGTTAGTTACAGAATGATGCATTACGTAACGAGTAAAGAGACTTGCCAGTAACGAGATTGAACTAGGTATTGGATACCGACGATAGAATCTTGGGTAAGTAACATACCGATGACAAAGGGAACAACGTATGTTGTCATGCGGTCTGACCGATAAAGATCTTCGTAGAATATGTGGGAGCCAATATGAGCATCCAGGTTCCGCTATTGGTTATTGACCAAGAATAGTTCTAGGTCATGTCTACATTGTTCTCGAACCCGTAGGGTCCGCACGCTTAAGGTTTCGATGACAGTTATATTATGAGTTTATGAATTTTGATGTACCGAAGGAGTTCGGAGTCCCGGATGAGATCGGGGACATGACGAGTAGTCCGAAATGGTCGAGACGTAAAGATCGATATATTGGACGACTATATTCGGACTTCGGACAGGTTCCGAGTGATTCGGATATTTTTCGGAGTACCAGAGAGTTATGGGAATTCGCCGGGGAGTATATGGGCCTTATTGGGCCATACGGGAATAGAGGAGAGAGGCCAAAAGGAAGGAGGCCTGCGCCCCCCCCCCCCTCTGGTCCGAATTGGACAAGGGGCAGCCCACTTTTCCTTCTCCCTCTCCTCCTCTTTCCTTCTCCAACAAGGAAAGGAGGAGTCCTACTCCTCCTCTTTCCTTCTCCAACAAGGAAAGGTGGAGTCCTACTCCCGGTGGGAGTAGGACTCCCCCCTTGGTGCGCCTCCTCCATAGGCCGGCCACCTTCCCCCTTGCTCCTATATATATGGGGGCAGGGGGGCACCCCAAAGACACAACAACAATAGATCCCTTGGATCTCTTAGCCGTGTGCGGTGCCCCCCTCCACCATAATCCACCTCGATAATATCGTAGCGGTGCTTAGGCGAAGCCCTGCGACGGTAGAACATCAAGATCGTCACCACGCCGTCGTGCTGACGAAACTCTCCCTCGACACTCGTCTGGATCGGAGTCCGAGGGACGTCATCGAGCTGAACGTGTGCTAGAACTCGGAGGTGCCGTAGTTTCGGTGCTTGATCGGTCGGGCCGTGAAGACGTACGACTACATCAACCGCGTTGTTCTAACGCTTCCGCTTTCGGTCTACAAGGGTATGTAGATTACACTCTCCCCTCTCGTTGCTATGCATCACCATGATCTTGCGTGTGCGTAGGAATTTTTTGTTTGAAATTACTACGTTCCCCAACAGTGGCATCCGAGCCTAGGTTTTATGCGTTGATGTTATTTGCACGAGTAGAACACAAGTGAGTTGTGGGCGATACAAGTCATACTGCTTACCAGCATGTCATACTTTGGTTCAGCGGTATTGTTGGATGAAGCGGCCCGGACCGACATTACACGTACGCTTACGCGAGACTGGTTTTACCGACGTGCTTTGCACACAGGTGACTAGCGGGTGTCAGTTTCTCCAACTTTAGTTGAACCGAGTGTGGCTACGCCCGGTCCTTGCGAAGGTTAAAACAACACTAACTTGACGAACTATCGTTGTGGTTTTGATGCGTAGGTAAGAACGGTTCTTGCTCAGCCCGTAGCAGCCACGTAAAATTTGCAACAACAAAGTAGAGGACGTCTAACTTGTTTTTGCAGGGCATGTTGTGATGTGATATGGTCAAGACGTGATGAGATATAAGTTGTTGTATGAGATGATCATGTTTTGTTGAAGTTATCGGCAACTGGCAGAAGCCCTATGGTTGTCTCTTTATTGCATAAGATGCAAGTGCCAAATAATTGCTTTACTTTATCGCTATGCGATAGCTATAATTGCAAGAGCAATAGTTGGCGAGACGACAATGTGACGACACATTGATATAGATCAAGATGATGAAGATCATGGTGTCGTGCCGGTGACGATAAATATCATGACGGTGCTTCGAAGATGGAGATCACAAGCACAAGATGATAATGGCCATATCATATCACTTATATTGATTGCATGTGATGTTTATCCTTTATGCATCTTATCTTGCTTTGATTGACGGTAGCATTTTAAGATGATCTCTCACTAAAATTTTCAAGAAGTGTTCTCCCTGAGTATGCACCGTTGTGAAAGTTCTTCATGCTGAGACACCACGTGATGATCGGGTGTGATAGGCTCTACGTTCAAATACAACAGGTGCAAAAAAGTTGCACACGCGAAATACTCAGGTTAAAACTTGACGAGCCTAGCATATACAGATATGGCCTCGGAACACGGAGACCGAAAGGTCGAGCATGAATCATATAGTAGATATGATCAACATAGTGATGTTCAACATTGAAAACTACTCCATCTCACGTGATGATCGGACATGGTTTAGTTGATTTGGATCACGTGATCACTTAGATGACTAGAGAGATGTCTATCTAAGTGGGAGTTCTTAAGTAATATGATTAATTGAACTTTAATTTATCATGAACTTAGTCCTGGTAGTATTTTGCAAATTATGTTGTAGATCAATAGCTTGCGTTGCTGCTTTCATATGTTTATTTTGATATGTTCCTAGAGAAAATTGTGTTGAAAGATGTTAGTAGCAATGATGCGGATTGGATCCGTGATCTGAGGTTTATCCTCATTGCTGCACAGAAGAATTATGTCCTTAATGCACCGCTAGGTGACAGACCTATTGCAGGAGCAAATGCAGACGTTATGAACGTTTGGCTAGCTCAATATGATGACTACTTGATAGTTTAGTGCACCATGCTTAACGGCTTAGAATCGGGACTTCAAAGACGTTTTGAACGTCATGGACCATATGAGATGTTCCAGGAGTTGAAGTTAATATTTCAAGCAAATACCTGAGTTGAGAGATATAAAGTCTCCAACAAGTTCTATGGCTAAAAGATGGAGGAGAATCGCTCAACTAGTGAGCATGTGCTCAGATTGTCTGGGTACTACAATCGCTTGAATCAAGTGGGAGTTAATCTTCCAGATAAGATAGTGATTGACAGAGTTCTCTAGTCACCCTCACCAAGGTAGTAGAACTTTGTGATGAACTATAGTATGCAAGGGATGACGAAAGCGATTCTCGGGCTCTTCGTGATGTTGAAATCGACGAAGGTAGAAATCAAGAAAG
Organism: Triticum aestivum; assembly: GCF_018294505.1. NCBI lineage: Eukaryota > Viridiplantae > Streptophyta > Magnoliopsida > Poales > Poaceae > Triticum > Triticum aestivum. Next base: position 657,195,147 of record NC_057801.1, on the reverse strand, counting down.
AGCGTCAAGTGTTGATGGTTGACAAGACCACTAGTTTCAAGAAAAGGGCAAAGGGAAAGAAAGGGAACTTCAAGCAGAATGGCAAGCAAGTTGTCACTCCCGCGAAGAAGCCCAAAGCTGGACCAAAGCCTGAAACTGAGTGATTATACTGCAAAGGAAATGGTCACTAGAAGCGGAAATGCCCTGAATATTAGGTGGATAAGAAGGATGACAAAGTGAACAAAGGTATATTTGATATACAGGTTATTGATGTGTACCTTACTAGTGTTTATAGTAGCCCCTGAGTATTTGATACTTGTTCGGTTGCTAAAAATTAGTAACTCGAAACAGGAGTTACAGAATAAACAGAGACTAGTTGAGGGTGAAGTGACGATGGGTGTTGGAAGTAGTTCCAAGATTGATATGATCATCATCGCACACTCCCTATACTTTCGGGATTAGTGTTAAACCTAAATAAATGTTATTTGGCGTTTGCGTTGAGCATGAATATGATTTAATCATGTTTATTGCAATACGGTTATTCATTTAAAATCAGAGAATAATTGTTGTTCTGTTTACATGAATAAAACCTTCAAATGGTCAAACACCCAATGAAAATAGTTTGTTGGATCTCGATCGTAGTAATACACATATTCATAATATTGATGCCAAAAGATGCAAAGTTAATAATGATAGTGCAACTTATTTGTGGCACTGCCGTTTGGGTCATATCGGTGTAAAGCGCATGAAGAAACTCCATAAAGATGGATTTTCGGAATCACTTGGTTATGAATCATTTGATGCTTGCGAACCGTGCCTTTTGGGAAAGATGACTAAAACTCCATTCTTCATAACAATGGAACGGGCTACTGACTTATTGGAAATAATACATACTGATGTATGCGATCCGATGAGTGTTAAGGCTCGCGGCGTGTATCGTTATTTTCTGACCTTCACAGATGATTTGAGCAGATATGGGTATATCTACTTGATGAAACATAAGTCTGAAATAGTTGAAAAGTTCAAAGAATTTCAGAGTGAAGTGGAAAAATCATCGTAACAAGAAAATAAAGTTTCTATGATCTGATCGTGGAGACGAATATTTGAGCTACGAGTTTGGTCTTCATTTGAAACAATGTGAAATAGTTTCGCAACTCATGCCACCTGGAACACCACAATGTAATGGTGTGTCCGAACGTCGTAATCGTACTTTACTAGATATGGTACGATCTATGATGTCTCTTATCGGTTTACCACTATCGTTTTGGGGTTATGCATTAGAGACAGCTGCATTCACGTTCAATAGGGCACCATCTAAATCCGTTGAGACGACACCGTATGAACTATGGTTTAGCAGTAAACCTAAGCTATCGTTTCTTAAAGTTTGGAGTTGCGATGTTTATATGAAAAAGTTTTTCAACCTGATAAGCTCGAACCCAAATCGGAGAAATGTGTCCTCATAGGATACCCAAAAGAGACAATTGGGTACACCTTCTATCACAGATCTGAGGGCAAGATTTTCGTTGCTAAATTCGGATCCTTTCTAGAGAAGGAGTTTCTCTCGAAAGAAGTGAGTGGGAGGAAAGTAGAACTTGATGAGGTAACTGTACCTGCTCCCTTATTGGAAAGTAGTTCATCACATGAACCGGTTCCTGTGACAACTATACCAATTAGTGATGAAGCTAATGATATTGATCATGAATCTTCAGATCAAGTTTCTACTGAACCTCGTAGGTCTACCAGAGTAAGATCCGCACCAGAGTGGTACGGTAATCCTATTCTGAAAGTCATGTTACTTGACCATGGCGAACCTACGAACTATGAGGAAGCGATGATGAGCCCAGATTCCGCAAAATGGCTAGAGGGCATGAAATCTGAGATGGGATCCATGTATGAGAACAAAGTATGGACTTTGGTTGACTTGCCCGATGATCGGCAAGCCATTGAGAATAAATGGATTTTTAAGAAGAAGACTGACGCTGATGGTAATATAACTGTCTATAAAGCTCGACTTGTTGCAAAAGGTTTTCGACAAGTTCAAGGGGTTGACTATAATGAGACTTTCTCACCCATAGCGATGCTTAAGTCTGTCCGAATCATGTTAGCAATTGCTGCATTTTATGATTATGAAATTTGGCAAATGGATGTCAAAACTGCATTCTTGAATGGATTTCTGGAAGAAGAGTTGTATATGATGCAGCCAGGAGGTTTTGTCAATCCTAAAGGTGCTAACAAAAATGTGCAAGCTCCAGCGATCCATCAATGGACTGGTGCAAGCATCTCGGAGTTGGAATATACGCTTTGATGAGTTGATCAAAGCATATGGTTTTATACAGACTTTTGGAAAGGCCTGTATTTACAAGAAAGTGAGTGGGAGCTCTGTATCATTTCTGATATTATATGTGCAAGACATATTGTTGATTGGAAATGATATATAATTTCTAGATAGCATAAAAGGATACTTGAATAAAAAGTTTTTCAATGAAAGACCTCAGTGAAGCTGCTTACATATTGAGCATCAAGATCTATTGAGATAGATCAAGACGCTTGATAAGTTTTTCAATAAGTACATACCTTGACAAGATTTTGAAATAGTTCAAAATGGAACAGTCAAAGAAAGAGTTCTTGCCTGTGCTGCAAGGTGTGAAGTTGAGTAAGACTCAAAACCCGACTATGGCAGAAAATAGAAAGAGAATGAAAAGTCATTCCCTATGCCTCAGTCATAGGTTCTATAAAGTATGCTATGCTGTGAACCAGACCTATTGTATACCTTGCTCTGTGTTTGGCAAAGGAATACAATTTTGATCTAATAGTAGATCACTAGACAGCGGTCAAGAATATCCTTAGTGAGGACCAAGGAAATACTTCTCGATTATGGAGGTGATAAAAGAGCCCGTCGAAAAGTTACATCGGTGCAAGCTTTTACACCGATCCAGATAACTCTAAGTCACAATCTGGATACATATTGAAAGTGGCAGCAATTAGCTAGAGTAGCTCCATGCAGAGCATTATAGACATAGAATATTTGCAAAATACATACGGCTCTGAATGTGACAGACCCGTAGACTAAACTTCTCTCACGAGCAAAACATGATCATACTCTAGTAAACCCTTTGGGTGTTGATCACATGACGATGTGAACTATGGGTGTTAATCACATACAGATGTGAATATTGGTGTTGAATCACATGATGATGTGACCTAGATTATTGACTCTAGTGCAAGTGGGAGACTGAAGGAAATATGCCCTAGAGGCAATAATAAAGTTATTATTTATTTCCTTCTATCATGATAAATGTTTATTATTCATGCTAGAATTGTATTAACCGGAAACATAATACATGTGTGAATACATAGACCAACATAACGTCACTAGTATGCCTCTACTTGACTAGCTCATTGATCAAAGATGGTTATGTTTCCTAACCATAGACATGTGTTGTTATTTGATTAATGGGATCACATCATTAGGAGAATGATGTGATTGACATGACCCATTCCGTTAGCCTAGCACTTGATCGTTTAGTATGTTGCTATTGCTTTCTTCATGACTTATACATGTTCCTGTAACTATGAGATTATGCAACTCCCGTTTACCGGAGGAACACTTTGGGTGCTACCAAACGTCACAACATAACTGGGTGATTATAAAGGAGTACTACAGGTGTCTCCAAAGGTACATGTTGGGTTGACGTATTTCGAGATTAGGTTTTGTCACTCCGATTGTCGGAGAGGTATCTCTGGGCCCTCTCGGTAATGCACATCACTATGAGCCTTGCAAGCAATGTAGCTAATGAGTTAGTTACGGAATGATGCATTACGTAACGAGTAAAGAGACTTGCGAGTAACGAGATTGAACTAGGTATTGGATACCGACGATCGAATCTCGGGCAAGTAACATACCGATGACAAAGGGAACAACGTATGTTGTCATGCGGTCTGACCGATAAAGATCTTCGTAGAATATGTGGGAGCCAATATGAGCATCCAGGTTCTGCTATTGGTTATTGACCGAGAATAGTTCTAGGTCATGTCTACATTGTTCTCGAACCCGTAGGGTCCGCACGCTTAAGGTTTCGATGACAGTTATATTATGAGTTTATGATTTTTGATGTACCGAAGGAGTTCGGAGTCCCGGATGAGATCGGGGACATGACGAGGAGTCTCGAAAAGGTCGAGACATAAAGATCGATATATTGCAGGACTATATTCGGACTTCGGAAAGGTTCCGAGTGATTCGGATATTTTTCGGAGTACCGGAGAGTTACGGGAATTCGCTGGGGAGTATATGGGCCTTATTGGACCATAGGGGAATAGAGGAGAGAGGCCAAAAGGAAGGAGGCCTGCGCCCCCCCTCTGGTCCGAATTGGACAAGGGGGGCAGCCCACTTTTCCTTCTCCCTCTCCTCCTCTTTCCTTCTCCAACAAGGAAAGGAGAAGTCCTACTCCTCCTCTTTCCTTCTCCAACAAGGAAAGGAGGAGTCCTACTCCCGATGGGAGTAGGACTCCCCCCTTAGTGCGCCTCCTCCATAGGCCGGCCACCTTCCCCCTTGCTCCTATATATATGGGGGCAGGGGGGCACCCCAAAGACACAACAACAATAGATCCCTTTGATCTCTTAGCCGTGTGCGGTGCCCCCCCCCCACCATAATCCACCTCGATAATATCGTAGCGGTGCTTAGGCGAAGCCCTGCGACGGTAGAACATCAAGATCGTCACCACGCTGTCGTGCTGACGGAACTCTCCCTCGACACTCGGCTGGATCGGAGTCCGAGGGACGTCATCGAGCTGAACGTGTGCTAGAACACGGAGGTGTCGTAGTTTCGGTGCTTGATCGGTCGGGCCGTGAAGACGTACGACTACATCAACCGCGTTGTTCTAACGCTTCCGCTTTCGGTCTACAAGGGTATGTAGATTACACTCTCCCCTCTCGTTGCTATGCATCACCATGATCTTGCGTGTGCGTAGGAACTTTTTGTTTGAAATTACTACGTTCCCCAACACGTACGTTGCCATATTTACTTTCTTGGACCCTGGTTGTACATACGCGTACACGATATTGACGGGACTGCGTGACATGCTACATCCGTGCCTCTACTACGACACATGCCCTCCCTTACTCGGCCACGATTCATCGCTGCAGCGCGCAGACAGACCGATCGACCAGTATGTACGTACACGTTCACGACCAGAATGACAACGCTACGTACGCTTCGACCAGGTGGGTCCCGACTATCAGGGAGGATAAGAAGGAACTTCCTTGCATGCGAAGTTATTGCTGGTGGGTCCCAGCTGTAAGGGGAAGAATCTTTTTTTTTGCATGTAATATGGCCGCACTTCCTTGCGTGCGAAGATGTAGCTGGTGGGTCCTAGCAATCAGGGGAAATGTTTTTTTTCCGTGAAATACGATGGCCCATCTAGTGGGTCCCTACTGTTAGGTGGAGAAATAATTATTTTACGCGTAATAAGGTTGCACTTCCTTGCTGCGGCCATGGACCCAGCTGCCAGCCTCTCCACATACAATACTCTTCCGATGGAAGTCGTTCCTTGACAACATTAACCACTCCGCGCAAAGAGCACCAAGGCGGTGGACGACAGCGAGGCCTAGGAAGGGGATGACGCGGAGCCGGAGAAGACGCGGCAGCCTATGCCCATGCGAAGAGGAGTATGAGGGTTGACTGGTGCGGTTATGGTGTGAGGTTGCCGTCACCGTAGATGGTGAGTAGAGGTATGGCCTGGCCAGTGGTGGGAGTAGTAGGGGGCGGTGAGGCCTCCACGACAGCTGAGCCAGCCACGGGAGGCAGAAGCAGGCGGCACGACCGGCGCTGGTTTCGGCGGCTGGAGCAAGAAGACCAGAGATTGAAGAAGCAGTACGACCGTTGGATGGACATCGTACGATCACTAGAGCTAGAATCGTTCATACTGACTAAGTTCACAAAGCCCTCCGTCCGCATCAACTTAGTAGGCCCACAAGTTAGCCTCCCACTATGGTGGGTCCCAGCTAGCAGGGGGAGTATTCATTTTTTTGTGTAATAAGGAGGCACTGCTTTACATGTGAAGATATAGCTGGTGGATCTGAGCTGTCAGCGGGGGGAAGTTTTTTTCACGAAATACAAAGGACCTTCCGGTGGGCCCCAGCTGTCAGGTGGAGGAATCATCATTTTGAGCATAATAAGGAGGCCCTTCCTTGTGTGCTGCCGTTAAACCTGAGAATGGTTATTAAAAAACTGGGTGAAACGATTCGGTTCTTGCTTTGGGTTTGATTAGTTCATGTTTTATTGGGCTGAATCTTTTTTAGTTTGGTTTTGGTTTGGGTATGTGAAGAAACCAATTTGGGTATAGTTGGTTATGGGCTTAAATAGTTTGGTTATTAACGGCTATAAACTATGGGCCCAAACCGGTTTCTGGGCATTGGTTATGTGCAATAAGCAATGACGCATCAACAATGAGTATCTTTGATCCGCGTACATGCTGTGATGCACTATGTAATTCTGTATTATAGGGAAACACCATAGGCAAATCGAATGTGTTTGCTTGGGCTTTAGCTGGTTTTAACACACTTGTCAGTGAGCTTTTCAGTCGTGGGCATTGTCTTTTTGACACTTGCTATCTGTTGACCGTATGTCAACAATAACTTTGTTCCCAAACTGTTGTAGATGCACTTATGCCTTTTCTATGTCATTTGCTTCTTGACATGTCGATTTGTGCAATCATATATACATTGAAGCAAACCCATAGTAATGTATTTGGTTTAAACCCACGGTTACGTATTGGGTTTAAATTGGTTTGGGTGGAAAAAATAGAGGGTTTAGTTTTGGTTAGGCTGAAATGGCATTAAATGGGTATGGTTTAAGTATGGTTTTGAGAGAGACATGTACGGGTATGGTTTAAGTATGAAATCATTCTCAGATTTAGCTGTCGTGGATCTAGCTGTCTGCCTCTGCACGTACGGTCCACTTCAGATGGATGTCGTTTGTTGACCATTGTTGACCACTCTGCGCCAAGAGCACCAGGGTGGTGGACGATGGTGAGGTCTAGGAAGGGAACCACACGGAGCCGGGGAAGACTCCGAAGTGGTTTTCCACGTGGTGGGGAGTACGAGGGTTTACTGGTTCGGCTGTCGTCACCAAAAAATAACAGGAGGTGTGCGTGAGTAGACGAATGGCCTAGCCAGCGACAGAGTAGGGTGGAGCGTGGCAGCCTGTGCGGCAGCACAGCCGGCCACGGGCGGCGGGAGTAGGCAGTCCCAGCGGCGCTGGTTTGGGCGGCTAGAGCAAGAAGATCAGATATTGAAGAAGCAGCACGGCCGTTGGATTAACATCCCGCGGTCACTGCTACTAGAATCGTTTGTGGACTAAGTTGACAAAGCCTTTCGTACATGTCAACCTAGTAGACCCACACGTTAGCTTCCAAATCTGTCCAAAATTCTAGCCAGATTCAAAATAATTTAAAAACTAAACATACCTTAATTTAAACCCAATGAAATTTAACCCGCACAAAAACAATAAAATTTAAAAAATCAAAATCCAAAAGAAAAAGTATTTTGGAACTAATTGCCTATTTGCTATATATTTTCATTTTATAGCCCATTTATTATTACTTATAGCCCATTTCTTATAACTTATAACCCATTTTCTGGGCAAGCCCGAATGCATCCCTCCTCGTCTTGAAAGATTTCCGGCCCAGCCAGACGTAGAAAAGCAAGTAGGCCTACATTGGTTATTCTGCAAAAAACAAAATAGCTAGGCTAGCAATTTCAGAAAGGAAAAAATATGGGCTGGTCATGTGGTAAACATATGAAATAAAAGCCTGGGCTAGACGGGACACAACTCCCGCACAACCCAGTTGATACCCTTCTTCGTCCCAAAAAATACTCCGCGTGCTGCTGGGTCCCTACTGTCATCCTCACCATGTACAGTCATCTCCTTATTCCCCTCGGTTGTTGACCATGTTGACAACACCGAAGGGCGGTGCCGCGACGAGCGAACCAAGGCGGAGGACGATGGTGAGGCTTCAGACGGGAACGAACAGGAGCCGGGGAAGATGCGCAGAGTTTTAGGGTGCAATGTGGCGACGATGCTTGCGCGGCAGCACAACGAGCCGTGGGAGGCGTGAGTAGGCGGTCCTGCCGGTGCTGGTTTGGCTTTGGCGTCTGGAGGAAGAAGAGACTGGAGAAACACGACAGATGTTGAGTGTCAATCCAATGATCAAGGTTGGCACAATCGTGTGCTGACTGAGCCGACACCAAGTAGCATACTTTTTTATATATAGGAAGAAAAGAAAAACTGGGCTCGTTCACCTGATAACATTCCCGAAACTGCAACCATTCAATCTTGCGTCGCAACTAAAACTGCGAGGAAAATGTGTGTATCTGTCGTCCCCCTCCCAGGGAACGTTCGCCACATAAGTGACTAGCACCCTTGGTTTTCAACCGAGAGGTCTTGGGTTTTAGTCCCAGAAACTCTCAATTTTGTCCTCTTCCTTCCTCGCCAAAAAATAAAGAAAAACAAAGACTTTGGAAGGTGTATGGAACAAGCTAGTGTACCAGTAAAGATACGTTGCTCAGCTTTAGAAAAAAGAGAGACGTGCTCCTATAGCTGGTTCGAATCCTGTCGGGGATATACCCTGCGGTATGACCCGACCGGAGTCGTAACCCGGCCGGGACTCGGTAAACCGGTGAGTGGTAAACCGGCAAGTGTTAAGACAGATGGCTAAGACAGACGGTAAACCGGCAGAGTTAAGACAGATGGTGGCACCGGCAGGTATTCAGACAATGTTAAACCGGCAGACAATGTTAAACCGACAGACAATGTTAAATCGGCAGACAATGTTAAACCGATAGACGTTAAGAAGCCCAGGAAAGGAAGTCAAAATAGTTTAAGTCTTAGTCCGAGATGGACTCTACATGTAACCCGCCCGTTTAACTTATATAAGGAGGGGCAGGGCTCCCAAAAGAGGGAGAAGCGAGAAACAATCTCTAGGGCTAGACACAACTAGAGGAGAGCCGGTTTACGGCGACTCCCTCGTGATGATAATGAGATCTAGCCTCAAACAGCATGTAGGGTTGTTATCGGATGATGTTTCCCGGGGCCCGAAGCTGTCTAAACCCTTGTCTTGTGTTGCGTCTCTCGATTCCACTCAACCCCTCTCAAGCTACCACATAGATGTGTTGGCCTCACGACTAAGTCCTCACACTAAGGACATCTGCCGTGACAAATCCACGACAGTTGGCACCCACCGTGGGGCCTGCGCACGGTGATGATGAGTTCTTGGAGGGTTTTCTTCTAGGGATCAAGAAGCTCACGGCTAGCCGGTTGAAGAAGAATTGAATCGGAAGGATCTACATCAATTTTTTGAGATCATCAGTTCAGATTCACGATCTGGGAGCTTTAAGTTTTGTTGCGGTATGTCCATCGCCGTCCTACAACTGATTCAGTTATTCTCGGATCACCAAGACTAACAAGAATTCTAATGAGCCGCCATACATGGGGTCACATCATGCGGTGTCAAGCACGTGTGTTAATTGCACAAAAGGAAGTCCTGAGGCAGATCTGTAAAGGAATCTAATAAAAAAAATCATCATGACGGCGGTTTAAGTTTTTCACCGAAGTCAAACGACAAACCGGAAAAATGTGCTAGCAACATGACGCTCGCCCCGAGTTAATTTGATGCGTCAAGATGCCTTGGTCGTTGCTGCCGAGTCGCCGGTCTTCACCGTCGTGGCTGTGCCTCCAAGCCGCCAGCTGCGTCCACCCCTGATGCTGCGGCCTCACGCCAAGCCGGCCCTACGATCCGTCACCTCCAAGTAGCATCCGAGTCACCTACAGTCTCCGAGTCACCCGGCAGTGTTGGGTCTCTCCTGTACGTGCGCGGTTCCATTCCGGTTCTGCTGCAATCAGTTCCACCTCTACATCAACTCCTTTTTTATTAAGCTGAGATTGTAAAGGGTTCGAGGGTAATATGAGTCAGATCCGGATTAAAGGTAAAACTTTGACGGTAGCAGGGTATATCACATGAAGGATCAGGATAAGAAATCAAGGGTGTTCTTGCATGACCCGGGTCAGACGTGGTCCTGAGCAGAAAACCCGGACGCCTCCAACTCCGTCGTTTCCTGCCTCGGCCTTGACCGCAAGTCTCCGTCACTGGCGAGTCACCTTCGCTGGTTTACTCCACTTCACATCGAGCCGACCAAATTCACTAATAGGTCGATGCAGTGTTCCGTGCCTAAGAAAATCAACCATATCCAGCCAAAGAAATATCAAGTGCTTTGACTTTTTACGTGTTGTGTGAAGGCTCCAATGAACCAGATTATTCAAAAGAAGCTGCAAGTCGCCGCAGTTTCACGTCACTGCTCTGCAACCCGTCGTCTGCGCCACGACCTGTTTAAAGCGCCACTGCTGCCCTGGTAAAACCGTCAGCCCCGGCCGAGGGCCGCCTCGACTGTCGTGGGTTCTGCGCCCCGCGTGCAGTCCTCCGCCGCTTCACCACACCGGCGGGTCGTGTTCGTGCCCCGGCCGTCACCTACAAGCGGGACGAACCGCCCACCTCCGCCGCTTCACCACACCGGCGGGTCGTGCTCGTGCCCCGGCTGTCACCTGCAAGCGGGATGAACCGCTCACCTCTGCCGCTTCACCACACCGGCGGGTCGTGCTCGTACCCCGGCCGTCACCTGCAAGCGGGACGAACCGCCCACCTCCGCCGCTTCACCACACCGGCGGGTCGTGCTCGTACCCCGGCCGTCACCTGCAAGCCGGACGAACCACCCACCTCCGCTGCTTCTTTGAGTAACCGTGGCATCTGTAAGCCGCCACCCTGTTCGCCTCCGCGGACCGGCTACGACCCGCTCCGGATCCGACCGCATTGCCGAAGTCGCCGTCTTCTACTCCGAGTCACCTTCATGGCCCATTGACCCGCCATCGGAGCTGGCTCTGTCCGCCCCGCATCCAGCGGGTGCCCACGACGCACCCCCGCCTGTTTCCAAATCACAACGCCGTACCGCTTCAGCTGCAAAATGTAATTGCCTTGAGCCGTCTCGCCTTGCGGACCCCTTCTGCCGTCCCGTGCCGAGGCACCGTGCCGCTGCTCCTACCGCGGGCGGCCGCCGCCACGGCCTTGTTTCCATTCTAATCCGCCCTGCCATACTGCTGCTCCCCTTGCGGCAAGACTCCTCCGCGCGCCTGCAACGGCTGCTCCGCCGCTTGCTTGCTGGCATGCCGGCTCCGCAGGCCGCCCAACCATTTCAGCACGCCAAGCCTCTCTCAAGTCGCCCCCGCCTGCTCTGTCAACCCGCCGGTGTGTACCGCCTTTGTCCTGCCTGCCAGGTCATAGCGAGCCGTGATGAGAGTCGCCGCTGCTTCTGCGAGCGCCGGCGCCCACATGGCACGTTAGGCATACCACGTCGCCGGCTCACTTCGCTTCCTCCACGACCTCGTCACATCGCTGACCCGCCGCTGCCATGAGCTATTGCGCCGGTTTATCTCTGCAGCAAGCGGGGCATCTGATGCCAACCATTGTCTCGTGCAAATGCCTGTTGGGAGCAGCAGCTCAGTGGCGCATCACAGAAAAGCTCAAGTATTCTTTCAGGCTTGCAAGATATGGGAAGGAAAGAAGACGACATGCTTGTACTGCCAAGAGATTAATCAAAGGAAGAAAATGGCAAGTGGCCCCGCTGCCTCCTGGCCAGTCACTGGACATTTTTCAAAACGCCTTTCCTGCTACTTTGCCAGCATAGCGCAAGTTGCTTCACCACTGTCGGCCTCGCCCAGTTTAAGAAAACTTGCAGGCGTATCCAGCATGGCATTATTTCTCTGGTTATATTAACCGGAAGACGGCTGCGTCTGCACGTGAAAACCAATACGGCAGTGGGCAGAGGTGTTGCAACCCACTAAAAAGAAACGGAGGGAGTATAAAGGAACATGGGCTATGGTGCTAGGACCACATAAGAACATGTTTTTGATCCAGTATCCATGATCATTCGACAAAAAATACCAGGTGATATCCATTTCAGTCTGTTTTATCAGCACGTATTATTTTCTTCAAAGAACAATTACTCTGACCTGTAAGGACAATTTCTATGCCATTCACGGACACGCGTATCACGGTCCGGTTTACAACGCGGAGGACAACTTGCTCGTCCGCACCGATTTACAATGCCACGGCCGATTCATCCGTCCGCTCGACCGTGCGAATTACCCAACAACGCGTGCACAGGCCGCTGTCCCTCGCAGTCCGGTCTACATCAACATACCGGGCCGCACCTGTCTGCATGGGCTGTTTATTGAGTATGAGCAAGTCATAGCTTGGGTAGCCGATTTTCTTCTAACAAATTGGAGGCAAATTATCATTCAGCCGCCGTCTGCGCTGGATGGCTCAATGGACATGTGCACAAATCGCTGCCACTACAGTTTGGTTAACTTCAAACAGCCAGTTGGAAAGAACCATTGGTCGAGTTGCTGACACGGGTCATAGGGGATCATTTATTACCCGCCGCAGTCACCTCAACCTTCTATGGACTCACATCGTGTTATCAACACCAATGATATATACCTTCTGTTATGGTCAAGTACGGAAAATCTCAAGACAACTCCTTGAGTCGCCTTAAGACTCAGGGGCTACGATGATATATACCTTCTGTTATGGTCAAGTCTTGCCAGTTTCAGCAAATTCAAGTGCCCCAGGATGTTGAAGGGAAAGATAACCCGTCACCGGAGGCTACTGTTATGTTGATAAAAATTTAAAGGCCGTCAGAAATATTCCGGCTCACAATGATGCTTCCGGTTTATAGTCTGGTTTAAGGGAAATCCCGTCTCCCACACAGCGCTGAAGCTCTCAATATCCGGTTTAAAATCCCGGTTCAAGAAGAATTTATCTCTTGCAAAAAGTTAAAGGTGGCCGAAGAGGACCTGCTGCCCTGGCGCGCGGTTCAAACATGGGTATCCTGCCTTATGGGCTCATCTTCATATGATTACTTGGGGGCTTCCTGTTCAAACATAGGTGTATTCACCAAAGAGAACATGGTGTTACTACCCTCTTGATGCGTCTATCAAGACAATATTATCATCAGGGGCCAAAGAGAGTTTGTTGCACAGCACAACTCAAACATAGGCACCCGGCAAGCACAACTCAAAAATATATTACGTGGGGGCTTCTGCTTGCAAAGTGGAGTCCTGTCCATTAATCCGGCTATCACGCCACAACAAAGGTTGGGAGCTTCACACCCAAGGGGCCAAAGAGAGTCTTGTTGCTACGCACAATTCAAACATAGGCACCCATTGAGCACAGCTCACAAAGTTACTCGGGGGCTCTTTGTGTAAAGTAACAAAGAGTTTGAAAGGACCCTTGTAATTGGGTATCGACCCACGGCTTGGAAGCTTGGTGTATTCACCTAAAACCCCGGGTTAACCTGCCTTCATCAAGTAAGCCACTCCTATCCAGGTAATCCTGGCATGACCCGCCGAACGTTTGACAGTTACTCTCATTGAGACCCTGAACTTGTCAAAGTTAAAACGATGACTGGTTAGTTGGAGGCCCATCTTAAAAGGCTTTGTCAAATGGTTTAACTCAGCGGCCTGGCAGCCCAAGAAAAGCCTCGAATTTGGGCCTGGCAGCCCTCGAAAAGCCTCGACTACATAGTTTTATTTGCCTTTGTCAGAAGTTTTCTCTTTTTGGATGAATTCTATATTGAACCGGTATCTTTTGATCCAGTCTGGCTTTTCAGTCATTATACTAACTCGGTGTTTGTTAACCCGGCTTGGCTTTCAACTGCAAGTTGACAGACCATATTATCAAACCGGTGTTCGTTAACCTGGCCCGACTTTCAACTACAAGTTGTCAGTACATAATCACTTATAGTCCGGTGTTTATTGACCCGGCCTGGCTTTGGACTATAAGTCGCCAGTATATATTTGGATTGCGCCATTGGAATTATGCGCTTATAAATCATTGGGTATATTATTCAAATAGCCAACATGGCTGGATTCTTATTATGGTTATCAATAACCAGTATTATGATCAAGGTTTTCAAAGTCGCTTTAGCGCAATGGCTATCATATTATCAATGGATATGATTTATTCTACAATTCAAGGAATAGTCTCGAGTCGCTGCAGGCTTACCACCCGGCACTTGGGGCTACATTATTCAAATTGAGATTACATCAAATATGCAAGTCTCATGTCGCTGCAAGTATGAACCATGGCACTTGGGGGCTAATGCAAAGTCATTTTTTGCTCATCTTATTGAAGACCCTACTCATCACATTATAATGAGCCGGCCCTTGGGGGCTACCAATTGCTGATGTTAACAAATTCATGGTACAAAGGTTTTTATCCATTACATTGTCCACTGCTCAGTTGGTAAAGCACAAGGCTCTTAACCTTGTGGACATGGATTCAAGCCCCATGATGGGGGTTACATCGTATGATGTTATTTTTATTGAAGTATATATCAAGTTCGAGCTCAATATTATCTTAATGAGCCGGCTCTTGGGGGCTACACCGTTGCTGTTCAAAGTTTACATGATTATATTTACAAAGTCCCTGCTCATTATTGCATAATGACCCGGCCCTTGGGGTCTACACTGGTTGAAGTTTTTATGAGCATCAGGAAATTACAAGTCCCAGGTTGCTGCAAGCATGACAACCCGACACTTGGGGGCTACATATGCGGAATACTCAGTTCTGGCTAGTGATTGAGATGAACAAACTAGATTTCTTCAAGCTTGTGACATTCATATTGAAGCAAATCTTAAGCTGTTACTACGTTACCTTCTTAAGATTTGCGGGCTACAAGTGATGGGTATATAAGAGGTATATTTTCAAAAGCTGATGTCAACAAACAGTTATGATCCGGTGCCATCAATATTTGTAAACCGGCCAAGTTCTACATTCTTAAACCGACAAGTTTTACATTCTTAAAGAAGATCAGATGAGTATTTCAAGGGCCAATATTGTTTTTAAGCATTGGGAGCTGAATCAAAGGAGTTATTCTTCACAATACATTTTCTATGAGAAACCAATGTCAGCAAGTTGATTATGAAGCTGGCCTATTAAACCGGATTTTCTAGAAGAAGGAAGTGACAAGGACTTAAGGATGATCAGGATCAGTTTAACATGGATAATTCCAAATTAAATTGGGGGCTAATGTCGGGGATATACCCCGCGGTATGACCCGGCCGGAGTCGTAACCCAGTCGGGACTCGGTAAACCGGTGAGTGGTAAACCGGCAAGTGTTAAGACAGACGGTAAACCGGCAAGTGTTAAACCGGCAGAGTTAAGACAGATGGTGGCACCGGCAGGTATTCAGACAATGTTAAACCGGCAGACAATGTTAAACCGGCAGACAATGTTAAACCGACAGACAATGTTAAACCGGCAGACGTTAAGAAGCCCAGGAAAGGAAGTCAGAATAGTTTAAGTCATAGTCCGAGATGGACTCTACATGTAACTCGCCCCTTTAACTCATATAAGGAGGGGCAGGACTCCCAAAAGAGGGAGAAGCAAGAAACAATCTCTAGGGATAGACACAACTAGAGGAGAGCCGGTTTACGGCGACTCCCTCGTGATGACAATGAGATCTAGCCTCAAACAGCATGTAGGGTTGTTACCGGATGATGTTTCCCGGGGCCCGAAGCTGTCTAAACCCTTGTCTTGTGTTGCGTATCTCGATTCTGCTCAACCCCTC